>NW_027526335.1:24229336-24346836 GCF_048455015.1 Haemaphysalis longicornis | reverse complement strand
GACATCTGGTGGAGGTGCGGGGTACGCACCCTTCATGCCCACTGCAACCTCGGGAAGCCGCCAAGCCAGTCCAACAAGAGCCAGCCTCCGCCTGCAAGATTTACCACCAGAGTTCGGTTTGATGCCAGAAGGGCCCAAGAGAAGGAACGCTGCAGCCAACACCATGGTACAAGAAACAACGTCGCCAATCATGCTGCAGCAGCCCCGGGAACCGCCATCGTTCCGGGGAGCCCCCGCTGAAGATCCAGAGGAATGGTTGGAGAAGCTGGAGCGCGTGCGGATCTTCAGCAGGTGGTACGATGAAGAAACCTTCCGGCATGTTTTCTTTTACTTGGAGGTTACAGCCCGAACTTGGTTTGAAAACCACGAGAGCGCCTTGACCGACTGGACGCAATTCAAAAGCGAGTTCCTTAAGACCTTCACGACCGTGGTGAGAAAAGAACGAGCTGCGATTTTACTGGAAACTCGAACGCAACACCCGAACGAAGGAGTCGTAATCTTCGTCGAGGAAATGAAGCGACTTTTCCGCCGTGCGGACCCAGGAATGACGGAAGAAAAGAAACTACGGTTTCTGATGCGAGGTGTGAAGCAAGAGCTCTTCGCGTGCCTTGTTCGCAACACCCCCAAGACCGTGTCCGAATTCGCGTCTGAGGCCGCCGCGATGGAGAAGACGCTCGAAATCCGAACGAGGCAGTACGACCGCCCAATCAATGCGCTGGTTTCGGAGACGCTTGGTGCCAGCGCTATCAACTCCGACTCACTACGCGACACTATCCGCGAAATGGTGAGGGGGGAGCTGCGGAAACTGCTCCCGACGCCGCCGCAACCACAAGTCGCTTCTCTTACCGACGTCATTAGAGAAGAAGTGCAGCAAGCGCTGGGAACTTCAACGACGCCAGTAGCACCTCGCGAGCCGCAAGCCATGACCTACGCGGCTGCTGTACATCGCCCTCGCCCACCTGCACCCTATCGTCACGAGGCTCCGTACCGTCGTCCCCTCTCGCCGGCCCGACCACCTGCGGCGCAACCCCCTGCCCCAAGGAAGACCGACGTGTGGCGAACTGAAGCAGGTTAAGCTGAAGAAGGTTATGACCAGATGGGACGGTCCGCACATACGCACAGCAGGAGGCCACCTCGTGACGCCAAGTGGAACGTGCACATCGCGCGTCACCATAGACGGCACGACGTACCCTGCGGTGTTCGTCGTTTTGCCCAACTGCTCCCGCGACGTAATTCTCGGAATGGACTTTTTGACGGACAACGGCGCAATAATCGATCTGCAGACGAAGTCGATAACTTTTTCCTCCGACCACTCCATGACGCCGGAATCGAACCCCGAACACCGTGCAGCTGTAAGGATCGCCGATGATCACGTCACCCTGCCACCCCGCGCAAGCTTGATGATCACCGTCTACTGTGAAGGTGCTGCTCCCGACGTCGACGCTATCGTGGAGAGTGACCAAAGGTTGCTTCTTGACCGCGGTGTGTCTGTCGCAAGAGGCATTGCGCGGTTTAAGCAGCGCAAATCCCACGTTTTGGTCACCAATTTCACCGAGGAGTACCAGCATTTAAACAAGGGCGCTGCAATTGCGTTCGTCGAAGAAACGCAACAAGCAAGTGACGTGATAGCAGTCGCCGACTTTGAACGCGCACCCGACGATACCTTCAAGCTTCCGCACCCCTTCGACGTGAATCCGGCGCTACCGCAAGAAGAAAGGAATAAGTTATTGGCTTTGCTGCGTCGCTACAGCGAGTGTTTTTCGTCGAACTCAAAGTTACGTCAAACACCTCTGGCGAAGCACCGGATAATAACCGAGGATGGAGCCCGACCTACCCGACAGTCACCGTACCGCGTCTCTTCCCACGAGCGCGAAGCCATCCGGACTCAAGTCGACGACATGCTCAACGACGACATTATACAGCCATCGAAAAGTCCGTGGGCTGCGCCGGTCGTACTCGTGAAGAAAAAAGACGGCACACTTAGGTTCTGCGTTGACTACCGGCGATTGAACAAGATCACCAAAAAGGACGTGTACCCCCTGCCACGAATCGACGACGCCCTCGACCACCTCTGCCATGCGACGTACTTCTCGTCGATGGACCTGAAGACCGGCTACTGGCAAATTGAAGTGGACGAGAGAGATCGAGAGAAGACTGCATTCATAACCCCGGACGGCCTATACGAGTTCAAGGTAATGCCGTTTGGGCTATGCACGGCACCAGCAACGTTCCAAAGAGTCATGGACACTGTGCTAGCTGGCCTGAAGTGGCACACCTGCCTCGTATACCTCGACGACGTTGTGGTATTCTCCCGGACTTTCGACAAACACCTCCCAAGGTTGCAGTCTGTACTCGAGGCCATCCGTACGTCGGGGTTAACGCTGAAGCCTGGAAAGTGCCGCTTCGCGTACGAGGAACTGACGTTTTTGGGCCATGTCGTCAACGCCGCGGGAGGCCTGCCTGACCCGGCGAAAACTTCAGCCATAGCGAACTTCCCAAGGCCGAAAGATAAGAAGGGCGTGCGCAGATTTCTTGGACTGTGCGCATACTACCGGCGCTTCGTCGCAAACTTCGCACGCATTGCAGAGCCGCTCACGCGCTTGACGAAAGATAGCACCGCTTTCAGCTGGGAAGACGACCAAGAAAAGGCATTCTGCGAGCTGCAAAAGCACCTGCAAAGCCCGCCCGTGCTCGCTCATTTCGACGAAAACGCCGAAACGGAAATACACACGGACGCCAGTGATATAGGCTTGGGTGCCGTCCTTGTCCAAAAACAAAGCGGGTGCGAAAACGTAATCGCCTATGCCAGCCGTGGTCTGTCGAAGGAGGAGAAAAACTACTCTGCCTCCGAAAAAGAGTGCCTGGCTATTATATGGGCCATTTCAAAATTTCGCCCATACGTGTATGGCAGACCGTTCACGGTTGTAACAGACCACCATGCGCTGTGTTGGCTCTCCAATTTGAAGGACCCCTCTGGCCGTCTTGGGCGGTGGAGTTTGCGCCTGCAAGAGTTCGACGTTACAATCGTCTACAAATCCGGCAGGAAACACTCCGACGCCGACTGCCTGTCCGATGAAGACTCCGATGAAGACAGTGCGTTCTTCGGGGTTGTTACGGAGAGCGACCTAGCCGCCCAGCAGCGTGCCGACCCCGACTTGCGAGTAATGATCGACTACCTCGAAGGACGAAATGGCGCCGTGCCTAGAGCGTTCAAGCGTAACTTACCAGCATTCAGCCTCAAAAACTTCTGGCCCCGCCTTACGTCCGACGTCACCCACTACGTTCGGAGTTTCCGGGACTGCCAGCGACGGAAAACGCCGCCGACAAGACCCGCCGGACTTCTACAACCGATCACCGTCCCGTCGAGGCCCTTTCAAAAGATTGGAATGGACCTTCTAGGCCCGTTCCCGACGTCACGATCGGAGAACAAGTGGATTGTCGTAGCGACAGACTACATGACGCGGTACGCAGAGACCGCCGCTCTTCCGCGGGGGACTGCACAATAAGTCGCCAAGTTCTTTATAAACCAAGTTGTGCTGCGACATGGAGCCCCTGAAGTCCTAATCACGGACCGCGGAACGGCCTTTACCGCGGAGCTGATGCAAGGAATCTTACGCTACAGCAACACGGATCACCGAAGAACGACGGCGTACCACCCCCAAACGAACGGGCTAACAGAACGTCTGAACAAGACAATTGCGGATATGCTGTCCATGTACATCGACGTTGAACATAAGACTTGGGACGAAGTCCTCCCGTATGTCACGTTTGCGTACAATACAGCGACGCAGGAAACTACGCAGATGACACCGTTCGGGCTTGTCTACGGAAGACGACCGACTACGATGCTCGACGCCATGCTTCCGCATGTAGAAGACGACGACCTCAACGCCGACGTCCAAGGATACCTTCAACGTGTCGAGGAGGCCCGCCAGCTCGCTCGAGTTCGTATAAGGGACCAGCAGCTGGTGGATGCTGGCCGCTACATCCTCCGACGCCCAGACGCCGAGTACCAACCAGGGGATCGTGTGTGGGTTTGGACTCCCATCCGACGACGCGGACTGAGCGAGAAACTTCTGCGACGGTATTTCGGACCCTACCAGATTCTGCGACGTGTTGGCCAACTTACCTACGAAGTGATCCCCGATGGTGACTCCGGCACATCACGACGACGTACGCGGCCCGAAGTCGTCCACGTGGTTCGCTTAAAACCTTTCTACGAACGATGACGAACTTTTATTTTCATTTTCGGACTGTCGCTTATGTTAGCATCGGGTCGATGCACTCTTAGAGGGGGGGGTAATGCCGCGAACCATGCATTGGGTTTGTTTATTTGTGTTTTGCTTTTACCGCCCGGCTGCGCCGGTCTGTGTTATCTCCGTGCCAAGGGAAGCGCGTGTTCCATACTTTCTTTCTGTACCGCATGTGTTATCTGTTCTGATAGGGAGAGCATTCCGATCTAACGTGAACATCCCGAAATAATCTTCTTGCATCTACAATGTTCTCGATGCGAATCGACGGTTCCAGAACCACGCGCGCCAAAAGATAAAAAGCCTGCAGAGCAGACGCCGGGGCATTCGATTCTGCGACGCTCGCTGACGCAAGTCACTTTGTTGACCGCTGCTTCGCCGCCTCTGTATTCTTTTGAGTTGTTAGGGGAGCACAAGTTCGCTCCAATAAACTTGTTTCTCCTGCAAGACAACTGCGTCGTCCTTGGCTTCGTGACATCATGTGCGGTCATTTGTTGCTTACAAGTGATTCAAATCGTCCTTCGTGGAGGTGCCGCGCCCAATCTTTGGACGCATTTGCAAACGTTGTTATACCAGGCGGGGGCGGTTGCCGTTTGTGATTCTTAAAAGATGGAAAAGGGGTTGACGCCATTGATGACTCTCTCCAGTGCAAAAGACACAAACATGTAAACACGTAGGGTCAATGGGGGAAATAGAAAACAGAAAATACGAAGGAAAAGAAAAAAAAAACCTGAAAACAGGTGAGGTAGAGTCCATCGTCGTGCTGTATCCAGGAGGTAATTAGTCGACAGCAAGGGTAAAGTGATGGGGCCGAGATTGAAGTGAAGAGATGTGGAGTCTCCGACGGCCCCAGCCATTTGGAGTTAGCTTCACCAAGACTCCTACATAAAAGCGCGTATTGGCTAGCCGGAGATAGGAGCTAAACAACCCCATGCAGCAAAGCGCCTACTGTTGGGATTGCCCATCCCGACGCCCTGTCTCAAAGGTCCCAGTCCTCACCACTGTTGGGACTGGGCCCTGTCACCGCAGCCACCACTGTTGCGACTGGCCATCCTAGCGCAGTCACCGGTATAGTGACGTTGCCTTGCTCCGTCCGCTATCGACGCGACGCCGAGCAGAGCGATGAAGTTCTCGAGCCGACAGAAAATTGAAGCAGCATTTATATACAGTATGTGCGAGGGTTTCCTGAAAGTGAAAGTGTTTCCTGAATGCTAACATTTGATTTACTGCTTTTGACCGTATATTGTTGCTTTGTTCTGAATTATGTTTGGTTGCTTTGTTCTGCTGCGTTCTGATTACCGAGAGAAACCTGTATTCCCATTATAAAGCTTGCATTTCTATGATTACTTGTTGTTTTTGTGATTAATAATTAACCCCCCTACAAAAATGCCCAACGGGCGCTGTAGGTATTTGGAATAAATAAATAAATAAATAAAGAAATCTGTTACATTACTCGAACAAAGGCGACAGCACTTCTCCACTCGGTGTCGCTGATAAGTGCTGTGCTCGCTGTGCTTCCGGGTGGGTTTTATACCCCTCAAAGTCCGTTGCAGCCGCAAGAAGTTTGAATCGCTCCAATCAGGACTCTCGCTGGCCGAAGCTTGAATCCGACGAATGGAGGCGAAGCGATTCAGTCAGCCGAGCCGCCGCGACGGGGAAAGGGAAGGCGACGCCACCGTCTCCAGGCCTGTTTCAGCCTGTCTGCTGCAGGCCGCTCGTCCGAGGCATGATTCGGCTCAGCTGTGTATAAGTGAAAAAGAGAGGCGACTCTGCGGCGCCTGCAAGTTTGGGCATGTCTGCCGCGGACGGTTTGGTCGAGGCGCGAATCAGCCCCGATGTCTGCGCGTCGCCCTGTGCAGCGAACTAGGGCTGGCCGCTGTGTCAAAGGCGGTTGGGGACAGGCATGTGCACGCTATGCCACCAGCCCGAAGCCAGCGCCGAGTGAACGAACGCGACAAGGCTGTTGAAGAAAACAATACTCAGGTCGGATACGATATGTAAGGCATTGTGTAGCTATACTGGCGGCGTCACGTACAAAAGAACTTAGGGCAGACTTCATTGTGCCATATAGCCCCACCTCAACTCACGGCGCAGTCCGCTATGAATACGACGGCGCCAATTTTCAGGTAACCGTTAACTCGCTCAGTCACAAGCGTTCCACTGCACTGAGCCACTTCGCAAAGCACGCCATGCAACGAATACGATCCTGGCTAAAAAATCTAATAAAAAATTCTGCAGAAATTCAGAGAATTATCTACTAATGCATAGCATTATTATGCCGCTTGTCTTGAGTGCAAGTTTTTTACAGCCAATTATTTTTTTGTTTTTCTAAATCCTGCCCGACCAATTATCTCCATTTACGCTATTATAACGATTAAATTTGGAACTTTCGCGAAATCTGCATTATTGTGTAAATGCAGGGCGTTACACGGTTCGCCATTTTCTGTAGCTTTTATATGTTGATTATTTTTTAGTTTTTCTAAATTTCGTTTGACCAATTACCTCCATTTACGATATTAAAACGATTACAAGTGGAACATTCGCGAAATCTTCATTATTGTGGAACTGCAGGGCGTGATATGGTTGGCCATTTGCATAATTTTTGATACTTTTCTTATCTTTTAGTTTTGCAAAATTTCGTGCGAACAGTTATCTCCATTTATGCCGTTATAGCGATTACAGGCGAAACTTACCGCTATCTGCAATTTTGTGGAAATGCAGGGTGTTACACGGTCCTGGCTGGGGGGGTTCTCGGAAAAGAATGTTAAAAAATAAGTCGGCTAAACACCCTTGCTTCAGCGGCGCTTAGCATTCCGGATAATAGTGTTTGAGAGAGTTACCCGTAGGATACATTTTATTGCAACAAGACGTACTGGGTCAATCCACTTTGGGCACTCAGGCACCGCTAGTGGTCATTGTATTAAGACCCATCTTGCCGTCAGCCATTTGGGATACTCAAAGGGGCTGCTGCATCTCTGTCGATGTTGAATGACGCGTGCTATCATTCTTAGACCGCTTTTTTTTTCTCTGATGCTTTCTTCTTCTTCGCTAGAGCTGTAATAACGGTTCTTTTATACTGCCACATTTACGATGTATCACATCCTGTTTAGGCAGCTCGCAACCTTATACGATTACCTCCTCCATGCGCAGCTGTTTATTGAATCCTGCGCTGCTTCCTTCGACGCACGTGCCCAGTGGCCTAATGCGAAGGCTGTCGTTGCTGCCGCATCGGCTTAGGACTCCGAGCATGCACTCTGAAGCTCCCCGTGCCCATGATGGATATTCCCGTCTCACTTAGCTTATGTGTATTTAAACTTTAGGTAACGCTTTTATTATTTTTATGTCTTTGAGACAGCTGCTTTCATTCTTCAGAACTAGCCGACTGCACGCGCCGTGTGTCCGTACATCCTATCAGAGCGTTTCGGTCGACCAGCCGGTATATAGGAAAATACAGGAGTTTTATGACAGAACTTCATCGGACGCACTAAGCATGAAGAAAATGAGACGCGTAAAGACGCGATGCACATGACTGAGCAAGAAAACCGTCTAGACGGGTTTGTCCTGCCTCCTTTCTAGGTCAGGACAGTATTTAGTATTCTGCGTTTTGATGCAACGCGAATTCCTTGCAACCTGTTTATCTGTCATCCAGTAGTATGTCACTAAGCACAGCTGCGCATAACAGAGCAGAGGCCGCTGATATGTTTGATCTTCTAAAGATGTTTATTAGCCTTTGCTGGGGTTTTTGTATCTGAATGCCGACGCTAACAGAGTAACGTGGTCCCGGTACTCCTCAGAGCACACCTACGGACATTCCCGTCTAACACAATGACTTGTTATATCCCGCAACGGCTATTTTGCTGAGGAACCTGCAGTAACAACATTGCTTGAGGTTTACAAAAATAGGGTTTATTGGCAAGCATTTCGAATGCGCTAGAAAGGTCTATTGCGTCAGAGTCTGAGCGATCTCTGAAGAGCGCGGACCGCTGTCGCGAATAGGAGCTATGCGTCCCACACATACATACAAAGAAACCTTAGATGCAGATCATCATTATCATCAGCTGAAGCAGCAGCAGCACCAGCAGCAAACTGCGGCCAATTTACCCCCGCAAACTTCTTGATCTCATCTGCCCATCTAACTTTCTGCCGCACCCCTGCCACGCTTGCCTTCTCTAGGGATCCACTCTGACACCCTTAATGACCAACGGGTATATTGCCTTCGCATCAAATGCCCTGCCCACATCCATTTCTTCTTCTTAATTTCTACTAATATATCCTTAACACGCGTTTGTTCCCTGATGCACTCCGCTCTCTTCTTGTCCCTTAATGTTGCAGATGCAGATACGTATATTCATTCCAGCGCTCACAGTTACACCAGGCACTAAACAAGGGAGTTACGCGCTACCAAAATAACGTTCAATATTGAGTCCACCAAGTACAAAGCCTCGGAAAAGGCCCTGATTATCTTAGCAATCACGATAAGTAAGCACGCTCAGTTCATAACACCATTTGAAAAATAGAGTTGATGCTGAAGTTAGAGCTTTGCGAGAAATAAAAATATACCGCAAAGTAAAAATCTAGGGGGTCACCTCTACGAATGGGAAAATGTTAACTCAATGCAACCAACAAGGTCCAGCTGGCTAACGCTCTAACGGAATAATCTCCGCTGTGCACACAAATTCCAATCAGTCGACTTGGTCCGGCCGCCAAATTGTTGGGGGCTATGGCGAATGCACAGAACACCTCAAAGCTGTACACCCTCGGCGGAGCGCTTTGGCCTGACAGACGGCGCTTCTTCTTTACTTAATCTGGGAACCGGCCAACGGGAGTGTAGAGCCGAGGTTGCTGCATTCACTCCAGAGACCAGCATAATCGGGCAAACGCCGAAATAAAACTAGGCAAGGCAGCCCGAGACAGGCGCCTTTACGCAGAGCGAACGGAGCCGCATAGCGATGCCGCCGCACGACCATTCCGCCGCCTTACACTGCAATCCATTTTACGGGCAACGGAAAAAGTCCCCAAGGACAGTAGCCGAGAGACGACCTCATATAATACTTATGCCGACTCGGGGCCTCGGAGGAGGCCGCCTGAGAATGCCGGGCCAGAAGTACTGATTGTTGCACGGTGAAAAGCAATCTCGCTTTCCTGGAGCGCATTGGACACGTGGCAGTCGCATTAAGTGACGGCGATCCTTGTGCATTCGGTCAACCAAAATGGATCTTTTTCTCCTCTCACGCTACGCGTTCGTCGCCACCGCACAGCGGGAACAGAGATGGAATGGAATAAGCGTTTTGAAGCAAGGAGAAATTATTGTCCACGGTGTAACCATCTTAGTAGTTTTTTTGTGGCAACTTATGCAGATGATTTCAACGACCTTCGATGATGAGAAAACAGGATAATTTTATTACCTGTGTTCGTACCAGGCATAAAAGGTTTAAAAGACTTTCCTGCTAACCATGTGCTAAGGTGAGGCTAAAATGCGCATCATCTGGTAATGAAAGGTAAAAAATCTTAATTGAAAAACACTCAAAAAGTAAGAATTGTGGTACAAGGAAAATAGCTATACCGCGAAATTGGGAATTTGTGACACTCCGGGGAGGGGGGGGGGGGATAGTGAACGCTTGCACCAGCTTGATAAAGGTATCTCCCTAGGCTACAACGATTGAGTGCGCGAACGTGAACCCACACGCCAAGAACTAACAGCCAACAGCTAGGAGGGTTTAGAGTCATAGACAACTGGGCGCGAAATTCATTCGGAAAACAATTTGCAATAAACATTCAGCACAAAAAAATTCCGCGGCGTTGCGGAAGGAGAATGAGTTGTTGTTGTTTGTGGTTATTAGGGGGGAAAGGGAGTGAAGAAGGGAGGTGAGCGCGCGTGCGCGCGCGTCATTTATACCGTGGAGCTACAGTGGCGCCGCCAGCGGAGTATGCAGCGGCTACCGCCGCGTCTCTGACCCTAAGCTGCTTCGCATTATCGCGCGCGGAGCCGCAGGTGTTGCCATTCGTTGCACAATCCCGGAGAGGAGAGGAGTGTCGGAGAGGAGAGGAGGAATGCCTCGCATACTACTCAGGGTTCCCCTACGGGAATATGTCGACGGTGGTTGAACGCGAAGCTATCTCGTGATGGATTCTTTGGTTGGCCGATCCCTAGGGGCATACTGCCACAATCATCATCAACGGTGCCTGGCCAGGCATGCGCAGTGGGGGTGTGGTACTCAGTGTTCCCCTACGCGAAGATGACGACGGTGGTTGAACGTGAAGATATATCTCGTGATGGATTCTTTGGTTAGCCAATCCCTAGGGGCATCCTGTCACAATCATCATCAGCAGTGCCTGACCAGGCATGCGCAGTGGGGGTGTGGACGTCGCACAACGGCGCCCACACAACGGCGGAGGGACCAGGCACGACCATACGCATCTAAAATACGAATCAATATCGCTCACAAAAAATTGGCGCAGCCTGCAGTAGTGGTGCAAGGCTGGGGTAACAGCAGAGCTGGCGGCCCCTCTCCCTTCGTCGGAGAAGCCGGCTGTTGCACCTCACATGAATTTCCAAACTTGCCGCTGAAAGGTCTCTATGACTGACCGGCCCGGATCGTTTTGTCCGTAACCTTTCACATATCTCTCCCAAAGTGGACCGCGTTAGCACGCGTTAGAACCGGCGGCAACCGGCTTCGCGAACTCCGCGCTGTGGCACAAACTCGAAGTCTGTGTTCCCCACTTCAGTAGCGAAAGCACGTGAACTGGCGTAGGGAAGACCACACGAGAGCTCACACCACGAATGATGGGCAGAGTGTTCTCGAATGTCGAGCTGGACGACGTCGGGCACTCATCACGAGGCGCAAGCTCACGCGCACGCGATATTTTAAATGCAGAGCATTTCAGTAACTCACGATGTCACCCGCGTTGACGTCCGTAGTCCGCACCGCATCCCTCCCTACTATATAAAAAAAATATACTATCCGCCGCCAGGTCCCGATCCCTCGACCCGGCGGGCGGAACGCAATGTACATGGTACTCTACCAACTGCGCCACAAAGCCGACCCAGAATGGGTCACTACGGACGCGCCTTATATCGTTGACTCATTCAAATTGCTGCTGACGAGCGCTCTCTCGTCAGCAGTTGCCACAAGTGCAACAAAATTAACGTAACGCAAACTACTTAACGTCGTGCGCCCCCGGAAATGCTCTGCATTTGATCGCGCCTCTCGCGAGGGGGATGTTTCTGTGTGTTTGGAGAGGCGCGAACGAGTTGGAAGCATTTCTGCCTCTAGGCGGCCGCGTGGCGCCATCTGCATGCTTCTCCGCGAGACTCGTAGAAGCGGCCTCAGGGCGGGAGATTCAAATTTTTTCCTTTATTTTTTTGCGACTATCCTCCCCCGCCGCAAGCCCACGCGCAAGCCTGGCCAACGTCGGGCGCTCCTCACGAGGCGTACGCCACTTGAGCTCGGTTTTTTTTTGTTGGTGAGTTTTTTTCTCGTAACGCTCGACGGCTTAACTAAAAGTTTAAAGCGCTACTGTGGAAAAACACTGCCTGCTCAAAGCGTGAAAATTCTACGCAATGAGCATCTGGCAATGCTTCGGTTTAATCAGTCTGCCGAGAAAAAAGCTCTAACACCACCAAAGATGACCGCAATATGCGTGCACCCCTTTAGAGCCGGAAACACCTATCTGCAGCAAATTTATTTTGTACAATTCGTCCTTGTACTGGTCTGGCCAACGTGATACAAATAAACACACCTCAAGGGCTGAAGTGCGTTAAAAGGCAAAGACAGAACGAGTGTCCAGGATTCAGTACAAGACATCTTGATACTTGGCCAATTAGAACCAATGCATCCTGCTCAATCACTTTGCTTTACTGGAAATTGACCAGCAGTCCCGCACTTGAAACATTCTTAATGTCCGGTGAAGCTGTTGCAAATCTGCAACACTTGCCTATGGGAATATGCAATGCTTTGTTGTAGCGACAAACGCTGTGTGGCCAAGACCAAATGCAAAAATGGCAGCATCTCCACTGCGTGGATGATGGCGAGGGTGCGGAGTACGGGGACTCGAAATGACGTCCAAGTTGTGCCCCGAGTGACATCCGGTTTCGCCCGGACCGTCATTCGATTTGAGCCGTGAGTTGCACCTTGATTGTTCCCTAAATGGAACTGAAACTCACGGCTCAAATCCATTTTCACTTGATGGTGGTGTGCGCACGGATGGACGCGGACGGACATTGGGAGGCCCTAAGGTACTCCGCACCATTACGGGCGAGGGAGTAAGCCGTTTTACTCTCGGGTACTAACTCATGGTCGCAGCCCAATGGGTAAGACGAGTGACATTAACCCTGTCTGGTCTACGAGACACAGGCTCGAATCCTGCCGGTGCCTGTGGGATTTTTGCGATTGTAAATGCTATGCGCACGGACGCGGACGGACATTGTGCGGTCGTTAGGTACCTTGCACCTAAAACACTTCTTGCACTGCGTGACCGGTTGATTGGGTTGTTGTACCATGCGAGTTCAAAGTTTTCTATGACAAAAGCCAGGGAGCCGTCCCTGCTGTCACACTTCACAATGTAAGCATTAAAGTTGCTGAAGGTGACCACTGATGTGCTCTTGTCTCAGCCATTGAAAGTTTCTATACGTGAAAGGGTCATTGCCTGTTTTGGATTTTCCAGGAGTGTTGTAGAATATAATGATCATTATTCTATCACTGTTGTTTACACGTCCGCACAGTCGGTGGCACTGATCTGTGGATCCAGCATCGCCCAGTATAAGCGCTTAGTAATAGGTTGATGGCGCTGCAAGAGTTTTGGGCCTCGCACAGAACAATGTGCACTGCTGGCTGGTCTCGCTGCATCTCACGTCACATGCCACCATCTCCTATACAAAACTGGAGGCCGAACGAGCTGCACCGAGGCCTAATGCGTGCAGCAGGCTGACGATCTGCGCATGCCATGTCGCCTTCTACGCTGTGACTGAAATGCCTAGCTGCGACCAAGTAATGCCAAAAGGTTTATTTGCGAACTCCGTGAACGCAACCGTTGCTCACCAGAAAGGGCCTGATATCCCTTATGTACTATTGTATAGCAACAAGAGCACTCATCTCTTGCTTTTGTGTGGGCTTCACAGGCTTTTAGAGAACAGTGTTTAGTCCCTTGAGAGTCAGGAATGATCGCTTCATGCATTCGCTTTCCTTTACATTCTTACCTATTTATTCCGTGAATGCCAGCGTTCGTCAAAAGAAAAGGGTCTGGCTGGCCTAATGCAATATTCTGCCGTAAACATCTCATATCGGGAGAGAGCCCTTTGTTGTGCAGTCGACAGAAAATTTCTCTTAACTGGATGCGCGCTTCGCTCTACTTTTGCATAAATTCTTTCGTCTGTGCGCTGCTTAGCTCCAGCAGTGTGGAGGATGTCTTTAAACCAACGGTATTGCACAACAATAATAGACCTTTCTATCTGCAGTTCGCAGGAAGCACAACTTCTCGAGATGTATACAACCATTTTTCACCATTTTGCTTAATACAAAGGTTTACTGAGAGAAATTGGCACATCACATAGAACTTACCATAGGGTTTGCCTTTCCTGAGATATTTCGGGAGAATTTCGCAATTTTCGCTCTCGTTTGTTTCCCTTCGCGTATAATTTAACAAGTAACAAAACTTTACGGCACTTTAAGCATCTTTCAAAAAATGTTTTAGCATTTTTTTTACTTCCTTGGATCATGGGCGGGGACTTGCAAATGCATAAAATGGTTGCTCGTTCCTACGATTTTTTGCTGACGCTAGCATTTATAAAACTTCGCGCATTAGGAGAACGAACACAACGTTGACTACAAAACTGCGCAACGTTATACTTATAAATAGATTCAAAAGCGTTGCCCAGTACGCATCGTGCCAGCGGGGAAAAGAGCGGTGACATAAATTATGACTACAGCGGGTTTCACAGCGGAAGCGCCTTGTTTTGATTTTTTCTAATTCGCTGTTGACATAGAAAAATATATTTCCGCTGACGTGCGCTAATTCGCTCTTAGAATCGCAAGGGAACAGAAGCCGCGATTTTCTGAGAGTGGTCTGTCACAATTTTGGTTAGTTGGCTATGGAGGCCTCGAAAGTACATGGGTTGATTCTTTCCCTTGCAGTGGTGTCCTGAACGCAAACCACGCTTTACAGGCTCGATAACCTTATGGAACGGGATCGAAGAATAATAGCAGCTGAATATGGGGCTGAATCGACTATAAAAAGAAGTAGCGAGAAATGTCAGTTGCGTCAATATAAAGGCATCGCTTTTTTGGTGTCCTTGTTTTTCTACACAAGTTGAGCTCATTGGGACCGTTCTGCTGCCAGAACGGTCGCGTTCTGTTGCCAGAACTTTCCCCGAATTTATTGAGCATTTGAACGAATCACTGCTTTTCACACAAACCAAGTACCCAAAAATACCTGATAATTCTTGCTGGGGAATTCAATTACCCAGGGGTTGATTGGTGGTCAGGCAAACCACATGGTAGCACAAAAAGTCATGAATGTCAAGAATTTTTTTATGTGTTATCTTCGTTTAGTTTCAGTCAAATGGTTACGCTGCCTACACGTGCCGACACAATTCTAGATCTTGTTCTAACTACAGAACCAAGCAATATGCTCGTACATGTTATAGATAGCATCAGCGATCACAACGTAGTACAGTGTGAGGTAACATTTTAAAGCTAAAAAACCGAGAATAAAAAGAAATCAATGTTTGTTTACGGCCACTTAAACCATGGCCTGATAGAAACTAAATGGTTATTATTTTGTGAGCCATTCCTCCCTTCCTTTGAGCTCAAATATTTAAATAATAACTGACAAATTGTCAGCGGTAAGCTTCTGAAACTTAAAGAAAAATATATTCCGACAATCAGTATCAGGTTATCAACGCAAAGCGTGTGGTTTACGACCACCATTATTCAAAAGCCAAACGATCTGATTCAGCCAGTGACTGGAAGGGCTACAACGAACAATTTAAACACTGCAAAGCAGAAATTAAGGCGGCCAAGAAAAAATGGCTCAACAATGATTGATCAAACGTACTGCAGGCCAACACAAAAATATTTTTGGAAAGTGATGAATCCAAACTACTCATCATCATAGTCCGTATCATTCTCCAAAAATGGTACACTCCCACCCTCGTCAGAAGTTGCAGAGGAATTCAATTCTGTTTTTTATTCTGTGATTATGAATAAAAAGCCCATTACCAACCAATCTTTGATTGATTGATTGTAGGGTTTAACGCGCCGACGCAACGCAGGCGATGAGGCGCGCCGTAGTGGAGGGCTCCGGATTAATTTTGACCACCTGAGGATCTTTAACGTGCGCCGAAATCTCGTACACACGGACGTTTTTGCTTTTCGCCTCCATGATAAAAGCGGCCGCCGCGGCCTTACCATCTTAGCATGAGGCTCATAGATTAAGCAATGTATGACCTGCTTATCACTCCTGGGGGTATTGCAGCAGCCATTGATAAGCTCCCATCCAACTCTGCACCAGTCCCCGATTAAGCATGCACCAAACTACTAATTATAGCTAAAGTAGCCATATCCGCTATTCTAGCTGCTCTATTTCAGCATTGCATAAACACAGGATGCGTACCATTTGCCTGTAAAATTTCCGTGTCATCCCTATATGTAAGTCAGGCGACCCGTCACATCGATTTATTTCACCAGCATAGTTTGCGAACTTATAGAACACATATCATCTGTCATAGTGAGCTACCTAACAAAACACAGCTTCCTTTTTTGCAATCAACATGGTTTTTTGAAAGGTCGTTCCGGTGAAACTCAAATATTCGAATTACTGATCTTCATAATACAGTACATTCATCCTCCCAAATAAATGTCATATTCATAGATTTCGCCAAGGTTTTTCACAAGGTCCCTCACATCCACCGGATGGAAAAGCTTACTGCTCTTACTATCAGCACTTAGGTTCGCAGGTGGATTAATAACCTCCTAACCCGTCGGTATCATTCAGTAACCATTATTGACCATTCCTCTCCTTTAGCTCAACTTTAACTCAAGTAACCCATGTCGTCCCGCAGGGCTCAGTTTTGGGTCCTGCCCTATTCTCTTTACATATATATATATATATATATATATATATATATATATATATATATATATTGCCGCGAACCATACATTGGGTTTGTTTATTTGTGTTTTGCTTTTACCGCCCGGCTGCGCCGGTCTGCGTTATCTCTGCGCCAAGGGAAGCGCGTGTTCCATTCTTTCTTTCTGTGCCGCATGTGTTATCTGTTGTGATAGGGAGAGCATACCGATCTTACGTGAACAGCCCAGAATAATCTTCTTGGATCTACTATGTTCTCGATGCGAATCGACGTTTCGAGAACCACGCGCGCCGAAAGATAAAAAGCCTGCAGTGCGGACGCCGGGGCATTCGATTCTGCGACGCTCGCCGACGCACGTACAGCCGGTAAAAGGCTTGTCTATAACACAGCGTTCGTACTCTCAGCCCTATCGTGCCCCGCCGGAGCGGGATTTGAATAAAACTCCTGCGGAATTCTGAAGTATTAGCCCTTCGCTTTTGCCTCCGACATGTTTGGAACGAGTATGTTTCGGCAGTTTTCGGATGTAGCTGCTTGAAGTTGAAATCGCTGTTATAGACAAGCGTTTTACCGGCTGTACGTCACTTTGTTGACCACTGCTTCGCCGCCTCTGTATTCTTTTCAGTTGTTAGGGGAGCACAAGTTCGCTCCAATAAACTGGCGGAGGAGGCCCGCCAGCTCGCTCGAGTTCGTATAACGGACCAGCAGCTGGTGGATGCGGGCCGCTACAACCTCCGACGCCGAGACGCCGAGTACCAACCAGGGGATCGTGTGTGGGTTTGGACTCCCATCCGACGACGCGGACTCAGTGAGAAGCTCCTGCGACGCTATTTCGGATCGTACCAGATTCTACGACGTGTTGGCCAACTTACCTACGAAGTGATCCCTGATGGTGACTCCGGCACATCACGACAACGCAGGCGGCCTGAAGTCGTCCACGTGGTTCGCCTAAAACCTTTCTACGGACGATGACAAACTTTTATTTTCATTGGTTCGGACTGTCGCTTATGTTAGCATCGGGTCGATGCACTCTTAGAGGGGGGGTAATGCCGCGAACCATACATTGGGTTTGTTTATTTGTGTTTTGCTACCCGACAGTCACCGTACCGCGTCTCTTCACACGAACGGGAAGCCATCCGGACTCAAGTCGACGACATGCTCAGCGACGACATTATACAGCCATCGAAAAGTCCCTGGGCTGCGCCCGTCGTACTCGTAAAGAAAAAAGACGGCACATTAAGGTTTTGTGTTGACTACCGGCGACTGAACAAAATCACGAAAAAGGACGTGTACCCCCTCCCCCGAATTGACGATGCCCTCGACCACCTCTGCCACGCGAAGTACTTTTCATCGATGGACCTGAAGACCGGCTACTGGCAAATTGAAGTGGACTAGAGAGACCGAGAGAAGACTGCATTTATAACCCCAGACGGCCTATACGAGTTCAAGGTGATGCCGTTTGGGCTGTGCACAGCACCAGCGACGTTTCAAAGAGTCATGGACACTGTGCTAGCTGGCCTTAAGTGGCACACCTGCCTCGTATACCTCGACGACGTAGTGGTATTCGCCCGGACTTTCGACGAACACCTTGCAAGGTTGGAGTCTGTACTCGAGGCCATTCGTACGTCGGGGTTGACGCTGAAGCCTGAAAAGTGCCGTTTTGCATACGAGGAACTCAAGTTCTTGGGCCACGTCGTCAACGCCGCGGGAGTCCTACCTGACCCGGCAAAAACTTCAGCTATCGCGAACTTCCCTAGGCCGAAAGACAAGAAGGGCGTGCGAAGATTTCTCGGGCTGTGCGCATACTACCGGCGCTTCGTCGCAAACTTCGCACGCATTGCAGAGCCGCTCACGCGCTTGACGAAAGACAGCACCCCTTTCAGCTGGGAAAACGACCAAGAAAAAGCATTCTGCGAGCTGCAAAAACGCCTGCAAAGCCCGCCCGTGCTCGCTCATTTCGACGAAAATGCCGAAACGGAAATGCACACGGACGCCAGTGATATAGGCTTGGGTGCCGTCCTTGTCCAAAAGCAAAGCGGCTGCGAAAGGGTAATCGCCTATGCCAGCCGTGGTCTGTCGAAGGAGGAGAAAAACTATTCTGCCTCTGAGAAAGAGTGCCTGGCTATTATATGGGCGATTTCAAAATTTCGCCCATACGTGTATGGAAGGCCATTCAAGGTTGTAACAGACCACCATGCGCTGTGTTGGCTCGCCAATTTGAAGGACCCCTCTGGCCGTCTTGGGCGGTGGAGCTTGCGCCTGCAGGAGTTCGACGTTACAGTCGTTTATAAATCCGGCAGGAAACACTCCGACGCCGACTGCCTGTCCCGCGCCCCCGTCGACCCACCACCACAAGACTCTGATGAAGACAGCGCGTTCTTCGGGATCGTGACGGAGAGCGACCTAGCCGCCCAGCAGCGTGCCGACCCCGACTTACGCGTCATAATCGAGTACCTCGAGGGATGCAACGTTGCCGTTCCTAGGGCCTTCAAGCGCAGCTTACCAGCATTCAGCCTGAGAAACTCCGTCCTCGTGAAGAAGAATTTCAGCCCCGGAACAAGAGCGAATTACCTTCTCGTCATCCCCGCGGACCTTCGTGACGAAATTTTGGAAGCGTGCCACGACGACCCGTCTTCCGGACATCTGGGCACAGCCCGCACTATTGGAAAAATCAAGGCGAGGTACTACTGGCCCGGCCTTACCTCTGACGTCACCCACTACGTCCGGAGCTGCCGTGACTGCCAGCGACGAAAAACGCCGCCGACAAGACCCGCCGGACTTCTGCAACCGATCGCCGTCCCATCGAGACCATTTCAACAGATTGGAATGGACCTTTTAGGCCCGTTCCCTACGTCACGATCACAGAACAAGTGGATTGTCGTAGCGACAGACTACATGACGCGCTACGCAGAGACCGCCGCTCTTCCGAGGGGGACTGCACAAGAAGTGGCGAAGTTCTTTATAAGCCAAGTTGTGCTGCGACATGGAGCCCCGGAAGTCCTAATCACAGACCGCGGAACGGCATTTACTGCGGAGCTGATGCAAGGAGTATTACGCTACAGCAACACGGATCACCGAAGAACGACGGCGTACCACCCCCAAACGAACGGACTAACAGAACGTCTGAACAAGACAATCGCAGATATGCTGTCAATGTACGTTGACGTTGAACATAAGACTTGGGACGAAGTGCTCCCGTATGTCACGTTTGCGTACAACACGGCTATCCAGGAGACGACGCAGCTGACGCCGTTCGAGCTTGTCTACGGTAGAAGGCCGACTACGATGCTCGACGCCATGCTTCCGCACGTAGAAGACGACGATCTCAACGCCGACGTCCACGAATATCTTCAACGTGCGGAGGAGGCCCGCCAGCTCGCTCGAGTTCGTATAACGGACCAGCAGCTGGTGGATGCGGGCCGCTACAACCTCCGACGCCGAGACGCCGAGTACCAACCAGGGGATCGTGTGTGGGTTTGGACTCCCATCCGACGACGCGGACTCAGTGAGAAGCTCCTGCGACGCTATTTCGGACCGTACCAGATTCTACGACGTGTTGGCCAACTTACCTACGAAGTGATCCCTGATGGTGACTCCGGCACATCACGACAACGCAGGCGGCCTGAAGTCGTCCACGTGGTTCGCCTAAAACCTTTCTACGGACGATGACAAACTTTTATTTTCATTGGTTCGGACTGTCGCTTATGTTAGCATCGGGTCGATGCACTCTTAGAGGGGGGGTAATGCCGCGAACCATACATTGGGTTTGTTTATTTGTGTTTTGCTTTTACCGCCCGGCTGCGCCGGTCTGCGTTATCTCTGCGCCAAGGGAAGCGCGTGTTCCATTCTTTCTTTCTGTGCCGCATGTGTTATCTGTTGTGATAGGGAGAGCATTCCGATCTTACGTGAACAGCCCAGAATAATCTTCTTGGATCTACTATGTTCTCGATGCGAATCGACGTTTCGAGAACCACGCGCGCCGAAAGATAAAAAGCCTGCAGTGCGGACGCCGGGGCATTCGATTCTGCGACGCTCGCCGACGCACGTACGTCACTTTGTTGACCACTGCTTCGCCGCCTCTGTATTCTTTTCAGTTGTTAGGGGAGCACAAGTTCGCTCCAATAAACTTGTTTCTTTTCCAAACAACTGCTTCGTCCTTGGCTACGTGACAATATATATATATAATATTAACAGTAATATCTGTTCTATTTGACTTTTTGCGGATGTCTGGGTTTTATAGAAAAGTTACAAACCGCCAAGATTCTATATCATTGCAATCAGACCTTTATCAGCTGACAAAGTAATGTAGGGACTGGCACATGGGAATAAATGTGTCCAAAACAAACGCTGTAACATGTCACATGCCCGTCAGTATTTATTTAATAGTGGGCCTATTCATGTCGTAACAATAATAAAATACTGAAGGGTACACATAACGTCTGATCTAACCTGGAACCATCATATCGCTACAATAACCAAGCATCTAAATGACTACATTAGGCGCAATCTGTGTTGAGCTAACACGTCCACCAAGATTCTGGCCTACCAAACACTAGTTCGAGCAATGATAGAATATGCAGCACTAATCTGCGACACCCGTCAGCTTTATCTCGTAAATACACCTGAAACACTCCAAAATAAAGCTTCCCCATTCATTCTCAGGAACTACTCACGAATATCAAGCATAACAAAAACAAAACAAAAAAATCTTAAGCTGACTACCTGTACAACAACGCCGGCTTCGTAGTCTTGTCGGTTTTCATAGGCTGTACCACAGCCAATCTACTTTCGCTGTCCGGCAGATAAAACCCACTAATCGCGTTTTTTTTCTCGTCTAGATCATGCATTAAGTCCAGCCATTATTCTCTCGTATTAACCTATATTTCTTCTCACCCCTCCAGGCCGTACGGGCTACCAAAGCTGTGTTGGTGTTCTTGCGTAGTATACTGGCTTGGAACAAGTGCTGTGACCAACTTAACTTCCAAACTCTGTGTACGTACTTTCCAATTTATTTATTTATTTATTTATTTATTTATTTATTTATTTATTTATTTATTTATTTATTTATTTATTTATTTATTTATTTATTTTTGTTCACTGAACCTCATGTTTTGTTCATTCATATGGCGTAGCATGAAAAGCGATATGGCTCGGCTAACCTCGCTTTTACCATTAAATGCATTCTCTCTCTCTCTCTTACTTGGTATTCGTCACCTTCATTAACCACGAATCATACATAAGAGTTGAAATCATTGCTCAATGTTTAAATTGTATGAATGATCTTTCAGTGTTAGCGTCATTTTAAAACCTGCACATAGGCTTGCTTGTTGGGATTGGATAACTGTTGCCCCCCTTTTTGTGCGCCCTTATTGTGCAACTATGCATTTCGACTTGAATATATTTTATTTTTATTACTATAAATGTTGCCGTTTTTATGTTAAAATTTGTAGTTTTTTTCCCCCCCACCCCTATGTAACGCCCGCAAGGGCCCTTAGGGCAAATGAACAAAAAGATTCAAAGAGACAGTTCAAACTGCTAACGTGTGGTATTTTGTTTCAAGCTATGCGATCCTATATGTGTAATGGGAAGCCTGTCATGATTATATCATATTCTTTTGCCACAATGTGGTCGTCATCAAAGGGGAATAAGTGTAGCGTGCAACCTTCGCGTCGCTACGGTTGCGCTGGTGCCGGTTGGTGGTGGTTTCGGCCACCACAAATAACCGCCTTTTTGCTCGCCTTGCTTTTTTTGTGTTTCAAACTTTCCTCACATCTTCTGAGGCGTACATCCGTCATCGAACCCGTTTCAGCACTGCCGCTGAGGTAAATAGTTTAGAGTTCATTGCATTGGAGACAGCACCGTCACCAGAAACGTCTCCAGTGGTGCTATTGTCTCCTCTCATTCCCATCGCCATGATCCCTTTCCAATTGCGTCATTTGCGACTTTTCTCTGTCGCTGTGACTGAGAAGCATGGCCACTCGCTTTTTTTAGCTCTGCATTTGCGCTACTAGCGTAAAAGCGTCTTGATACGTTTGTAATTAGCCCCCTCACATTACTACTGTAGGCTTGAACTAGACCGACTGTGTGTTCTCATTACAATCGTCTTGATCCTTTTTTGTAGTTTTCTTCTTCCTTGTCTTCTTCTACATCGCTCTAGTTAGCCCTACAAATAACCCATTAGCATAAGCGTTATTTGCTGCTTCTATACATAGCGGGATGAAATTTATCCTTTAGAAATCAGTACATCTCTCTAATCCACATTTCGTAGGCGAAAGACCCAATGCGTTCACTAGGTTTATCTTTAATTAGCTAAAGCGAAGGATCGACTATGGTGTAGGGAATGCGTGCTTGACACCCATTACTTAGGTATGGGTTAAAATCCCGGGCCAACATTTCTCCAATCTTCTTTTCCTTACTATTTATTATCTTTGCACCGCCGGCTTTGGTTGCAACCATCGCTTGTTTTCACCGGAGGTCAGATTTTTCCGCAATGACGTATTTCATATTTACACATTTAAAAAGGCTAAATGCTCCGAAGCTACTTTGAAGCGCGTAGTACTACAACGGTAGGGATTCCTTTGAGTTGGGAGCTTTAACATGCTACGAAATCTCGTACACACAGCCGTTTTCGCTCTTCTCTACCGACAACAAAACTGCCACCGTGCCGGGAATGTGTTCCACGACTTTGCACCCTAGCAAAATAAATGATGCCTTGATCCATACGTCTTGGTGGGATTCCTGAAACATGGGAACTTCTTCTAAGACAGGGACAGTACGTTGAAACACATGGCTGCGAGGAGTTACTACGACGAGGCAAAAGCTTTTAGAGTGGCCGTTTTCTACATGCTCGAAAACCTTTACCAGAGTGAAATGAAATTAAAACGTGCAGAAGCTAACTGTGCCTGATAAAAAAAAAACATCCGAGAGTAATTGAAAAAAAGCAGGACAGGCGATCTGGAGGTCATTATAAACCCATCAAACAGCGTACGTAATGTTTCATGAAGTAATGGGGCAGCTGAAATAAGCCCCTGACAATCGGGCCGGCGAGAAAAATACGTAAGGTAAAAATTACACCAAGCACAGGTCTCATCAAAAAACTATAGGCTTATTAAGTTTCAAAACTCGGCGGACGTAATACGAGATGCGGATATATAAATAAAGGCTAACGTTACAGAACTGGCTGCCTCAAAGTCGTCGCAATCTGAGCTTCTAGACTGGCTTTAGAAAAGTAATTAGGAGTCGGAAAATGGAGAGATTCCCGGCGCAAACGAGAAGCCAAGAAAATAAGAATACCAGCGGCACTGTCAAGAGTGCCCCGCTGCCACAAATCACAGCTGCGAAAGACAGAGTTACGAGACGGAAGAGAGGCAGGAGGAAGTTCCCGCGAGACGCTGGAGAGTGCCGAAGGAACTACCGGGGTTGAGTTCACGTCGCCTCATGTTACTGTGCACCAGTTTGCTGGCAGTTCTCCTGCAACTTGAGAATAACCTCTTTTTTTAGTTTTACTGTTTTCTTATTTCTCTCGAAACTGTTTACGAAGTGAGCGAGTATGCAGAAAGCCGGGATCTGTCTGCTATCTTTTTTTCTTGAAGTCAAGGGTATGACGGGAGCCCGTCTGGTCGGGATGCATTTTTATGAAGAAAGATTTGGCTTCCGTGTGAAAGTCGAAACGTTAATTTCCTTTTAAACTCGAACTAACTTGGGGTCGGCGTCCTGATCTTTCTTCACTAATATCCTTTTTCTTGTGTGCGTATTGATTCACGAGAAAAAAAATATTTAGAATTGTTTGCTCGTCTTTCATTGTTCTTCGAGACACTCGGGCCGAAACGAGGACCGAAAACAAAAAAATCGGTACGACCGGCTATAACTTTTTACTACACTCCCGAATGTCTCAAGAATTCGGTTGACTGAACTGACTTCCGTGGCATGATTGGCGAAGCCTGCTCTAAGTTGCGCTAGGCTTGAATCATAGCGAAGCTGGAGGGTATTTTTTTATGCAAGAACTGAAAGGAACACCACCACGCATTACATTAGGTTTGAAATTGTTTATTTACATGTTCCATCGTCGCTTTTCACTGTAGTAGTAGTGGAGACGATACCCTGGGCCTCACTCGAACCTCTCTAGGCAAGAGGCAGTACTGTTCAGACAATTACAAGTGCGTGCGACGTGGACCCCTGTATGGGCGAAACACGTCCACCCCGAACTACAGCCGAGTGACGTGTGTGTGCTGTGCAGTGCTAGTCGCGCTACTATGGCGCACATGCTATGGACATGTGCTGTGACTCCGGACCCTACAGACGCGCTTCCACCCCATCTTGCTCGTGCGGTGGGCAAGGAAGACTTAGACTCTCAACGGGGAGCCGTCCAGTTCGCGATGGAGGCCCTTCAACGCCAGCAGTCATAGATGCTGCCTCCCCTACAGGAGGCTGGTATCTGCGACTAATTTAGCCGGCCAATAAAGATGTTCTCTCTCTCTCTCTGTAGTAGTAGTAGTCATCGTCATATCCATCTATATCGTCGTCTTCCTCATGCATGACTGGCGGGCCCGGATCGTTTTGTCCATAAGCTTTCACATTTCTCCCAAAGTGGAACGCGGTAGCACGCGCTAGGAACCGGCGGCAGCCGGCTTCGCGAACTGGGCGTCTGTAGCGCGAGCTGTCTTGTACTCCCCCTTTCAGGTGCGGACGCACGTGCACTGAGGTCTTGGTATTTTTTGCGAGTGCCACGCGCAAGCCTGGACGACGCCGGGCTCTCCTCGTGAGGCGCGTGCTCCCGTGCGCGGTAAGCGGGGGAGTAACTACGACCAACTTTTCTCATGACGCTGCACACCGCACACATTACAACCAGCAACCACAGCTTCGCTGGTAAAAGTTCTATACAGAGTCAAGCAATCCTAACTCGAAAAATTTCACAGGTCTGCCAACAACAGTTTACTAAGGGATACTCACGCATTGCGTGACTAATTAAGGTTACTGTCACCAAATGGTGCCAAGAGACCTAATCGCATTTTGCGTCATGCTCTTCCCATAGGCCGCTATGTAACGGTCTCGCGCCTGAGGACGATGAAAACGGAACTAGGTAGGGCAGCATTACAAAAACGCCCTGCGCACAAGCATCAGTGGGGTTGTTCAGATACGCTGACATTATCTGTCGCAAAGACATCCTGCGGCATTTGAGACAACGCATAACAGCACAACTCAAGCGGGCGAAGAACTGCTCATGTCAGTCCGAAGTGCTGTTTTTCTGTAACTTATGCTTTTTGTTTGAACAAAACTTGCGGTAAAAACACAAAGCCTTCTAGTCCCGTTACCCCATGACGGCGTCTTAGGAACTGCGTAGTAGTGAAAGCGATTGATGTAATTTTAAGTTTTAATGCTAAGCAGTTTTTTTTAGATAGGTGGGTCAGAAATCCAGCGTCAGGGCCAAGAGATGGCCTACAAAATCTCCTGGCGGATGGTTTACAAAATAGCCCAGGGTTCCAAGAATAACAAAGAAAACAGGTGAAAGAAAGTTCGAAGGGACGCCTAATCTTTCAGGGAACCTGCTATAAACAAAGTTAAGTGATTGAGTCTAAATCAAAATCTGGTAAATGTATTTCTAGAAACAGAACCTCGGGACTGCGGAATGCAAGACGAGCACGCATACCCTACGCTACGGTGAATCCGCGGCTGTAGCTGACCAAATATAAACTTAGTGAATGTGTTGGGGTCTTCGACTTCTACATGTGTTTTAAGGACATGTAGTGAGGCCTACATGAGTCATTTGGTCACGCTAATTACGGAAGTAGCAACGCACATTTCCACTAATAGCGCATGCGCAGGGCTAACGAGGGCAATTAGTCAAGTCACTTAGTAATAGTTACGGAGATAAGAAGAAAAATACGCAAAGAGCAAAGGGTGGTAATATACGTAATAAAAATTAGAGAAAAAATCGGAACACTGCTCACCTGGGAAGCCCGCCGGGGGCCGCCGACTAGTACGAACGAGCAAACATCGGCTCCTGCTTCTTTGAATGATTTCAGTCCAAACATTGTACTGCCAGTTGCTGAATCCTCTGATACCTCATGCGGAAGGTCACGACGATCACGCCGAGAGAGAGAGAGAGAATAAACGTTTATTTAAATCAACAAGGGGGATTGTGCTGAAGCTTGAAGTCCTCAGTCCAGGATGCCTTGAGCACGGGCAGCATCGACAGCCCTTTGAGCCAGCCGAAGCTGGTCATCCAGGCTGGTGCTCGCCAAGGCGCTCTCCCAAAGCTCGACAGTGGAAAGTTGCAGGTTGGGAGGAATCAGTGGAGATTGGTCACATCCTCCGACCATATGGCGTAGCGTTCCGGGTTCTCCGCAAAATCGGCAAAGCGGGGAGTTCTTTCGGTCGAAAAGGTGAAGCCGGATAGGATGGGGGAATGTATAAGTCTGGAGAGCACGTAAATGACGTTCGTGCTCTCGGGGTAGAGATTTGTGTGGGGCAGCGAGTGTCTGACGCGACAGCCTGTAGTGCTGCGTGATCTCGGCGTAAGAGGTCAAGGGCTGCATGCTCTCGGGTTCGGCAACGCTGCTCTCGGCGCCCGCTCGGTGGGTCACTTCTCGAGCGATGGCGTCCGCCGCCTCGTTTCCAGGGATACCGTGATGTGCGGGAGCCCATACAATCCTGATTAGCCTCTTCAGGGGCTGCTGCTGAATGATGCGTAGAGTTGTTGTGTGAAGGCGTCCCCTAGCGAAATTCCGACAAGCCTGCTGCGAGTCGGTGACAATGACCGCTGCGTTAGTTTGTACGACGGCGAGGGCGATTGCTACTTCCTCTGCTTGTATAGTATTGTCGCCGGCAAGCGAGAGGCTGCAACGGGGCTCGTTTTCGACGACTACGGTGGAAACCGCCGCGGACCTACCCAGATAAGACGCCGCGTCAGTATACGCTGTTGTTGGTTGATTGCCATAGATCTTGTATATGGCTTTTCTCTGGCTTCCCTCCTGTCGACGTGGTACACGGGGTGCATATTACGGGGCAGGGGGTTTACCGTGATGTTTTTACGGACTTCGTGCGGTAGGTTTCCCGTGAGTGCAGGCGGGTGGTCGAGTGGAGCCGAGAGCCTCAGGCGTGAGGGGATCGCCCTCCCCGTTTCCGTAACCCCCAGCCTCGGTCTTTGGTTGGTTAGATGAGCCTCAATTAGCTCCTCGGCAGTGTTGTAAATGCCGAGCCGAATTAGTCTTTCGGTGGAGGTGGAGACCGGGAGTCCGAGTGCTTGTTTATAGGCCTTGCGGATCATCGTGTTGACCTTCTGTGTCTCGGTAATGTTGATCAGAGCGTATGGCAACACGTACATAATCCTCGACACGCCGATACCAAATATTCGTCGGTGAGTAGATCCTTAGTTGATTTTTCAAGACTTCTCGACCGGACCATGCCGCGGGGCCGCCAGGCCTAACCGGCTAGGCCTACTTCTATGTCGAAGGCGCGGCGGGAGAGCGTCTCCCCGCGCTAGTGTGTCTTATTTTCAAGATGCCCATGCAAGTGACCATGGAGGGGGAGGATATCACCCCCGAAGAGTGCCTGGAATATGGCGTTTTCAAAGGGCAAGATGCAAGGGTCGCCCGCGCCGGGCGGGAAGACAAGTTCAGCACAACGTGGTGGCACCGGCGGGGCCCGCACTCCCGCCGAAGTCAAGAAGCGTATCGTCGCAGAGTCGAGGCTCCCCCACCTTTCGAGGGAGCTCTAAAGAATCATCGTTTGGCCCAGGGGAGGCCTAAACGTCAAGAACGTGAGTCAAATCAAGGTGGCCCAAGCTCTGGCGTTAGCGGCGCAGCTCGCTCCTGCCGAGATCGCCGACGATATCGTCTGTTTCAACGTCATGCAAAACATTTTTGTCGTTTGTACGCCCACGCAGAAGAACGCACGAGCATACTCAAGAGTGGAGTGAATCACGGTTGGAGTGGCAAACTACGAGGTCAGCTCCTACTTGGCCGCGCCGGACAACACGTGCAAGGGGGTCGTCAGGGGCGTCGACCTCGACTTCGACGCAGGACAGCTCAAAGACATGATTGTGCAGCCTAAGAATTGCGGGGCCCTGGAGGTCAAGCGTATCAAAAACACCCCTACGGTCGTCGTTCTTTTTGGTGGCCTAAAGGTACCAAATTAAGTGATGTGTGGACAAAGCATGCTTCGCTGCACGCTCCACCGCAGACAAACGGACATTTGCTACGCCTGCGGCAGGTTGGGGCACCGGGCCGACGTTTGCCCAACGCCCGAAAAGCCTATCTGCAGGGGGTGCGGCATTGCATCCCCGCCCGAGGGGCATATTTGTACGTCAAAATGCGCCCTATGTGGGGGCCTTCATCCCACGGCGGACAAGCAGTGTAAGCAGCGGTACGTCGTTCGCAGAAGAAGGGAGCGCCAGCGAGCCAAGTCACCTGCGTCGCCAGACAGAAAACGTGACCGGAGCAGGTCACCCTCGAGGGGACGCTTCGAGGCGCCACGCTCTTGCTCCAAAACTGGACACTCCCGTTCCACGGAACGTTCGCGCTCCAGAAGGCGGTCCCGCTCCAAGGGGTCACCAGCCCTTCTCATCCAGGAGCCACCCGAGGCTGAACAGACCACGTGGGTCGATCGAGTTAAGGGACTTACACCCAGGGTAATGGGGGTTTCGTCAACACCGCCAGAGCATAGCGCGGCTAGGATTGTACAGCTAGAACGCGAGAACGCTTCGCTGAGGAACGCTTTCGAGCAGCTGAAGGCTGAAATAGCCGAGATGATAAGGGCAGGAAAGGCCCTACCGGCTCAGCGGCCTTTACCACCCGAAACCGAGAAGGTGGCAAAGCTAATAGAACCCGAGGCGCCCGTTATCGGGAAACCCGCCAAAAAGAGGTCTAAACGCATACGAGATGAGGGTTTCGACATTTTTACTCTCGTCTTGAAAAAAGTTCACTTTCACCGTTCACAATATCTTCATGGATCACAGTAAAATGGAGCACTTGCTAATTGAGATCATTCCGAGCGGCCAGCTCAGGGATAGCATTTTCATACTTCACATTTACAGCTCTCCACGAGACATGAGACAGCATTTTACTTCTCTCATTTCCAAGGCGGTTAGAAAGGCGGCAGGATCTCCGCTTGTAGTTGCTAGAGACTTCAACACTCCGCATCAAGCGTCGGGATATCACCGCGTCACGGCCAAGGGGGCGGAGCTCTGGCGGGCGGCGTCCGACTACGGTATCACCCTGATTACGGACCCGTCCTTTCCAACTAGGACGGTAAACTCGTGCGCCAGGGACACCGCGCCGGGCCTTACGTTCGTGGCGAACGTTGGGCCCGCTGTGTGGTGCAATATCAATGAGAACTTGGGCAGCGATCACTGTGTGCTGGCCACGTCGTTAGTGGTACGCAAGAGGCCACCGAAGGAGTTTAGGATGACGGATTGGGATCTTTTTCGTAAGATAACGGAAGACAGGGAAACCGAAAACCGTACGTCCCTAGATAGTTGGGTAGCGCATCTTAAGGAGGATGTAGCGTCCTTCACCAAGTCCGCTGTCACCGACCTAAATGTGGATAGGATGTACAGCCGATTGGCAAACCTTTTGGAGGCGAAAAGAGCCCTCGTGGATAGATGGAAGGGCCATAGGCTGAACCGCAAACTCCGAAAAAAGATTGCGGAACTAAATCGCGCAACACAGCTACGCTGTCGGATGCTCTCCAAGCAGCAATGGGACGAGGTGTGTAACTCGGTTGACGGGCAGATGAGATCAGGTGGCAAATGGAACCTGCTCAAGCAGTTGCAAGTGAATCCAATTATCGGTCTAATCAGGGGCGCGCTACTGATAAAGTACTACACGCAGCCCGCGAGGCCCATTTCGAATCGGAAATACTAGAGTCGCTAGCCAACAGATATCTACCTATAGACATTTTGGATGATGCAGACTACCCACCCGCCTTACAGAGGTCCTCCAATGTTCGCTCTGGACGAGCCCTTTAGCGTCCCCGAGGTAAGGGAGGCCCTCGCGGCCCTCAATGGACGTTCTGCTCCGGGTCCGGACTGAATTTCAAACAGAATTCTTCGCTACTTGGATGACGAGTTGATCACATTTCTTACGGAGGGGATAAATCGCATCTGGGAACGGGGCGAGGTTCCGAAGTCGTGGAAGCTGGCGTCGGTCGTCCTGATCCCGAAGCCGGGGCGCGCTCCAGTGATGACTAATCTCAGACCGATCTCGCTCAAATCGTGCATAGGCATAGTGGCGGAACATGTTATTATTAACCGTATCTCCAAGCACATCGAAGACCACGGTCTCTTTCCGTATAACATGATCGGCTTTCGACCGTCCCTTTCGGCTCAGGACGCCATGAAGCTGATTAAGTATTAGATCATCGATAGGGACAAGAGGGACGTTAGATCCATCCTAGGCTTAGATCTAGAGGAAGCCTTCGATACCGTCTCGCACGCCCACATACTCAATTCCATCTCGGAGCTGGGCCTTGGCCAGAACTTTCACGCGTTTATCAGCTCGTTTCTTAGACATAGAAAAGCCACGCTAAAGATTGGGGAACTCAGGTCAGAGCTCATTGAGCTGGGCACTAGGGGGACGCCGCAGGATTAGGGGGTATCCCCGCTCGTACTTAACATTGCCATGTGTAAATTGTCTCAGAGACTCTCGGAGGTCAAGGGCATCAACCACACACTCTACGCTGGCGATATTACCGTATGGTGCGTCGGAGGCTGCGAGGGTAGGGCAGAGGAAGCACTTCAGGAAGCGCTAGATTGCCCAGAGGCTTTCCTCGCTGGGACGGGGCTTCGCCTCTCCTCGAGCAAGTCGGAGCTCCTATTGTACAGACCTAGTAGGAGGGGGGTTAAGCCCAAGGGCTGGGTCCCACTGTCAGAGGTGAACCTTGCGCTCCGAACGAGCGAGAGACACCCCATTCCCAGAGTTGAAGTTATCCGGGTTCTCGGTAAGCTCATCGAGTCGAACGGTTGTAACAGGCAAACCATCGCCAAAATCACCGCTAAGATGGATAGCATGATACGGTTAATTACTCAGGTCTCGAACAGTCGAGGAGGTGTCAAGGAGGACAATCTCTTGAGGCTCTTCCATGCATTCTTGATGAGCCACGTCACGTACGTGGCGGCCATGCACTGCTGGCAGAATCACGGAAAGGCTAAGCTCAATTGACTAATTCGGAAAAGCATCAAGCACGTGCTGGGTATCCCGATGAATGCCAGAACAGAAAGGCTCATGCAGCTCGGGGTACACAACACTTTAGAGTAAATCATCGAAGCGCAGCACAGGGCTCAGACTTACGGGTTGTCGTAAGCTTCCCCCGCTGGCAGGGAGATTCTGGCGGTTCTGGGCTGTAATTCATCCCTAGAGGAGGGGCGCCCCGGCTAGAGCCGACGAGGCCGCGGTGGCTCTTGCTTTACTTGATGACAGCCGGCATCGAATTTGCACCGATTCCCGCGCGGCTGTTAGGGCCTTTGCATCAGGTTCCGTTTCGGCCGAGTTAGCTCGCATCCTAGGAAATAAGGTCATAACCCACCGCGCCGGGTCGGACGGAGGCGGTTCCTCGGGGATTGGTTGGGAGCTCTTCAGAAACACTTTATTCACGTTCAACGAGATTATTCAGCACTATAAGCTGCGCAGGCGAACGTTTCCTCTTCCGCACGAGAAACTCTTCAGGCCGCAGGCAGCCACGCTCCGAATGTTGCAGACCAGGTCTTATCCTAGTCTATCCACTCTCAGCTTCTACACGGACACTTCTGAACCGGACTGCCCGGATTGTAACGAACGCTGCAATTTGGATCACACGCTCTGGCGGTGTCCTTCACTTCGGGGCCCTCAACGCATAACCGAGGAAGAGTGGCGCTCCGACTTGGAGAGCCCGGATCTACTACACCAGCTAAGGGCCGTCCAGAGGGCCCATGACGAGGCGGTGAGGCTCGGCCTCCCCGTCCCCACGTTAGAGCGGCTCACCGCGCCCTCGCCCTGAACGGCGGCGGTGCTCCTCAGGACCTTCAATAAAGTTCCTTGTCTGTCTGTCTGCTCACCTGCCGTTCCAGCCGATACGTAGAACGTGGCCCCAGTGTGCGCGCTGCCCCACACACGGACCTTGTTCTCAGTTCATCACTGCGGTGTCTACGCTGCGCCCTCAAATTTTCCTTAATCCATTGTTTCCTATCCTCCTCTCTCCACAGTGCGAAAAGCATCGAGGGGAGGGAAGTTCAATCAAATCCGGGTGTAACAAATTTAAGCGCTTACAGCCAAAATTATTATATGGATGAACGAAGTCTGCGTCTACTGCCTACTTACCCCTTCTTATACCTAAAAGCGCTCCTCAATACCGCTCTAAAAAGTTACTGTTTCTTACGAGAATGGTCATTAGCTCCGAGCTGTTCAGCCATAGTTATTGAGGACCAGTTTATAAAGGCCAATGGAGCACCGTGCCGTGCGAACGTACCTACTAACGAACAATATCTGTCTGCTAAAAGCGCACGTTCGTGTTCTACAGAAAAGAAAAAACGCACTGCTTAGAGTGATCCGTTAGCACTACAGCTCAGCGCTACAGCCATGGCTACAGTGCCGCCCGACGGAACTAGACTTTTTACGACTGGCCTGACACAGACCAGAGCGTCTGCGGTTGTGGTGTTTTCAAGTATTTGTTTAGACAGAGCATGACGGCGCTCATCACCTAGAGACCGGCCACACGGTTGCACTTCAGCAAAGCGCTGTGATCTCGCCCTCACTAGTGCTCCCCGGTATTTCTCAACATCAAACGCCTGTAGCTGCACCTTGACATTCCGAATGTCATCCATATATTGACCTGGACATCGACCTTCAAGTTCAACAATTTACCGAAGTGATTTATGTTGTTTTTCTTTTCAAAAGCCATCACTGTAGCCTCTTCAATAGCAGTGACTTTCACTTCCTGCTTAAATAATTTTCGCCGTGCAAACATTGGCAGATCATAGCGATTTCTAGCCATTTGCATAATTTCTGGCACACGATTTAAAAAGGGCTGATAGGATAGTAAAAAATTATCAAATTTCCACAATTCCCAGTTCAGGCGACGACTCCGAAACTGTTGGCCACCATGCGCAGCAGATAAAAGGCAATGGTCGCTAAAAAATACCGGATGAACAGAGTAGCTATGGACACACGGTAGAGAATCTCAAGGAACATAAATACGGTCTAGCCTAGCGTGAGAGGCTCCCTGAAAATGTGTAAAACGATTTTGCAGTAGGACCTTTTCTCCAATGTCACAAAGGTGAAAGTCACAAGCAATGTTTTCCAATGTTATAGCGCTAAAGGCCGATCATTGGTGCTCACATGACCTGTCACTCGGGCTACACACACAGTTAACCCTAAGACCATTAAGTTGCGGTCAGTACGCAGGTGACTCTGTAATGACAGGAAATATTCTTCCCGTTCACGAGGTTGAGACGCTGCATAAACGACAAGAAACCTCCATAACTGTCCCGCGATCATTAAGTCACAGACGATAAGGCGTCCCTCCCGATCAGTGGATACAAATTCTACACAGCATTGGAGAGAGAGAGAGATGAAACTTTATTAGGCAGCTCAAGTCCGAGCCGCGGAGTTATCAGTCCACGGAGGAAGGGGGTGTTCCACGGTCCTCCGACGGTGGTGGGCTTGGCGGAGGTGCACAAAGAGTTTCAATGTGGGCAGCCAAGAGGGACCACAGGGCTGCCCGTAGGTTTTCAGGGGGAGCGGCCCAGCTAGACCACGAGTAGGGAATATCAGGGGGGAAGGGGTTGGTCGAAAGAAATGTGGAAGACGAGGTCGCCCGTACACAGCGCCAATATGTATGTTCATTGTCCGGATAGCCACCGCATACCTGACAGTGCGGACGGCCTGGTGACTTTTGTATGTAGTGGAGGAACAGATCACAGGGGAGGGACAATGTCTGCGCCTGTCTAATATATGTAGCGTGTCTCCGTGACATAAATTTAGATGAGCATGCACCCAGCAGATAACCCTTTGGCGTGGCTAACGCAAACTTCATACTCTGATTGAAAAGAAGCTAGAGCTTCCGCAGTCCCTTCATTCGACTGAATTTTTGTTTCTTGAATGGCCAATATACCAAGCTTCCAACCCCGCATTAGGTGAAGAAGCTAGCCTTGACGCCTCTTGTTACGTAAGCCACGAACAATTAACGTTCCAAACTGAAAAGAAAGAGCTCCCACCATGACACCCTACAACAGTGTATAACGTCTCTACTTCGCCTACTGACAGTTTTATCAGGATCTGGAAGCCGGGCAGCACGATGGCGACCAGTAGTTGCACTTTCCGCAGCCGGGGAGGCAGCCAAAGCTGCTCCTGATGATGATGCAGGGTCGGCAACTAGAGGAGCCTCTGAGCTTATGAGGCATGTGGCACCCGGCGCCAAAGCCGTCGATACAAATACTTGAAATTTAGTGTAAAGGGAAAATTACTGATGACACAACAGTGATAATGATGGCCTTCGTCGATTATTATAGAACTGTATTCCAAGCTCCCAAAAAAGTGGTGAGTGAGGACTCCATTGACAAATTCATTAGTTTGTTGCCCAAATTAAACCAGGACGAGTATGAATCTATTGACCAGAAGATTAGCATTCAAGAATTGGTGTCTAGCATTGAATCATTGGCGAAAGGCAAAACCCCAGGACTTGATGGCCTCACTGCAGAATTTTACCACACATTCTGTTCTCTGCTGGCTGCATTTTTACTTGAGGTTTGCCGCGAGGCTTACAAGACTGGATTTCTTCCACCTACGCTGTACAAAGGCCACACTGTTCTAATCCCTAAAAGCAATGATCCTGACAAACTGCGTAAAGTAGAAGAATATCGTCTCATTTCCTTATGTAATGTAGATCATAAAATATTCGCTAAGATTTTGGCCAACCGTCTTCAAAATGTAATTGAGCTACTAGTTGGTGGCCATCAGACATGTGGCCTCCGTGGGCGATCTATTCAAACTAACATACACATAGCAAGGTCTATACTGGAGTGTGTTTCGGGTACATCAGCTCAGGTAGCCTTAGTACTACTAGATTTGGCAAAGGCATTCGATCGTGTCAGTCACCAATTCCTGTTTCGTGCTCTACAGCATGTGAATGCAGGATCGCAGCAGTGATGCCGGCGGCTGACAACCCCCTTTGTCTTTTTGTTCAGCTGGCTGCAATCCTTGGAACGTGCCCTGCTGCCTGCGCGGATCGACTGCGACTGTCTCCTGAGATCGACGCATGCCCCTTGTTTGACTCGTCACCTTGCGTCGATCATGGTTGGCCACCTTGCTCAACATTGGAACCCTACTACGCAGAAGCCAGTGTGACATCGTCATCAAGGCAGACGGACCATATAACCGGCTGGCGGAGCACTTCGCCCTTCAGTGGGCATTGGATCGCAGCAGTGATGCGGGCGGCTGACAGCCCCCTTTGTCTTTTTGTTCAGGTTGGTCCCGCCCCACCCCTTTTTTCATAATGCTCAAACAACCTTTTTCTGCTGCTGTTCCCATGCCCAAGAGTTCTTGCCTGCACCGTTGTGGAGTGTGTTTTTGTTACTAAAATGTTGTTGGTCAGCGGAGACGTTGAGCTCAACCCTGGTCCCCAGAAACAAGACCCTAGCAAACAGAACAGTGACGTTGTTCTGGCTATTCAAGATTTAACAAAACACCTTGACCAACGGCATGACGCCTTCATTAAATCCATAGACGAAGTGGAAGAAAATCAAAATTTACTTGAGTCCAAAGTGTTAGATTTGACAACTCGGTTAACTGATCTAGAAAAACGGGTCGATTCGTTTGAGGAATTTCAAGACAGCCCTCATGTGCAGGAAATGGTAGCCACCGCCGTTCTAAGTGAACACGCTTCGCTCCAAGCGCGTCTGGATGAGTTCGAGGATAGGTCTCGCCGTAAGAACTTGATTTTCTACGGAATTGAAGATTCAGCGTCAGAAACATGGGCTAATTCTGAAGATAAGGTCCGGTCAATTCTTACCTCTACGTTAAACTTGCAGCTACCTGACGAGGCTATTGCGCGTGCTCACAGGCTAGGAACGTTTTCCCCCGATAAAACTCGGCCCGTGATAGCACGTTTCACTTCTTTCAAAACTAAAGATAGTGTTTTGTCTCAGAAGTCTAAGTTTCGTGACACAGATATATCAATCAGTGAGGACTTCTGCAAGGCTACACGCGCCACCCGGAAAAAACTAATCGACTTCGCCAAGGCGACTGGTCACAAATTTTCTCTTAAATACAATAAAGTGGTTATTAGCAATAAAATATACTTCAATAAAATTGACAGTTGGGCTAGTTGGTTTTGATTCATCGTAAGTAGCGCTTTCATCGTAAGTATAGCGCCGTCGTGTGTGTCTTCTCTTCTGTGTCCCGTTTCAAGCGCTACTTACGATGAATAAAACATACACCTACTGCGCATCTTCAGATCGCGTGTGCGAAAAAGAAACGGACGCAGTTTACCCCTCAAATCCTCCTAATCGCGATGATCCTGTCATCAGCGGCCGATCTTCTCCACTGTAGCTAGATGCCAACACAAGTTGTATTACCTCTAATCCCGGCTGTTGTTTTTTTTTGCTTTGTAATACAGAAGTCTTATCAACAAGCGTGATGCCTTGTCTTCGTTAGTAAACACGTGCCTCTCTGATGTGGTAGTTTTGACCGAAACCTGGCTGTCGTCAAAAGTTGAAAACCGTGAGATCCTGCACTGCGACAAAAAATTTTCCTTTTTTAGGTGTGACCGTGGCTCGCGTTCTGGTGGCGGTGTCTTGATCGCTGTTTGAGGAATTCATGTCTTTTAAAATTCCCATTGTATGTTCCCTTGTATTGGTGTGCGTTCGAATCCGCGTAAATCGCAAAGATGTCATTGTTTGTGCATGTTATCGCCCTCCGAATGCGCCATCTGGTTTTTCCAATGATTTTCATGACGTCTTAAGCAACTTGCACGTGAGGTTCCCCGCCACACCAATTCTAATCCTAGGTGATTTTAACTTTCCTGATATTTCGTAGAACAGCTCCCATTTATCGCCTGGCTCTGGCTCCTCTGAAAGCGCCTGCTTTCTTAACACATGCGTGCAATTCAATTTAACGCAGCTTGTAATGTGCCCCACTCGCACTACCCATTCAAGTGCTTCAACTTTAGACTTAGTTCTAACTTCTCACCCCGATCTCGTGCAATCGCTTTCTGTTTTGCCAGGCCTTAGCGATCACGAAGCAGTCGTTTTCAACCTCCCTTGCGCATCTCCCCGTAAACAAAAAAGTAAAAAGCGATTCAGGGACTACAGTAGAGCTGGTTACGGAGCCATTAACACCGAACTTGAACATTTCACCTCTGTTTTTCTAGAAGACTTTCCCAAAAGATCTGTCAACGATAAATGGATTCTGTTTAAAGATTAAGTTGCTGAACTTGTTAACAAGTATATCCCACTACGCGAAATTGCAAGTAACAGTGAATCACCGTGGTTCACGCCAACATTGAAACGCTTGTCCAACAAAAAGAAGCGTGTTTACCGCCAAGCCAAGCGTTCTAATTCATCTGAAAGATGGGAGGTTTACAAAAATGTAGCCGATGAATACGAGCGATCCGCGGCAAAGGAGTCCTTTTTTCAGCAAACGCTACCGTCAATTCTGCAAAACAATCCCCACAAATTTTGGCAGGTCGTAAAAGGAAGCGATAAGAAACAGATTGAACTTACCACGGACACGGACGAAGAAATTTCCAGTGAGCACGTTTGCATCGCCCTTAACCATGCATATTCTTCATTCTTTACGAGCACTACTCCGACCGTTCTTCCAGGCGTTCAAGCTCGCGACTTCATTGTGATGAATTCTGTACACGTTGAGTGGGCCGGCATACGCAAGTTGATCCAAAATTTAAAAATTTCGTCGTCACTAGGCGTCGATGGTATTTCTTCTAAATTTTTGAAAAACACTGACGTTTATTCCTCAATTGTACTGTCGAGACTGTTCGATCAGTCATCAGAAGAGGGTGTTCTCCCAGAGGACTGGAAGGTGGGGAAGGTGGTTCCCTTGTTTAAATCAGGAAACGCTCATAGTCCCGGGAATTATCGCCCCATTTCACTAACCAGTGTGCCATGCAAACTTCTCGAACATGTAATTTACACTTACGTCGTGAGTTTTATTGAAAGTAACTCCTTCTTTAGCATTGACCAACACGGGTTTAGGAAATCTTATTCATGTGAGCCACAGCTTCTGGCCTTCACTAACGATTTATTCTCTGCCGCTGATCGTTCATCTACTGTTGATTGTACCTTCATAGATTTTTCAAAAGCCTTTGATATCGTCTGCCACAAGTTACTTCTTCTGAAACTAAACACGCTAAATATCGATGCTAACGTCTTAAAGTGGATTGAATGTTTCTTATCTAACCGCACCCAGTTTGTAACCGCTAACGACCACTGTTCCTCGACTAGCCCTGTAACGTCCGGCGTTCCGCAAGGTTCTGTTCTTGGTCCCTTGCTGTTTCTTATTTACATCAACGACTTACCTAATGACATTTCATCATCTATCAAACTATTTGCCGATGACTGTGTAATTTGCCGTAAAATCCGGACTAACGCAGATAATCTTGCCCTTCAGACAGACCTGGATCACATTTCATCATGGTGCGACGCATGGTTAATGAAGCTAAACGTTTCTAATTGCAAGGCTATGCGAATTTCTCGTTGTATTTCTCATAATTTACCGTTGGACTACACACTTAACCAAAGCAATCTCGATCTGGTTTCGTCCTACAAGTACATTGGGGTGTATATTTCTAACAATCTCTCTTGGAACACACATGTCGACTACATAACAAATAACGTGAATCGCACTTTAGGTTTAAGTTTAAGGTTGGCTCCGCCTAACCTTAAACTTTTGCTTTATCAAACATTAGTCCGACCCAAACTCGAGTACGCGTCATCAGTCTGGGATCCACATACTAATTGCCTAGCTGACAGCATCGAGGCGATTCAAAATCGCTCTGCCCGTTTTATTATGTCAAACTTCCATCGTACGTCCAGTGTTACCTCGATGAAAGCCAATCTTCACTTACCCACTCTCTCACTGCGGCGTAAAATATCTCGCGTTTGCCTGTTCCATAAGATTTTTCATTGTATCCCGTCTCTTAGCAACATTCTTTTCCAGCCCTCATCGTACGTTTCCTCACGCAACGACCATCAGTTTAAAATGGGCGTTCCCAGCGCCCGCACGAAGTTGTACTTTGAATCATTCATCCCGAAAACTGCAAATGAGTGGAACCACCTTCCAGCCCCTATCGCTGCTATCACTGACGTCACTTTGTTTAAAAACTCCCTCTCTAACCATTTCGCGTAAATTCGCCATTTTAGATACGCTGTTTTCTCTTGTTAGCTTTATTTTTGTGTGTGCGTCATTCAAAGACGCAACCATGTTGAACATTGTTGTTACAACCACCCTGCCTCTTTTTCACATCATGCAGTCTTTCTTGTTATTGTTTTCAGACTGCCATTGTGTGAATATAATTTTGATCTGCTGTATTTCTTGATATTTTTGTTCGATGTATACCCGCTCCTCTCTGTAATGCTTCGGCCTTGAGAGTAAATAAATAAATAAATAAATACCGAAGGTATTTAAATATGGTATGCTAATGCCTCGGCAAGAGTGATAGTCAACGATAGACTAACCCAACCAATTCACCTTCTTTCATCGGTTCGTCAAGGGTGCCCATTAACACCACTCCTGTTTTGCTTATACCTGGAACCATTATACATGCGCATAATAGAGAACATTAATGTTAGAGGGTTTAGGCTATCGTCCTTCGAAGTGAAAATTTTAGCAAATGCCGATGATGTCCCTTTATTTTGTACTGACAAGGCCAGCGTGGAGAATGCTCTTACTATTACACAAGAATTTTGCGAGGTTTCAGGTGCAGCCCTGAATTTCGAGAAAAGCTGCGAATTTTGGTTGGGAGAATGGGGAACCACACCCGATTGTTTCGCCGGAATCAATTGGAATAGGGACCTAACTTATTTAGGAGTACCCCTCTCGCAGTTTCGCAATACTGGCTCGCATTGGTCGGGGCAGGCGGTGAAGCTACAGCGCCAAGTGAATGACTGGCGGGGACGGTAGCTGTCCATCTTTTCTCGTACTCGGGCGTGTAACACGTTTCTTGTGACCGGACTTATTTATGTCCGACAGGTGTTATATTGCTTACGACTCAGGATACAGGCTTTTCACCGGATTTCTGCAACCTTCATTCGGTGTTCGCGTAGTGAGCCAATATGACGCGATAACCTTTTTCTTGCGGTTGTGCGAGGGGGACTTGGGCTTGTTCATCTGTTTCTCTGGCAGCTTCTTTCTCATTTATTCTACTTTCGAGATGTTCAACATCCTTTTTTGACAGCTGTACTGCAAATACGTCTTGCACGTTTTCTCCCTGACATGGTGGTGTCTTCGCTGTCTGTGGACGCAGCCCGAAGCCCGCGAGGTTTCCTCAAAAAAGTGGTTGACACGTTTCGCTTCTTACAGGCTCGGTTTAGCCTTGAGTACATATTTACTGCTTCGCACGACTCTATTTCTGATGCCCTGGTTTCTAAGCTTTTTCCCACACCTTTATATCGTGTTCCGTACCTACAGTGCCCGTACCAGGATGTCCTCAATAGAGTGTGCAAACTGTGTGTTCCGCCAGGTGTTAAAACATTTTTCTTTAAATTACACACTGGCACGCTCCCTGTTAAAACTTGGATGAAACACCGGGCTCTGTTTATAGCTTGGTCGACAGACTGTCGGCTCTGTACTCGACCAGAGACAATTGATCACTTCTTTGTAGACTGCAGAGATGCTGTCTTTTTCTGGGACATTTTACAGCGAACGGTTAGAAAAGACATGGATATTACGCCTTTCTCTATCCGATTCTCGCCATTCGACTATCCTGGTGAGCCGCCTCATGACATGTTTGTGTTGATTGGTTTGTACGGTCTGTGGCGATGTCGCTTATGTGATAGGCATGCTGAGCCACCAAGATCAACTAAGTCATATTTCCGAGAAACTGTGGCCACCTATACATAGTGTGTATAGGTGGCTTGAACAACCACCTCACTGGTTCCCTCTTTCGAACGCTTGTGTGTGTTTGCCTGAACTTTGATGTATATGTGCTTCTCATAACTTCAGTGTATTCTTTTGTTTGCTTGTATTCCTCGTACTGCAACGTCAGAGCGCATTCTCCCATGTAATAAAGAAAAAAATGCGGTTGTGGTGTAGAGGTTCCGTCTTCGCTTCATGGTACTAAAGGTTGTGGTTCGAGTGCAGCTTTTGCCTGTTTAATTTTTTTACATTTTTAATTTTAATTATAATTTCTGTGGCTTGAGTGAGTTTTCCGTGTTTTAAATTATTGTTTTTTCGTTAGTCAGGTTATGTTAGGTTAGTTTACGTTACGGTACGGTACGGTATGGTAATATAGGAAAAAGTAGTTCTGAACGAGGGAGTTCTTTTTATCAAAACGCCGGTGGACGTCGCTTTAGTCGAGTACTTATATTGCCGTCGGGCGGCACTGTGGACACATCAAAAAAAAAAAAAAAACACGCTTTAATACACCCTCTCCTCCCGCCTCCGTCTCTTTCCTCTGCACCACGAAATCGGTTTTTGTCGTGCCTTACACGTTGACCTCTATTGTGTGCGAACAGGCCTGCCATGCGTGTAGACGGCTTGTTACGCCGCAGACATAGTAGAAACGAGCCTTTTCTCACCCGGCCCTGCCTTTTTACGCAATCCCTGGGAAGTGTGCTCATTGTTTCTTGAGCCACCGGCTTTACATTCCCCCCGGCCGTCTTTCCAGTTTCATATCCTCATGCAGTCGAAATAGCAGAGCAGATATGGCAGCCCTAGACTGTAAGAAAGACGAGTGGGGCAGGTGCGACGACCACTGGGCTTCGACATGGAAGAACAACTGTTTTACACGAGAGGTGATTATTCCGCTTTTCGAAAGCGGAAACTTCTTTGCGGAAGCCATAGTTCGCCATTTTGTCTGGAATAACAAACTTTTTTCCTGAAAGTATCTCAAGACACGATACGCTTGGTTGGTTTCCAACATAGTGCACGGAGCCTTATTCCAAAACTCTGGATGAAATTCAGTATTGGGTGAAATGGGAATAGTGGATTGAAAAGAATAACTATTTCTCATCAATGTAGAATAGTCCAAGGCATTTAGTGTTATGTGATACAACAACTTATTTTGGTTCTAAAAAATCGGTGGAATAGCAGATTTTGGGAGTTCGAGCGTTGAACACACACAAGTTGCATATATTAGACGGGAGAAGTTGCATGCGGGTTTATTTGGCCATGATAGCACATCCCTTCAAACCAAACATTTCAATTTTTTGTGACGCACAGTCATTTCATTTTATTCACCACCGATGTTTAAAATTGATTAATATACTTGTTGCTGCATCGTAGTAAACCCTTAGAACTTAAGGTCACCAGGCACCTCATGAGAGTTATGAAGAGAGATAGAGCGATAGAGGACAGAGGATAAAAATACAAACAGGCGCGCGCGTGCACGCACGCACGCACGCACGCACACACGCACACACGCATGCACGCACACACACACACACAAACGCACACACACAAACGCACACACAAACGCCCGCGCACGCACGCACACGCACACACATACACACACACGAACGCACGCACACACACAAACGCCCACGCACACGTACACACACGTTCTCTGTATCTTCTATCAATCAGGAGTCGAATTACCCGAAAAAAAATCCCGCCATCTCCACGAAGTGAATAATGATGAGAGGGTGGAAGCTAAAATGCTTATCGGTAAAACCATGAAACATTCGCCCGCACATCATATAAAGACTCGACACGTCAAGCTTACCACCACTCCGTTGACAAGCCCGTCGACGACGTCGATGTTTGTGGTTGGCGAATACGGTGTGGGACATTTTAGCCACCTTGGCCGTCGCCTTCTGCAGACCGTCTTGTGTCGCGTACCCCTGGTACGTGTCTTGAGCTCGCAGGCGATGAAAGACAACCTCTTCTTCTTCCTCTCCTCCTTTTTGGGTAGCAACGAACGCGTTGAACGTTTTGACCTCTTCGGCCAATCTTTCGTTGGCCAATCCCTAGGGGGATCCTGCCACAATCATCATTAATGTGCCGGATACAGCAGCAATGAGGGACGGGACAGGGCCCGAGCAAGAGGAGCTTCGCCCCTAAAAGGTAAATGATAAGTAAGCTTGTAACAGACGCTGAAAGTGGTTAATCAGTGGTAGGTATGACCCGGAAAAAGGATGAAAGCCGAGGACATTTGTAAATCACTGTGGAGAGGTTTATTTCCCTTCGAGACGAATAACCAGTTGGTAAGTGCCCGGAAGACGACATGGACACCCAAGAATATGCAGATTGAGTAATTCGTATGCAAGCAATATGTGACGCCAAATTGCCTTCATTAGTACGCGCAGAAACATCCCTACGTGCACCCGCCCTGGAAAGGACGCAGGCCGACGGGAAGTAAGGTTATGCGACGACCAAGCGTTCGCCTTGAGTCGTTTTTAGTGCCAATCAAAGCAAGCGGATCGGTGGCGCTGTGACATAAGATTAATCGAGCCTTTTGTGCGATGAAAAATCGCGCATCCCTTGCGCGCGTATGAGTACTCAAAGCCATTCCGGTGCGAAGCAATTAGCGCGCCCCAGGTTTAACCTTACCGGCCGCAGAGCCTCAGTGAGCTGCCGAGATAACGTCCACACCACGCGTCAGTGATTTACTGCGATGAGCGAACGAACCACAATCGATTCGGCGGGTGAATGATGTCCGTCGGGCGCTGCTTGGCGCCTGCAGGATTCACTGTTGACTGAAGAAAGCTGCCCCTTCTGGCCGACGCGTGTCGAGCGCTGGCGCTAGTCTCTCTCCCTCTTTCTCTTCTGAAAAAGTTAGACGATATGTTTAAAAGTACGGCGAAGTTTTTTTTTTTTGTTTGTTCTTCACTTTATTATTGTTTCTTTTGCTCTGTCTACTAACAGGCAGCTTACGGAAAAATACGGAGGCGTGTGAGTTTAACTGTACATAAATGTTGCTGCATTGCCCTCCGAAACACAGTTGCATCAATTACAACTGCACTGATTTATTAAATGCCGCTATTTTTTTTCAAATGCCTTTGTTTTTTATTATTTTATTTCCCACCTATTTTCTGTGCTTCGCCAAATTTGTATTTCCAGTAAAAAAACACAAAAACTAAAAATGCATTACAAGATCTAGGGCGAAAAAAATCTACGGGCTTTCTGTACTAGATGAGTGTGCGGGGATTTAACCAAAAGAAACTTGCGGCATTCCTACCGAAACGAACATTAAATCGGCTCACGCCTAAATTTTGAGGAACATCTTAGCAGATTTTGTTCAGAAAACTTTTCAGCGCTTACAGAAGGAGGATAGTGCAAGGTGAATACACCGACAAAAAACTGACGTTGGTGCTAAAAAGAGGAGTTTTCTTATAAGTCGGATTTCTGTGCGCTTGCGGAATGACTTAAAGTACACGAGCTGTCCAACTAAGTTTCCCGCAAAGCTAGCGTCTTTTGTCTGCGAAAACTTTACTGACATAGTACAACTCAAGAACCACTAAAACTGTGACATTAAACCCCGAGGTATACTGCACACGTTGAAACTTACAGTAACAGAAAGCACAAAAATGCCGAAAAAGATTCTGAAGTGATGGTTAGGTAACTTCTAACCGCACCTTGGCTGCATTTGAGTCAGGGGTCATGAAATAGATTAGAAAAAGCGTCAGGAAATGGTGACACTTGTTGGGTTTTTTTTAATCGCCATTATCACCAACAAGTTTGATCACTGCAGCACTAATGTACACGTTTTAATAGCTTCTAAATCGTGACAGGTAGGCACCCGCCGCAGGGGTTCAATTCGGTGCGTTTTTTTTTTGTAACCTAACACACATATCCTGAGCTATTGTACGCAGGAGCTGGTCGCGGCGCTGGAAATCTTAAACGCCAAACATAAGCATCGTAATTTCACATTGTTTATATCACTCAAAACTTCTTACGAGTTTCGTTTAATCAATCGTTTTATTTTATTTTATATGGGGGGTGGGGTGCAGAAGACAAGATTCGTAAATAGTTAGTCTTATAGCAGCGACATACTGTGCTGGGCACTAAGGAACGTATAACAAAGCCAGTTAAAAATGCACATTTCAGATTCCCATATGCTAACCCCTTTTAGGATGACAAGCCGTATCCACTTAGAAGACCATTCATTTTTAACGAGTAGGTAGCCGCTGTTGTTCGTTTTTTAAGCAATATATCCTGCATTCGATCTGTAGTTGTGACATGTCAAGGGAAGTATTATAAACAGGACGCAGGGTCTCTGAACTACGAACGTGGCAGGCAACACAGCCTATGGCGCAACAGCGCCGAATGTTCGATGCCATCGGTCCCATGCCAAGCTTGTTTAAATTCGCCCAGCTGTTGCCGATGCCCCCACAACCGTCTGACGGCAGGAACTTTCAAGAGCTGGGGAGTTGGAGGTGAATTCACGCGGCATATACAAGGTATGCGCTGCTGTAAATCCGTTCAAAGAACAGCGTTCGTCGGCCAAATCATTTCTCAGCTGACGGCTGTTTATAAAATAGAAAAGCTTGGTACACAGAAATTAAAGCCTGTAAATAACTGATTCTGTTTGAAGGGAGACAATGCACGGTAACGAAATTGAGGAAAGAAGCGAAAATCCACCCGACAAACTTATAAAGACGGGTTCTACCTGATTAGACGTAGTGTTGTAAGCCGCATATGTGAATAACTCTTTAGCAAAAAACCATGTCGTCTCCACTAACGCGAAACCTGGGGAGGGGCGCAGCATGGAGTATATAAGTGTGTAATGCGGTTTTGATGCTGAGCGCTCAGCGTGTTAAGCCTCGGCGCCTTGGCGTTTTTGCCCAGGGAGATGAAACCGTCGGGGTGTAGAGGTATACAGCTTTGCTGTTAAAGGGTCGTGTCTGTGAAGCACGAAACAATCTAGCGCGATGCATTGGAAAACGAGTGTACCGGTGCGTTCTTCTGCTAAGCGTTTTTGCTCATGGTGATGATACGTACGTTTTAGAGCGAGGCGTTGGAAAACGAGCGTCCCGGTGTTTTAGCACGGTGGCCACATGAGACGCCAAGAGTCCGAGCCCCTTAAGGTGATTCGCCCCTAAAAGGGCACACGAAATGGGTCCGTGTAGCAAGAACAGATAAATCAGAAGGCGACATCATTCGCTCACCGTTTCAAACAGCTCCACTGATATGCTGTTCGAGCAATCTGCGTGATTTGTTGTTTTGCTGATTAAAAAAATAGTTTCATTTTTTTAGCTTGCCTGTCTTTGTGACAGTTTCTAGTGAGCGTATGTACAACGAGACGTAGCTAGAAGACTTGTGAGAGTCTTCTTTTACACGACCGTCTCTGTTCTTGTTATATCGTTGCCTGAATGTCCATGTACGAATAACTTTGCTCGTGTGCGAAAAACTGGCTGACGATTACGATACTCCCCAATGCGAAATTTATGCGCGGCGCAAACTGCAGTCTTCTCGGCCAAGAAGCATAGCTTCTGTCTCTCACGAAGTGGTCGCGTGATCAGCGAAGGCACGGCGGCGAGCGCTACTCTGCCGTTATCTCGCAGCGCGTCGGCGCCACCGGGCATGTTGTTGTAAATCGTGTTTGAACCTCCCGCTCAAATGCCACGTGGTTTGAATGAGCCACAAAACGAGGAGGACGACGAAAGACCCGAAGTACCGATGAACAGGCAGCACGCAGTGCGTTCTGGCCTGTGTGCTTTTTGTGAACTTGAAAGAACAAGACGCTTGCTTTCATGGATGTCCGATTTTGCGTTTCCTATCTCAGGCGCCACTAGACGGCGAGGGCGGTTTTCACACACGTGTCTGGCTCGGGCTCCGCATACTCTTCTCGTGCACATTTTCGGAGGAGCATCTCGCGCCGCGTCGGCCAACCACCCTACCCCTCACAACTTGGCCACACTATCCTACTTTGTTTTCTTTCAGTCTTCGGTTCTCCCATTGTTCGCTCGGTCACGAGGCCCGCGAGAACGCGAAGCCATAGTAGCGGGCGCCAAAGTGCTGCGTATTATTGAAACAATAGACATAAAAAGTAAGCGTCAGGCGTTTATTAAAGCATACATGTTGAGCGACTGAAATGTCTCATTTAATAACGAAAATACCGATTACTTCTTGCTTTTCCTGAAAAAGAAACTCACACTGAAAAGCGGAAACAAGCACTGGATCTGCCATTTTAGACGCCTGTGAGGAGGCGCTTTGAAGAGCCGGCAAACGGAGCAAAAGAAGCGAAGATGACTAAGTGCGTGCCGAGGTTTGAGAAAAGGACGTGTAAAAGGAGGAGGAGGAAGAGCTGGCGAGTGCTGGAGGCAAGAAGGAGCAGGTGGCTCCAGAAGCTCTCGGCTGGGCGAGAACGCCTTGGAGGTCTTCGTTTCGGAGCCGCACATTCCTCGTGGAAGCTCTCGGCTGGACGTCAACGCTCAGGAGGTCTTCGCGCCGGGCTAAACCGGGTCTCTTCCAGTCCAGACCAGCCACGGAGCACCCGGGCCGAATCGGACGTGTTGTTCATCGACCGCAACACCGAGCCCTGAGCACCGAGCCAGCTCACCGACAGGGACCCAGACGTGAGCGCGAACAATTTATAGTGGGACTTTTTTCATGGGACTTTCAGTTATAGGACTGTTGTTATTAGACTAGCTTGATTTTCATTGGTGCACCTTACTTTCTAATTTGTCCCCTCAATATACGTTGTGCTTGTCCGAAACCAAAGCATTGACCTTCTCCGCCGGGTCAGATTGACGCCTCCTCGAACTGACAACACCCTGCTTTACAAAAATGGCGTCCGCGACAGGACTCTCTGAGAAATTGTCAGATAGTTGAAGAGTTAGTAATCTTGGCATAGACGGGAGTACTTGGCGAGGGGATGGATCTAGGAAAATTGGTAGCGATCGGCAAGGAGCTGGGTCTTGGTGGTAATGAGCTCAAAGAGTGGGTACTGAGGGAGGCTAATGCCGGGAAACAAGACCGGGCACGTTCGATAGATGCCGAGATTCAAATGCTCGGGTTCAATTTTGAGGTCCTTTACCGCAAGATGCGGCTCGCGCAGAAGAAAAATTAGGAGCTCTCATTTTCACAGCTGTACGTGGAAATCACAGAACTGGAGTATCGGCTCGCGGAAAAACGACGCAAAATCCAGAGCATTGAACTCGCCGCACGTGACAAACAAGTCACGGGGCTGGCAGTCTGTGATGAAACCGCGTGGAAATTAGGGAAAAAAAAAGATCTTGAACATCCACCATGGCAAAGGGGAAAGGCTTTGTCCAGGCACGAGATGGTGCACGTGCTGATCGTTGCACAGAGTTAGAGGAGCCGCGTGCAGATACGCCTACTCTGAATGCACCAAGTGAGGGCAGTGGTGTGCAGCCAAGTTCTGAGCTGTCGAAACAGTCGGAACCGCGCTCTTAGACAGAGCTATGCGCCGTCGACCACGAGGCGCGAATAAATCAATCGTGCAGGGATTACATTCAAGAGCTTGTGGTCCCGGGCACAAAACTTCTGCTAACTGAGAGCGGCCAAGCTTTAACAAGCTATTTTGTTTGAAAGCGTGCACGCTCCAGAAAATCTGCGATCAAGAGGGAGTTCAAGTGGTCAAAGCCATGTTGCGTTGACACAGGTGAAAGTCGACCTGAATTTGAATACAGGCCAAATGAAGTATTCAGGTAATTAATGCACCGAACGAAACAGATGGGCAGGCGACGGTTCCAGACGTGGGGAACCGATAATTATCCGAACAGTCGGAGCGATCAAAAAGCGCAGGCTGGCAAACTACAGCCTGATGTGTCCCGACGATTACAAGCTCACAAATGAGCCCGAAGAATCGCTTGCGAGCGCAAAGAAGCGGATGCGTTAGTGAGGCGGAGGATTCTAGACGAACCGTTGAGCCAGGCTTCGTGACGTAGGCGCATCAGCAATGACAGCACATCGGCCCTTCAGAATTAAACTGATGAGATTGCTAAGGGTGCCGAGTGGAAGCGCTGCATAAAGGTAAAGATGAAGGTAGAAGGGAACAAACCGGATTGAAGTCATGGAATCGACTAAGGACGCGATGACTTTAGGAATGGAGGTCGATCAAAAATGGTTAAGGAGTTGTGTTTCTCTGTAGGATGTTCGATGGATATATCCTGTGAAATGTTGGATTGTAAGAAATAATTTCGATGAGAGGACGGCTGATAGAAGTTTTGATTTCGGTTGTTGTGAACCGAAATGACAGACCTGGTTTCCGTGTCTAGTTCTGTTAGACATTATTTGTTTCAAGGGTTAGGTGTTATGTTTTCTAAGACGCAGTTAAAAAGAACGAAGTGTGTAAACTCGAGTGGGTGTCATTGTCATGTTGTGTGTGCTTTTCGTGTTCATTATTTACATACTGTTTTCAACGTGCTACGTGGCGTGGAGCAGTGGTGGTGAAAGTGGTGTTTCGTGGTGCTGTGCGAACGTGCGAATTGACCGTTAGGACCAACCACGGTTACCACGGAGCGGACTTCTCACCGGAAGTGTTTCTCCCCAAAACCCTTCTTCGATGGGGGCACATGTGAGGAGGCGCTTTGAAGAGCCGGCAATCGGAGCAAAAGAAGCGAAGATGACTAAGTGCGTGCCGAGGTTTGAGAAAAGGACGTGTAAAAGGAGGAGGAGGAAGAGCTGGCGAGTGCTGGAGGCAAGAAGGAGCAGGTGGTTCCAGAAGCTCTCGGCTGGGCGAGAACGCCTAGGAGGTCTTCGTTTCGGAGCCGCACATTCCTCGTGGACGCTCTCGGCTGGGCGTCAACGCTCAGGAAGTCTTCGCTCCGGGCTACGCCGGGTCTCTTCCAGTCCAGACCAGCCACGGAGCACCCGGGCCGAATCGGACGTGTTGTTCATCGACCGCAACACCGAGCCCAGCGCACCGAGCCCTGCGCACCGAGCCAGCTCACAGGGAGGGACCCACACGTGAGCGCGAACAATTTGTAGTGGGACTTTTTCCATGGAACTTTTAGTCATGGGACTGTTATTAGACTAGCTTGATTTCCATTGGTGCGCCTTACTTTCTAATTTGTGCCGTCAATATATTTTTTTTGTGCACGTAGCCAAATCGTCTTGACTCCTGTCCGCCTGATAAAATTAACCTCCTCATTCACAAAAACAACCTGCTTCACAACGCCCAATGTGCGGTAAAGGAAAAGCAGAAAATATTGATTTCCATTGCTGGTACAAGGTGAATTCACCGCATGTACAAAATCAAATCTTTTTTTTTTCTTTATCTCACACGCGGCTACCTAGCACGGACCTATTAGAGCAATGATCGAAAGCGCGATCTTTAAAAATTGGGCTGCAAGTATGATACATCGGCTTTCGAAAACTAAACGACGCCAACGCGTAAAAAAAAGAATGAGGGGAAGTGGGGGGGGGGGGGGGGACTCTGTACCTGTTTTAAAATGTCGCATCTTTCGAATATAAATGAACTAGAAAATTTACGTAGCAGGGTTGGGCCATGACATAATGCAATTTCAGCTTATCTGCCACGAAGAAAAAAATTTCACCATCTTCCCTTACGGGAACCGTAAGTAGTATGCGAAGCAGCCATGGGGCCGACTCAAGTTCCCATTAGTTTTCAGTTCGATCGCGGCGTTGCGGGAGGAGAATGAGGGGAGCGGAACGCGCGCGCGTCATTTATACCGCGGAGCTACAGTGGCGCCCCCAGCGGAGTATGCAGGAGGCTACCGTCGCGTCTCTAACCCTAAGCTGCTTCGCATTATCGGTTGGCCAATCGCTAGGGGCATCCTGCCACAATCATCATCAGCGGTGCCTGGCCAGGCATGCGCAGTAGGGGTGTAGTACCCAGAATTCCCCTACGGGAAGATGACGACGGTGGTTGAACGCGAAGCTATCTCGTGATGGATTCTTTGGTTGGCCAATCCCTAGGGGCCACCTGCCACAATCATCATCAGCGGTGCCTGGCCAGGTATGCGCAGTGGGTGTGCGGCCGGCGGACAACGACAACGACAAGGGAGGGAGGGACACAGCCCCAAGCATAAGATCCTTCGCATCTAAAAAACAATGGGCGGGGTGTGCAACTTGAGTCCTTAAGCGCGCTCTCTGAATAAGTTCTGATGCACGCCAAGGTTAATAAATTCCTTAATTTGTTTTGAAGCGTGATCGCCGCTTTGAGACCGTCGGACTACCCATGGGCTCGTCTTCTAAAAAGACAATGCTGCCAACGGATGCGCACGCGCACGCACACGCACACGCACACGCACACACGCACACGCACACGCACGCACACACACACACAGAGGCAGGGAGGGAGGGAGAGATGAAGATAAAAAGAGAGGTGTAACGTAATGACCTTCGAATTGAATCTTCACTCCCAAATACACCAATAATGATTTCCTCACTACTTTAGATATTTAAGAGCTTTCCGTTTAAGTATCTGACAAGATCGTTTGTCATGTTGCTATAAAAAGACAAAACGGCGTCGCAAAATCAAATAAAAAGGGCACAGAACGGAGCTCAGTGTCTTAAATTTCCAGAATGAATCCTTTGTCCGTTAATTGATGTGTATGGTTCACGCTTTAGGTCTTTCTTTTCTCAACTTTCAACTTATTGTTGACGAGAGATTTATGGTTTTCTACCGTTTACAGGGGTGTACCCGAGAGTTTTCTAGGAGCAGGGCAATATTTTGTGCCTCACGTTATTTAAAACAATACGAATTGGCATAATTTATTATCTGCGGATCTGTTTAAGCTTGAGGTTGCTCCGGTGGCGTTAGCAAAAAATTATAAACAAAAATGCATCGCCTGTAAAGGGTGCACCACAGTAGATAAGGTATCATAACAGTGAAGCCGGCTTTCGCGCATGCTCGAGTGTGAGCACAAGGGGCGCATGCGTATGCGCACCTCTTACTATACCCCTTTAAAGGCGATAGTCTTATTGGGCCACTAAAACGCAAGAAAATTGGCGCAGCCCGCACTTGTGGTGCAAGGATGGTGAAACAGCGGGCCTGGGGGTCGACCTGCATCGCCTGTCCGCTATCCGCTATCGGTGTGTGTGTGTGTGTGTGGGGGGGGGGGGCACACTGGAACATCCTTGTAAAATCAGGCGAAACTTGGCATCACCTCTCAGCACTTAGACTAGCCTAGCAAGAACGTCGCAAAACCTAACAAAACTTAGAAAATCCGGAACAAGTACGGTAGACCCCCAACTCCGCTGTTTATTTTGCAACTGAACACCCATTTTACAGCCTTTCAACAACCTACAGAAAACACGGGGGTGTTGCAGTCGGTCAACACACTTTTTGTTACACAAAAAGGACGCGAAGCTGAAAATTATGGTGTGGGAACCGAAGAAAAAGGGCGTGCTCATAGTAGTTCTCTTAGGCACGCGCCACATTCTCTGTAGAGAGAGTAGTTAAGAGAGAGAGGCAAAAAAAAAGTTAACAATATAATAAATTGGAAATCGGAGTTAGCGCGCCTGGCTACCCGTCAACGCCATATTCACTCATTGGCACATTCCTTCCGGCTCATGCAGAAGGCACACAAACCACAAGAGGGTTGTAACTGAGAAAATACTCACGAAACATTGGGATAATATTTATGCGCGAGGCGTACAAAACAAAAAGACTGCTTTACAGAAGCCATATATTTTCAGAGCAGCCCGGGTATTGACCGGGCTCAAAGTTCCGTGCTTTGGTAACCATCGGGCTGCGCGAGGTCGAAGTATTAAAAATAAGAGAGAGAGAGAGAGAGAGAGAGAGAGAGAGAGAGAGAGAGAGAGAGAGAGAGAGAGAGAGAGAGAGAGAGAGAGAGAGAATAGTCTTTAATGATACTGGTGAGGTTAGCCTGGCCAAGGCGCCTAGCTTGCTACACCAGATGTTTGAGATGCAGCAAATGTTTCTTATGCCAAAGGTTAGCACACATCTGCGCACTGATCTAACTACGCAAACGCACGCACGTAAACATATGCAAGAACGCATGACGCACAGACATGCGCATAAACACAATACACGCACAAAAGTAATCGAACCACACGCCTTATGCGCACAAAAAAGGAGAGGTACTTACAAACAAACCGTAGTCACTTCATCCGAAAGAGCGAGAAAATAAATTATTCATGGTGCACAATGCTCTGGGCAACGTTCCAGCAAAAGAGTGTTGCAAGCAAGGCGGCGGATTCACCGAAAGTATAACCGCAGCGACGTGATGTGGTTCGTCGATGACCGAGGGTAAGGATAATGACATCGCAAGAAAAAAATAACCTCGAGGTTTTCTAGCCAACTTCTTAGACCACGAGGAGAAAAAAGTACTCCGACCTCACCATGGGACGACAAGCTTTCAATCACTGCCTCCGAATATGCGGAGAAAGCATCAGCACGGGTAGTCAGCCTGGAAAGTTCTTTGCGCAGGGAACTCTTCAGCACGACCGGGCGTTCCTGTAACCAAACTAAGGGCCTATCGTCAACGTAACTCTGGCTCGTTTGTCATCGTTAACTCTCCTGTCGCGTGTTAATGCGCCACGAATTTCGGCCAGAGTGACGACGCTTCCATTCTTGTCAATGCTGCTGCCAAAAGGTAGATGTAGCAACATGCGATCATTTTTGTAAAGTGAAAACCAACCGTTCTCGGGGGACACAGAAGTTTTGAGCAGTGCCAAAGTATCGTTAATGTTCTTCATGACTGTCGAAACGTTATGCAGCACATCGGTCACGTAGGTTTCTGGGATAAGAGGACCTCCCACCAGGAATAATTGCCGCGTCATCTGGTGGGGTGGCACCGCTTTTACACGTGAACGTAAAAAGACCGCGTTTAGAAGCAGTGCTTCGTGAGAAATTACGTGTTTTCTTTTAGACTTAAGCGCAAGCAATGGAACTTACAAAACAAGCACCCGCGGTTTCTCTTCAGGACACCACCCAGCTTTCAGTGACGTGCGTTGACCCTCCCTTACAAATATCCGCTCTTTTATCTCTCACGTATTCTTCCTGTCGGCCCCTCTTTCTCAAGAAAATTAGGACTACACTCTAATTTTTTTCACGCATAGTAAGCGTGAAACACGCTCCTTTCCGCCGTAAAGTTCGTTTTGAGGACCACGTGACTCTAAATACGTGTGGTTTTCTTCTATATATGCGTAAAGCGGGTTGGGGAAACCCGCATTCGCTTTCTTTTACCCGTGATGCAAGATTGCATGCGTGTAAACCGTAAAAATCACGCTAAGAAAAATCTCGCGCCAGCTATCGCGGCGTTCCTAATCACGCATATACATATCCTGATACATATTCACAACGGAGCCGTGGGGCGCGCTGCTCTATGTTGCTGCGACATGCGCTTCTTTTATTTATTCTGTCATGCGGAGGGGTTGACAGGTGGCGCTCGCTTCCGCGGGTTTCGCGGGAAAACGGAGTTAGAGCCGTTGGAGGCATCGGCCAAAGCAGGCGGTTTGTGCGTCGTGCTTTCTGCCATGCACGTGTGTACTGCGCGGAGTGTTCGCTTTTTGTGGTAAAAAGTGGCGAAGAAGGAACAGTCTGATGGGTGATTTGACCTTGATTGGGCGGTGTGGTGTGCCGCGCGGTTAGTGCGAGAGAACACGAGTGTCGACTGCCGAGAATTCTCGCGCGACACGGCCCCGTTCACTACGAACTCCACTTTTCCGGCCGCATGGCGTTCTGACAGTGGGTAGTCAGCTGTCATGCATGGTATCTTGAAATATCCAGCTAAACAAACTATTTCCTAATGTCTTTGCTGATAATATACTCAACTATTTTCTGAATAACGACGTTTTAGTGTGTTGTGTAGATCTACCTACTGACCTTGGACCTTCGCATTATTTAGTGTCAGGCCTAGTTCTCTATCTACCTTCTGTTGGACACGGATCACGCGGTCGACCGGGAAAGTTGAGAAGAAAGAAGGAAGGGGTTCGTTTCTCTTTGTGGCTAAGAGTCGTTTCTCTCGTTCGAGGTCCGGTTTCCGTCGGTCTCGGCGTATGGCGTTCGGCATGTTTGGCTTGTTGGCGGTAAACTTCGCGGACCCGCTTGCGGCTCGCGTCGGTGGCTGTTCTCGGGCGAGGAGGCGCTACACTGTAAGAAAAAAAGGTAGAAAAAAGAAGGAAATCGAGGGTTTTCTCCCCCGGACCAGCGAGATTCTCCCTTTAGCTAATTACACGTAGCGCCCTCTGTACGGCCTCTACGAAACACCGAAACGGGGAGGAAATATTCTCCCCTGTCGTCTGCAATCTGCTGTCGGCGCCGACGACGAAAACGAAACCGTTCATCGTTGCACTGTGGCTTTCGCCGATCGGGCGCATACGACGACTATGAGCAACACCTCCCCTGTGGTGTGCTGCTTGCTTGTTTTCTCGCTGTCTTTCTTTTTATTATTACCATGTGCCCGCCACGCTAACGTACGGCTCGCCAGCCGTGTGTTTGAAGCACATTCTGTGGGCACCGCTGCACGCTTGCTGTGGGCGACTCGCCTGCGCCCTGTTCAACGTTACCACTGCATTTGTGGACGTTTTATACTGACGCCCAAGGGTAAAAGAGGTCAGCGATGATAGTAAACTGCCCCTTTTCTCGTCAACGAGCACGGACTGCAGCATATTTACGCCTCAGTTACCAACAACAAGAGGCCCCCATTCGGCAACATTATAGCAACATCTTGGGATTCTTGGCTGAATGGTTGCCAGACCAGCGGTGCGCTCTACGGTAAAATAGCGAAGGCGAGGCAACAAGTATCATTACCCAAACATACCTGCCGTACTGTTTCGTGAAATGTTCTTTTCTTCTTTGAGCTATTTTACTGCTTCTTACAAAACCTCAAATTAATAAAGGTTTGCAATTGCACGGGTTACATTTGATGAAATAACAAAACCCACCTAAGGCTTACGCACTGCAGTGGGGTATCGGAACAAGCAACGATCTCACTGTTCCTACTGCATTCTCGGTGATCAGGGTTATAAATACTTTGTCGCCGTTGCAACGTTTAGTTGCGGCTTGTGATCATGCGGACATGTGAAAGTGTACTATATGCTGTGGTGTATACGTGTATTATGCTTGCTTGTTGTGGGTTGTGTGTATTGTGCATTGGCAGTGCCTTTAATGAAGTGTATGTCGCTGTGTTGTGCTATGTTTCTTCCCAATATGTGCCCGCCCACATGCGGCCTCTGTGATGTTGGCTATAATAATATACGTTATCCATAAAGGAAACCAAGGAAACGCCTTGATGTTAAGTGCCCACTGATGGTGATGCTTAGTAGCTGCCCTTCCCCACCCCTACTTTTTTTTTTTTTTTGCGTCATCTATCGGTCATTTTAAAACGTTTACGGTTGCTTTACTTCGAGCACGCCAGGGGGCGAGCATTGTCTTCTCGCTGGGACGGTTGCGATGGTAGCGACAGCGACGGATACGTTTTTCCTGTTGCCTACATTGCCTTTGCGCTGAGATTGCAGACGATCCGCGTTTTGATGCATCCGTTGTAGCAAGGTATGACAACTAACAACTGGTTGTTCTCAAACGGCCGCACTGGATGCTTGTGATCTAGAGTGCGGTGAACGGCGGGGTTACGAGTCTTTCGGAAATAAAGGCGGCTTTTTGGAAGCAATCGGTATGACTTCTACTTTGTTTACGGCGGCGCGTTCGCTCTGAACGCGTAGGCGGGGCGCGCAGCGAGACGAATGCAAGAAGTCGCGCATATACGATTGGCGACATCGCTTGCTAACCGCAGTTCTGGTGCTCGGTAGGTAATTTCTTTGTTATTTTAGCGCATTTTAAGCGCACACAACCACGGTAACCTACGTATTTGTACTTCCTCGATCCTCAAACCGATCAGCTCGCTAGGCCTTTCTCGCATGACAAGCCTTGCTTGGGTGACGCTGCCAGGGGAGGAACGCTCCTCCATTAGCTCACGAAAGGGGGAAATCTTCCTCCACTCCTAGGGGTAGAAACGCGCTTTTCCCTCTTAAAGGGAGAATATTTCTACCTCTTAGGGAGAAATATATGATACATTCCTGTTCCACCCTTAAGGGAGAAACTACCACACCCTTTTTTCTTAGAGTGTACACCGCGGGTGACGGAGCCTCCTGCTCTTTCCGTCCCCCGCAGAGCACTTCGAAAATGACGAAAAATGTTGTCTAACGTAAATTCAAACAGTCGACGCGCACATTACGAAGCGCTGAAAAACGTATTCCATTGTACAGAACCGCCGCTTTATGATCGCATTAAAAATGTGCTCGTTTGTGCTGCACACCACGGCGGAAGTTTGCGTTTTGTATGAGAGTGCATGACATCGCATGACATCGCATTGATTGAAGCCGCTTTTCTCTTCGCCAGGTTTCAGCCGTGGACATCGTTTTCCGGTGCACTGTATGAGGCGACGTGAAGCGGCGGGTATGCGGCAGAACAGAGAGAAATCGTGGTTGCAACTGGACACGCCACTGGAAAAAATCCTTGCGGCTGTGTTTGTGTGTGCGTTGCATAAAGGACGTTACGTATCTGTCTGCTTTCAGGCAGTCACTAGGGTTCGTTCAAGCAGTAGTTACACGTGATGGCATCGACGATATTTCATGGTATCTAAAAATGCTGCGCGATTTGTCGATGAAACAAGACCTGGCCTGATTTAGGTTCATCGCACTATTCACGTGCTGCTTCAAAGCGGCATCAACAGTTCATCTGGAGCTTATTTTATAGTTCCCGTCTTCATTTCTCAGATTTCTCTGTTCGGAAGCATTGTTGTAAGTTATTGCGAATAAAAAGTTTCGCTTAAATTTGAAACCTGTTTAAATTTTTTTTACTCTAATCTTTGGTTCAAAGTGTCAACCTTTGCAGCAATCTTCTCCAGACTTCCTCACTTAATTTTCTTCACGAACGTATAGGTATAGGTGCCTAAAGAATGCACATCAAGGCTTAATTGTATGAGATTCACTAGGTGCACTTGTTCAAGATACTTCATTAACGCTTGTTTTGCACTGCCTTCAACGGCGCTTGGGTTTATCACAACCGAAATTTAGCGGCAATCCTAAACCCCCTTGTTCTGCATACACTACTAAGTTTGAGGCCGTGCAGAACGAAGCATTAACACCGTAATCGCAACGTGAGGCTTGCCGATTCGAAACTGGCGACCTTATTAACGCTTAGTGAAGATGAAGAGAGGATTTGTCCTTACCTGAAAACCGCAGCCGTGGCCGAGTGGTCTCATCCGGGACTGGCGACCTCCTTAACGCTTAGTGAAGATGAAAAAGAGGATTTGTCCTTACCGGAAGCGGCATTCTCCAGCTGTGTATAAGACTCCTGTCTTACCGTCGGAAATCATTTGAAAAAAAAGCTGAAATGAGATAATGTTTGTTTTGCCGTATTTATGTGCTTTGTGGGTGCTCCAATCTACCCAGAGCATAATTACGGCACAGCAACTATTGTCTTCTTTCAGCTTTCCTTCTAACCGATTTTTGACGGTCAGAAAGGCGTCTTTAACACAGCTGGAGAATGCCGCATCAGGTAAGAACAATCCGCTTTTTCACCTTCACTAAGCGTTAAGAAGGTTACCAGTCACGGATGGCAAGCGTGAGCGCTTAGCGTGATAATTCAACCACGCCTAAAACAAGCATGGAAAAAATATCTTGTACTCATGCTTGGCAAGCGTTACGCATCCCGCGAGTCACGCTTGGAAAGCGTGATTTTTCAGCGTGAAACACGTCACGCTTGTAACAAGCGTGCAAAAAATCGTCGACACTCACGCTTGTTAAGCGTAAAAAATTTATAGTGTATGGATGACTTCGACACGACGAAGTCAAACGATAGCCGTTGCTCAATGAAAAATTACCTCTCTCTCTCCCTCCCTCGATATATATCCAGGGTGTCGAACCGGCACAGAACCGAACCGAAAACCGGAACTGAATCGGTATTTTTGCCGGAACTGAACCCGTACCCTAACCGTTATTTTTTGAGCACGCTGAACCCGAACCTGAACTAAACCTAAAAAAAGAAATAATGGTTACCGGTTCACGGCGAAACGGTTCGACCCTCTTTTGTTATTGAACAGTCAATGCAATTCAGGCCTTTTTTTCTTTCACGTACCATCAACTTCGCACCCGCTCGAGCACTGTCCCCTCCAGGCAATTGAACACTATCATGCTCTATGTAACAACAGAGGAAATAAATGAGCACCAATGTAGCAATGGTCTGTTTCTGCTGGAAGCGCGAGCGCAGTGCAAGCTGACCAAACGAAATGTCATTCTCGGGAGCTTGCAGGGGATATAAAACGACTTTGCCCTTCTCTAGCTGCCGCTTCATTGGACCAACAGTCTGCAGGAGTGCTCCACTGCACAACAGCGAAAGCCTACACCCGATGTGTGCAAAAGTTTTGCATTTGATAATTTGTTTAAAAGGTCCGACACCTGCAAATTGTTAATACTTGACAAGTGTGACCGCAGGAGCTGCTCAGTGGCTAAGCCGTTTGCTGCTGACCACAAGTGGACTCGACCTCCATTCCCCGCGACCGTTTTTTGAAGTAGATAGAAATCGAAAACGCCCGTGTATCGAGATTTTGATGCGCGTTTAATATCACCAGCTGGTTAAAATAAGTCTGTCGGCTTGCAACATAAGCTGCGCCTCGGAGCAGAGATATAGCAGGGGCATCAAATGCGCCAGTTTTTTTTTTAAGTGCGAATGCACTTCTTAAGCGCGCCTGAAGCGTCCGCCGCCGTCCGCATAGCAACAGCTGCGGGTGCGCGCGCTCCTCGTCTTCCTTGGCAACGGGGGGAGATGGGCGCGCGCTGCCTGCCCGCTGACATGGCACATACCCACGTGGGGGATTGCCCAGGAATCTCCTCGTCTTCCTTGGCAACGGGGGGAGATGGGCGCGCGCTGCCTGGCCGCTGACATGGCACATACCCACGTGGGGGATTGGCCAAGAATCGGGCGTGAGAAGGGCTAATGCACCCGCTTAAAGGAGTACTGACACGAAATTTCAAAGCTGAGATCCGCTCTAGCAATCAAGTACAACGACAACACAAATAGGTGTCTGTGAATAAATGCATCTTTCTTTCTTTGTAGTTGTGTGTGTGTGTGTGTGATCTCTCTTTCGCGAACATTACCGAACCGCGCAAATTCAACTCGTGCATTCGCACTTTCACATTCTTCCCCTCGGGGAAATGCGGGGAATTTTTTAAGATGTGTTTACACAGAAAACAACAAAAAAGAAAAGGCGAATCAGGTTTTAAAATGTCACCCAAAAAGTAAGCAAAACAGAATAAGTAAAAAAAAGCACCAAAACGTGGATATTGCTCTATGCTTTTCTTTGCTCTGCCTTTCACAACCAAACGTGTCATCAATGCGAAGGAAGTGAGTTCCGTGGTCAGTTTTTGAGGACAGTACAGTTCCGTTTTTTTTACAGATACAAGTAACAACAGATATGTCAGGGAAAACTGTTCAGGTGCGCACTTAATCCCTTGGCAAGAAACTGCAGCCCTCAACCTTGTCTTGGGAAATGAAACAGTAATAAAGCAGATGACACGTGCAGAAAGGCTGACAGGTACCTCCCACTGTCCCATTCGCCCAGCGATCATCTTTTCTTTCTGCTTGTTCTGCAGTTTTGTCTCTTTCAGATTTGCTTTTTTTCGAAGGTGCACTTGTACTGACTGCCCAACTCGCTACATTACTTCGACTGCTACTCGTTCCGGAGGGGAGTACTGCTGTGGACGAATTGAAGATCGTCTGCTCAAAAAAGTCCGATCTTATGCTCCGCGCGCCAAATTTCCCTTTCATTTTGTAACAGCTTAATTAATCTGTTATAAGATTCTGCAATGTAGCACACGGAACGATGGCCGGGGGTAAGGCGGTACGATGATATACTGATTGTAATGCACACATCCGGTATAGCTATCGCAAAAGGAATTGCAGTGGTCAGAGCAATAGTGCAGTGACTGAGAGTTAACTAAAGCTTACTTTTCTCAGAAGTGTGGCTAACACATTAGATAAGGCGGCAGCTAACAAATTATTCGGTGTGACCAAATAATCTAAATCATTGGTAGTATTTATGTGCCTCTTGTAGCATATTTCTGTTTTGTTACAAATAAAAGAAATGTGCGCCTTTGGTATTAAGCGCTGGTATTAGAACGCGCCAGTACGCAGGCCATAAACTTAAGGCTTCAAGGTTAGCGCGATGGGCGATTCTATAGCGACGATTGTGATTTAAACAAAAAAGGAAATGGCAGAAAATATATCATATATCTTGGCGGTGGCTTTATGAATAGTTTCTAGGACAGCATAAAGTCTGGTGGAGAAAGTAGGTGGTAAATCGTCGCCACTTCATCTGTATTTGTAATATCTCGTAATTGTTTAAAGTTTGCTGTGCAATTTCGCCACTGCCCTTGGGGAACAGCAGCATTTTGAATTATAGTTTGTATTTTGATTTGGCTGTCGTTTTAAACTACTAAATGTTTTTTTTTCTCGTTTCAGTGATAATTCAACTCATCGAACCAGTTCGCGAACCGGTTCGGTACATGATTTTGAAGAACCGGAACTGAACTGGATGATTTCGCCTGAACCAGAACCGTAACCGAACCGATATGTTTTTCGGATATATATATATATATATATATATATATATATATATATATATAAAACAGATGCATATATTTGAAAGAAAAGACGTGGAGGAAAACATGCCCCGCCGGGTGGGACCCGAACTCACGACCTCCAGAATGCGCGTCTGGTACGATGACCACTACGCTGCCGGCGGGGCTGTTCTCCCCTCCACTTTCTCGAGTATATATGTTAAGGTATTCGTTCTCTGCGCTTGGGGGTGGTAGCCAGCACAACTCGGACTATTACGGGTGAAGGGGACCTTCTTTTTGACTCCCGGGCCGTGACTCGAGCGTCTACGACATGTCAAGAATGGTCATCCAGCGATGAACAGTCTTAAGCTACCTATGGCAACAAGACTGCCAGAACAGAGGCCCTCGCTATGCATGTAGCGATTCAGAATGGGAAATGAGAGGCTCATTCACACAACCAATGCATACAATTCTTTTCAGCATTTTAGCAAAATTTATTAAGGTCCTACAGGGTAAGCGAATCCTGACAGGCGAAGGTATACTGTTTTTGACACGCTTCAGTACAAGAGATCACAAGACTGCGAAGGCTCCTTTGAATTATCGCACTTGCTTTTCAGTCCTCGTTTCACCCCATTTCAAAATATTTGCTCAACCTAAAATTCCACGCAAAGCAACTCCGATAAATCTGTTACAAGTGATCTTAAGCCTAGCCATGTCGACTGTTGGGAAAGTTGGTTAGGGAACTTGAAATAACGGACACTGCTAGTGGAGAGTACCCCAGTGGAGTACGCCAGAGGAAAGGAAGATAATACAATGCCGGGTGCACTTAAATGCAGATTGCCCAGAAAAGAAATGCTTCACGTTGTTTAATACTTCGAGAGCGCCCATCGCAAATAGTGGAGATTCCAGCCCGAAGGACTATCGAAAAGGTGAAGTAATTGAAAAAATTGATTCACCACACCAAGGACATCAGACATCAGACCCACCACCGTAACTGAATTATTTAAACCAGCTCCTGTAGACCGAAATTCTGAAGCAAGGTATACGGGCTAGCGATGTGCTTAAAAGCAGAAGTGCGTGTACGGATGTCTGCTATATCACGTAACGTCGGACGTTTTCAAACAAAGCCCTTCTCGAGCCGTCCGCACCGCCGTATGTCACGTACTGTCCCCTTCGCACAACCACATACCACTCAGTGGGCTGTGATGATGCGGGCAGCACGGTTTTCCCATTTGATTAGGTAGAGTGGTGTAGACGTCGCACAACCCGCCGCGGTGGCCCAGTGACTAAGGCGTTGCGCTGCTGAGCCCGAGGTCGCGGGTTCGATTCCCGGCTGCGGCGGTCGCTTTTCTGATGGAGGCGAAAAGCAAAAACGCCCGTGTGTACGAGATTTCGGCGCACGTTAAAGATCCCCAGGTGGTCAAAATTAATCCGGAGCCCTCCACTACGGCGCGCCTCATCGCCTGCGTTGCGTCGGCGCGTTAAACCATACAATCAATCAATCAATTAGACGTCGCACAGAAAAGTACGAAGTGGAGAAAGGAGTTGCTGCATTTCTTGTTTTCTCTCTTTTTTTTTTTTTTTTTTGCAAACGTAGCACGCCACTTTTTCCTCGAGGTTGATGAGGTCTCCAGTAAAAGTGAACAGCCGTTTGTCCCTGCCCGTAGCATAGTGAACGGGGTAGAGCGAATGTTCTCTTTGAATTAGAAGCTCCATCAATTGATCGAGCTGAGGAGCTCGCGGTACTATTATAAATGACCTCATTGATATTGATAACTTTGACATAATTAACAGAGTCGCTACTGCTTTGCACTGAGACAAATTAGAAGACTGCCGGCCAAGTAGGATTTTAAGGTTACTAGTCCTGGGCTCGGTCACCCTCTTTCCATGAGGTGCACTGCTCTTTTATATACGCGGGAATAACTAGGAGAAGGTGTTCCACAGTTTCTGCCGATCCACAGTTGTTGGAGTAAGTGTTCGTGGTCCCCAAAAGTCGAAAGTGGTAAGACTGTGAGGGGTTCGTTGAGACGCAGTAGGTGATACAATGTCTCTAGCCGGTACATAAGTCGCTGTGGCAGTGTCATTCTGAGCTCAAGATCTACGTGATGCATGGAGGCCTGGTGGTGCTCCGGAAAAGATTACGTTTCATTTCGTTAAAGCAGTACTTTTGCCCCAGCTGAACCATCTTTCTTGAATAAGGAATGGTTCCTCAAATCCTAAATGTATAGGTCACTGCGAGCACGTTCATCCGCCTTCTCGTTTCCTACAGCGCCCTGTTGGCCAGGAAGCCGCAGTAAAACGATATCTGATGTCCAGCACTGTTGGGTAGATGGTGCAAGTAGAGGGCTGCACGGGATGAATGCTCGTGTGGCTGAAGCAGCGGATGCGCTTCAGCCTTGGAGAGCTGCCGGTGAGCTAAGATGGCCCGCTGCGTTAAACGCTGGTGGACAATGAAGCGCACAGTTTCTTTGATGGCGTCAGACTCGGCTGTAATAGATGATGTTGCCCGCCCGAGGCGATGTAAAAAACCTCAATAGCGACTGCGAAGAGAAGACGCGACTTGGCTCCCTTTGAAGGATTGAATCATCGAACTAACACCATTTTTATGAAAAATAATAAAACACACTATATAGTAAGCAAACCCGAGGAAAGTGTAGCGACAATTCAGCTACATTTCTCACTGAACAGACAACACGCACTACCCAATAGCCCCAAAGTTTTAGGCGTATGCATCAATTATTTCGTACGTTTAAATCTATTTCTTGGCGTTCCTGGACCCTAATACAGCATATTTTAACTTTACTGACACCATTAAGGTCCTTAGAGCCTGAATCTTTTTTAAACATTCATTTGTAAGGATTTCGGGAAAACAGCGAGCAGGCGCACTCGCTTCGTTTTTCGCCTCTCGAAACGCAGTTCGTTTCGACGATAGCGCGCTGCAAGTGACAGCCCAGCACCCTTCACCTCTAGCTCTTCTTTTTTGTTGTTGTTGTTTCTGTTGCTACTCTGAGTCATACAGAGGGGCACAAATATAGCATAGGTGGGTCGCATGAATTTTTCTTAATGCGTATGAGCATAAAGCCGCCTATACCCTCCTTCGCCATGCACATATTAGGCAGAAAACCCGACCTTCCAAGCTCTTCAAGTGTCTATACATCCTGTGTTGAAGGCTGTCACACGCACGCTGCGCGAAGCCCTCAATACAGGTCGCAAAGTTCCTTACAGTGACACTTAGTGACCCTTAAAGAACAACTAAGGTCATTAACAGTTCACTTAAAGGTCACTTAAAGGTCAATATAGACCGTTTTAGATGGTTCTCAAGAAGAGAAATACATTAATCGGCAACAGAAAATTTTACTCTGACAACGTAGAATTGTAGTCCAAAGTAGCGTTGTTAAGAAAGGGGCGGGCGAAGAGAATCAGAGAGGCAGGAGGCCACCGTTCCGAGCAGTTTCTTCTTCTTCTCTTTATTCCTCTACCTCTTTTTCTACATTCTCCCCCCACCAGAAGATGGAGGTCCCATTTCTAGGAAATGAAGTGTCTGCACCGGTCTCTTAATTATCTTCCCATCCTGCGTCTTCAAGCTACAGGCCCGAGTGAGCCCGTCTCGTCCAGGAAAAACTTCTGTAACACGGCCCAGCAACCAAAGGCTCCTGGGGGTGCCAGTTGCCTCCACCAAGACCACGTCCCCAACTTGTAAACTTCGGTTGGACGCACTTGGATGATGATAAAATGACCTCAGCTCAAGGATATACTCTCTTCTCCAGCGATTCCACAAGTGGTCCAAAAGCTTCTGCCGGTACCGAAGCTTGCTAATTGTGGTTTCACGTGTCACCTGGTTGATGTAGGAGTCGTCCTCATTGCCTGGGCCAGGTATGCTCAGCAAGGAAGTTCCAATGAGAAAGTGCGCAGGGCATATAGGCGAGGGCTCCTCCGCACTGGTGTACGTATAAGTAAGAGGCCTTGAATTGATGACAGCTTCTACTTCTGTAAGAAGCGTGGTCAGCTCCTCTGCACTCAGGCTCGTCTTTCCAAGCACCTTCCGCAAGGCTGACTTTACGGAGCGAATGAGCCTCTCCCACCAACCTCCCCACCACGGCGCTGCTGGGACTATGAATTTCCACTTAATCCGGTTGGTGGCGAGAAATGAGGATAATGGAGAGGTGCCCATTATCCTCCGTGCCTCTTTGATATCTCTTGAAGCTCTTCTGAATGCGAGCGCGTTGTCGGAGTACAAAGTGCACGGTACCCCTCGGCGCGCCAGGAACCGACGAAAAGCGAGAAGGAAAGCGTCCGAAGAGAGTCCGGTTGTTAACTCCAGGTGCACAGCTCTTGTGGTAGAGCACGTGAACAGCAATACATAAGTCTTTGAAGTAGTTGCGCCCGGGGTGTTTTTCACGTAAAGTGGACCGGCGAAGTCGAGTCCAGTTACCTCAAATGGTTTGGAAGCCAGTAGTCTGTCCTCAGGCAGCGGAGCATGTTGTACGTTAACAGGTCTGCTGCTGAATCGTTTACAGAGGAAGCAAGCACGAATCACCTTCTTCGCCTCCTGCCGAGCATGAATAACCCAAAAACGTTGACGTAACTGGGCCATAGTGCTCGCTACGCCACCATGAAATACACGACAGTGGGCTTCAACAACCATTAACCTTGTGAAGGCATGCCGCTTGGGTAGTACGACCGGATGCTTTTCCTCGTAGGCAGCTTTCATTCCCTGAAGACGACCACTTAGACGAAGAACTCGGTTGTTGTCGAAAAATGGGTGGAGGTTATGCAGGACAGATTGTTTGTCGACACAATGGCCACATCGAAGTTGCCCGATCTCTCGGTCTAAAACTTCATTTTGGGTATGCCGTATCCAGAAAATCTCGGCCCTGTCCATCTCCTCGGCGGTGATCGACGCAGGAAACGACCTTCGCGTACGTCGACAACGTTCCATGAATCTGAAGACCTGTGCTGTGATACGCAGCAGCTTTTGCAGACTGCTAAATCTCTCGAGGCATAAAATGGGCTCTGAATTTCCCTGTGTCTGAAGAAGCACCCCTGCAAACTGAGAGACCTTATCACCCGGCTGTGGGGGCACCATCTGCTTCCCGCAAGCGTCTTTCAATCTGCTTGGGTCAGTAGGCCAGTCAGAACGCGGTTTCGGCAGCCATTCTGGGCCTCTCCACCATATTCGACTCTCACGTAGAGTAGTCGCCGACACACCTCTCGTCAACAAATCTGCAGGGTTATCTTCACCTGGGCAATATATCCAGTCCTCTGGTTTGGTTACAGTTGTAATTTCAAGTATTCGGTTCCGGACAAACTGGTTTTGTTTGTTCAGATGCCCTCGGATCCAGTTGAGTACGGTTGTAGAATCCGTCCACATGACAACGCTCAGCGACAACGTATCCCACGATGTTCGCAGGTATTTCACCATTCTCGTTCCTACCACTGCGCCCATCAGTTCCAGTTTCGGAAGAGTCAAGGCTTTCATCGGTGCCACTCGAGATTTGGCCATAATCAAGGAAGTGACAACATGATCATTGGTGTCTGAAGCCTTGAGGTATGCGCACGCTCCATATGCTTTCAAGCTGGCGTCTACGAAAACATGAATGTCAGAAGCTTTCACTACTGTGTCAAGCCCATGTCTCACGCACCGTGGGATCCTAATCGAAACCAGCTGGAGTAAATCGGCGCACCAGGCTTTCCACAACATAGCTACATCGGTGGGTAGCTCAGCATCCCATGACACCTGCCTCATCCACAATTGTTGAAACAGGATCTTAGCTGTGACAGTAAATGGCGCGAGAACTCCAAGTGGATCGAAGATCCTGGCCGCCGTCTTCAGCAAAGAACGCTTCGAGTTAGATGTGACCGAAGCCAAGTACTGGGTTACTGCTTTGGGCGATAATTCAAAACAATCATGCTCTGTATTCCAAAGCATTCCCAGCACGGTCCCAGAAGTTGATGCTCCGTCAACGTTTTCCTCTTTCTGGTCAAAAACCTTCTGAAGCTGCTGGTTATTAGTTTTCCATTTACGAAGATTCATAGCAGCTTTACTCATTATAAATTTCGATCTCTCGTAAACGTCCAATCCTTCGTTGTATGTGTCCGCTCCTATGAGTAAGTCATCCACGTAAAACGACTTCTTCAGTTTTCTGGCGAAGTCATGGTCGTCCTCGCTCACCGTATCCAGATGATGGTGGATAGTGGCCATGAGCAGAAAGGGACTTGAGGTTGAGCCGAATGGCACTCTCGTCATTCTCCATTCGACCATCTTTTCCGTGGAACTGGTGGGAATGCTCTCAAACCAGAGAAATCTGAAAGCGTCCCGATCCGTTTCTTGCACTTCGATTTGAAGGAATGCCTTTTCTATGTCCGAGTTTATAGCTATGGGATACCACCTGAACCGCAGCAGAACCTGAAGGAACTCTGGGTTGAGGTTTGTTCCTTTGTCGAGACAGTCATTGAGGGATGGTACACCTTGTGAATGCGAGGACGCGTCAAAAACAACTCGCAGCTTGGTTGCCAGTGACTCCTCGCGCACGACCTCGCGATGCGGCATGTAGTAAACCACCCGATCGTCAGGAACTACTTTGGGTACGACTTCAGCATGGTTGAGCAACAAGTACTGCCTGATCACTGTGTCGTACCTCTGTAGCAGCCCTTCTTGGTGAGAAAGTCGCTTTACTAATCTCTGCAGCCGGTTCAGTGCGATGTCACGATTGTCCGTGAAGGAATTCTTCCAGCCTTCTTTCCAGGGGAGTGCAACAGTGTACCTTCCGTTGTTCTTCTGAATTGTTTGTTTAAACTGTACCAGGCAATCAGTAGATTGTTCGCTCGAGTCCGCTATGCCCATTGATTCCAGTTGCCAGAAAGCCTGCAAGAGCTCTGACGCGGATTCGTCCTCCGTGACGCTGCTCACCCTCAGAACGCAGACCATGAGGTGAGTTCCCCCATCTAGGAATGCCTTCTGCCGAGACGGACCTTGAAGCGTCCACCCAAAAATAGTGTTTATCGCCGCCAGGCCTTCGATATCCGGGCTCCGAATAACTTCTCCCGTTAGCAAACGCCAAAGGTAGTCGGATCCAATGAGCAGACCGAGGCCGGGCTCTGAATCTACTCCTATGAACATCTGCTGGTCAGCAAAGACCTTGCCCTGCCTTCGCAGATCTTCTACGAAAGAGATATCAGCTGATGGTGCTGATATCGCTTCGATGGAGTGGACATCTGTAGCGTGTTGGCTCCGAAGGGGAACTTGAACGACTTTTCGCTTCTGCGCACACGGAGTAGAAGCATTGCCGAACGTGTTGAATGCGACCGTCGTCTCGTTCACAACCTTCAAACGCAGCTTGGTTGCGAGGTCTTCGGTGATGAACGACCTCTGGCTTCCGCCGTCGAGTATACCTCGAACGAGTCGGCTCCTCCCGTCGTGGCTCAACCATGCTCGGAACGTCTGAAGGTACACCCCATTGTCTTTAGAACGATCGTTCGACTGTTCGTTGCTGCTCTCTCCAGACGCTTGAACCGGGGCCGATACGCAGACCGTTGTTCCCGGTGCACCCTCGGTTGCATTACTGCCTTTGAACGAAGGGTCGCACATGGTGGTTGCATGCCTCCCGTGGCACGACGCGCAACTCAATCTGGCCCTGCAGTTTCTCGCTTGGTGACCCTTGGTCGTGCACCTAAAACATCTTCTGTCCCTTGCGAGATGCTCTTTCTTAGTAGCCAGCGAGAGGTCGGCGGTGCATGAACGCGTGCTGTGCTTCTGGGAATGGCAAAAGAAGCACTCCTCCTTTCGGTCTTTGCGGGCAGTGACGTGTAATGCCGACGCCGTGAAGGGGCAACTTCGCTGCTTCTCTGGTCGGTTGCCAGCAACTTGTCGCTGGGGCAACTCGCAGCACTGCTCGCGGCTCTCTAGCTCCATCCTCACAAAGGTGAGCAGCTCTTTCAATTCATCGTCCGCTTCAGCTGTCACTGCCAATGAGCGGGCTGGGAGTGCCTCGTCTGCTGGGGAAGGGTTCAGCTCTCCCGATGAATTGGCTGGAGGAGGGTCGTACCCTGGGGAGGAGGTCAGCTCTCGATGCCGCTTCTCTTTAGTAAAATTCAGCACAATATCGTGTGGGAGCGCGTGCTGCAATATATCTACGAGCATGGCAGAGAAGCTGCAGGTGGGCACCTTCAGAGAGTTCAAGCAGCGGCTATGCAGCTGCACCGCATCGTAGAGCTGCCTGAGCCCCCGTACGTCAGCAGACGATTTTACAGGCGACAGATTCCTCAGTGCGGAAAGATGATGCTGCTGAATCCTTCGCTTGTTCCCGTATCGCTGCTTGAGGATTTCTATAGCATCCGCATAACAGGCGTCTGTGGTCGGTAAGCCTGCGATTGCTGCAGCCGCCTCCCCCATCACGTAACGGCGCAGATAATAAAACTTCGACGTGGGCGTCAGAGCGTTGTTGTTGTGGATGGTTTGCTCGAACTGCTCCCAGAAACCCGTCCAAAGCTGAAGCTCACCTCGAAAGACCGGTACGTCCAGCGGCGGAAGCCGAGGTCCCGAGGTCGTGGCCGCACTTTCCTGTCTGAACGGGACCATTTCGTTAACAGCCGGCGAATGTGGGGCGTTCTGAGCGGCTCGTTCAAGAAAGTCGATCTTGCATCGAATTTCCGCCAACGTGTCGAGGGTCCTATCATTGTATTCCTCGGCCGCTTGATACTCGATGTCTTGTTCCTCCGCGGTAAGGAAGGCCTCGAGCTCCTCGCTGATCTTCAAGAGCTCGGCGTGGTTGGCCATGAGTCGATCTTGCAAGCCCGTGAGCTTGGCGATGTCTTGACATCCAGCGTCGAGCAACGAGCGAGCTTCCTTTATAAGCCTCGTATTCTTGGCTCTTCGCGGAGAAATCTTGCTCTTCAGTCGCTCCATTACGCGGTAGGCTGCACCTAATCGTCCCCCCAGCCGTGACGTTCCAGGACCACTTCGTTAAACGATTCCTCCCCCAACTCGCAGCGCGAAGGGGCGGAGAAGATGAAAGACGGGCCCTTGAGGTCGTGCGTTGAAGTCAATCGTTGCCGCACGGGGTTTTCGGCACCAAATGTTAAGAAAGGGGCGGGCGAAGAGAAGCAGAGAGGCAGGAGGCCACCGTTCCGAGCAGTTTCTTCTTCTTCTCTTTATTCCTCTACCTCTTTTTCTACAAGCGTTATGAATATCAAACAAGAGTATTGATACGGAGGCTAAACATACGGTTTTATCTCACGTTTAAGGTTTTCTGTGTGCTCTTCTCTTAATAAACCGCAAGAAGGAATCCTGATCCACCCGTCTATTCACCCATCCGCTTATGGGTGAATTGCTTTGTTCTCCAGAAGTATGTCCCGGAGTCCAAACAATGCGAATTTTGAAACCATCTATTTGTAGGTCTCGTACTGTTGTCAGGATGTTTGTCGCCGTAGTGTTCGGGGAAAATGGACGGTTCAATTTACGGACAGCAACGTAAGAATGAAAGACGGGTGTGTTAACAACATATTTGTTTCGTTCTTGGCTGTGGGTTGGCAGATGAACGCACGAAAAAGCTCAGCTCCTGCTTCGAGATGACACAAAGTTCCAAAACATGAATAAATGTACCTCACACGACCTGGAAGGAATGGTGACCCGATATTGCGGGTTTAGAGCAGTATCAGAGACAGCGACAGCTTGTTCCATCGAGTAGCAATAACGGATCGTGAAAAATATGCTTATAATTTATTTCGGATGGTCTACCAGTATAGTTTTGACAAACACGGCAGTTTTTACCGAGCTAGGGTTAGTAGCCCGCGCATCATGTTCGCTTGAAAATAAAGATGAAATCGTAATCTTCGATTTCGAATTATCTCCGAGCGCGCTCTGCCCTGACGTTCAATGTCATCGGGCAAAATATGCGAAATGATAAAATATAAGCACTCAATGTTACGTATAAATGGCTGTCATAGTCCTACTCGTGCAGTTTTATTTCTTCTATTTTGTCCGCCAATAATCAACCCAAACTAGAACTATGGAAAATTTTACAGCAAACTTTTACATCGTTAGAGTTCAATACCCTTCAGAACCGTCTTTCACAACCTTGTTATTTCAAGCGCCTTTTAAAGCAAAATTCTCACTGAAATGTCTGCGAACTGCAGTTCAAATTATTTACTTTGACGTTCTGCTAATGAAAAATCTAGGCAAAAAATGCACATTTACGGCACTAACGCTATACTAGAAAGCTCTATTAGAGAGATTTCTTAGCAGTTCTGCGTCGCCACCAGGCCGCATTCAGACGTGAATTTCGAAATTCTTTCCGCTTGTCAAAATGCTAAACACGCCTGCAAGCGTGATTTTCTACGATGCTTGAAAGCCAACGTTCAACCGGAAGGTTTCAAAAATCAGAAAAAAGAATTGTTATGCTGTTGATAAAAGCTAAATCTTTACATCCGCATGAGAACGACGTAACACTTTCCTTTTCTCGGTGTTTGATTGCGAATTCTTACCAGTCGTCTTAAAATTGGTCCTCGGAGATTCAGCGCCTGACACATTACGAAATCATTCGCAGTTTTGCCATACTTTTTGCCGGCTCTGTCACGCTTCACGGCCCCAGAGTGAAATTTGACACATGTGTCCTGCTGGCATATGCATGCTTGCATATGCATGTGCATATGCATATGCAATATGCAATATGCATGCGTAGGTCAGCAATGCGAACCGTCCGGGAGTTCTTTTTCTCGACGAATGAGCACATAAAAACTGCCATAATCGTGGCGAGCTTTCTTTTTATGAAACAGTAACAGTTTCTTTTTATTGTTGCGAAGCAGACGCCGCACGTCACTTGCTTCTACCGTTCTGTACGCACTTCTGGAGGCTTCTCGTCGTCTGCGTCGTCCACAGCTATCTCAACGATGTAGGTGGCCGACAGCATTCTGATGACAGGGACATGGGCGTAGTACTCCGCGTACTTCGCGTAAATTTGCCTATCCGAACCGCGTTCGGCGCGCACTAGCGGCTACGCGTTCGAGCGGAGACCCTATTATCTGCCTGCAGCGGACTGTGCCTTGTGTTCTCAATGTCAAAATTCCAAGATATCCGCGGTCCCCCATAAAGCATTTCAAAATGAGGGATGGGGAAATTATGGTACTTATGGGAGGTGAATGCACGGCGAGAAAAAGTTTCGATTTTACCGATATTTTGAGATACCCGAGTTGGAGTTGGAGTTATCGAGGAATTACTTTATTTACCTAGGTACTTACCCTGCAACCCTTCTTCAACTTTTTTTCTAAGTACTAAATGCTTTCAGAACGTGGTCAACCAACACATCCCTACGGCGTCTCGCTCCCGCGTACCCCCCCCCCCCCTCTGACATCAACCGGTTAATTTAGGTTTCGAGTCTCCCCTTCACTCGCTTTCATGCTCTGCTTCGAACCAGACGATGGTGACGCTGCACAAAGCCAGTTGAAATGTGTAGACACGGCCTCCGCGATCGGCTGCCGGTGGCGCGCCGTGAGCAACGGCGCGCCGCCGGCAGCCGATCGCGGAGGCCGTGGTGTAGAGATCGTCTCCGATAATAGATACGCACCGTTGATGGTATATAAAGTCGTCCCCACTTATTACGACCGCACTTGTAACGAACGCTCGCTTAAAACGAACGGACGCGGCATGAACGTCACAGCATACATTGGGGCAATGACATTTTGTTTTAGATATACCGAACTGGCGCGAGGGTGCAGCTCGGGTACAGAGAACAATCGACCATTGCCCGACCACGCCTGGCCTTCGCAGTCGCCACTTGATCGTATGGGTGGGTATCACTAGCGTCACTAAATAAAGGCTTTTAGAGTATCGGCACTCTTTTCTCTCATTGTTATGTGCCGCCGGGATTTCCATTGGTCGGTCGGCACCACGTGATGATTGTTTACATATGGGTGCAGCCATTTTGTTTCTGGGCGCCTCTCCTCTCTCTCTCCTCGGCTGCGCGGGCGCTAGAGCGGCCGGTCGCACTCTGCCCGTCACAACCGGCGGCGGTTTCGTTCGGAGAGATGGCAACACTGCAAGCCAGAAATAAATGGCCCCCAGACGCCTCAGGGTGCGCGAAGTGGCGGTACTCTTAAGCGTAGCTTATTTAGTGACGCTAGGTATCACCATTTTCCAACAGAACTGATTGGAGCCAGCATAAGGCAACCAGAGGGAAAGAAAATGTAAACAAAAAAGAGCGTCGTCGTCCCCCCTCCCCCTTCCCACCCAACTTCCTCTGCAGGAGGGAGCAATGACGGAAGAGGGGGAAGCGACATAGGGGAGAACATGGGAGAGACGACAACGGACGTACAGAAGGTTGGCGTTCGCACTGTGCCCACACCTGTGAGGAACATGCGTTTCTCCTTTGTTGTCCACAAGTTCATAGTTCACCGTTTTCGTGGTTTATAGTTCACTGTTTTGTTTTCCACACGCTTATAGTTCACCGTTGTTGTGGTTTCGCTGTTTGCCTTCATTGTTTGCCCGTACTGTCTGCCCGTTCGCATGTTTTCTTTCCTTCTTTTTTTCTTTCTCACGTCTACAGTTTAACGTCGGTATGCTCACTTGTCCCCATTTGCCTGTATTTTTTTCTGTTCGCAGGCTTTACATTAACAGGCATCGCTTGTTTATATAGTCTATTTACGTTGACCGCGTCAGGTACATCCGGACCTTCAACAGCCCGCACCACGTCAAAGCAGCGTATACCTGCGCCCTGCGCGACGTCGCACGATTCTACTAGTCCTCTCTAGCCTTCCTACTTCGTCTCTCTCAGCTCCTTATCCTTCGCCACTGTCACTCCCCCCACCGACTTTCTCCGTTCCCCCCACACCCAACCCCCCTTCCCACCTCTTTCTCGGACTATGCCCAAGTTTCATCAGCAGCGTCTTCAAAGCCATAAAACACGAGATTACAGCGTCGTTGCCGGTCCTCAGAGCCACCCATCCGAGCAACTAGGTTAGAAAAATTACCGCAGTTCTGTTCGGCCGTAGTCTCTAAGTCTTCAACTTTCTCTTTTACGGTTGCGTTGGCTGAGCAGCCTTCTTCGATTTTGAAAAGCCTTTTAATTATTTCTTCAAATATTTTATCATTTTGCAATAGGGTAGTACGAATTCATTTAATTTCTTCAAGTAGGGACGCCGTACCGGATTGGATAGCACTGAGCACGGACATACTTTCACTACACATTTGAGTAGCAGAAGAGCGAGTTACATTACCGGAGTTTTCCTTAATATCCCCGTCCAACAGTAAAAGGGCTCGGAGGACATGAAAGCAGTTGGCAGCAATCATAATGCAACAGCCAGGGCTCGGCAGCACAAGCAAAGTAATGAGCAGCGGGAGGCCACATTGTTCATTGTTCAGATCTCTTCCCGGGATACAAGCTACTCTCATCCAACTGACAGAGGACGCCGCCAGGGACCACGGGCTCCTGGCGGCCACCTGAAGGGACGACACCACACATTTCCGCATCCGTCGGATGACACTAAAGTCTGTTCGCTCTCTCTCTCTCTCTCTCTCTCTCTCTCTCTCTCTCTCTCTCTCTCTCTCTCTCTCTCTCTCTCTCTCTCTCTCTCTCTCTCTCTCTCCACGGTGTTTCAATATGGCATGCAATAATGAGAACAACTAGGTTTTGTTGCAACAAAAACAGTCAAAACGTGTGCTTAAAAAAACAAGCAAAACTGATTGCACAGACAGGGCGGAATAATTTTTATGCCTTTTTACAAAATAGACAAGAAAGTTAACACAATTTCCGTGATTTTTCCATCACCTCGTTTTACATATGCGCACGTGGATATCGATCCACTTGACTTGTACGCTTTTCAAATTGAATGCAAAGCAGGCCCCACATATTCCCCTTTTCAAGATTTCGAAATTCATTTGCTCCCGGCGACGATTTTCTTTATATACTCGAGCGCTTTCCGTATTTTAAAGATTTAAAGGCAGTTGGAAGCTGAGATGACGTTTATGTTAGCGGTCAGGCTGGCCTACATTTAAACTTTTGCTTGAGATTCCCGAAAGACCAGATTTTTCTCACCTTGAACAGCTCCATAATAATCCTTTTTTTTTTTTTGCCAAAAGAATGCTAGATTTATCAAACATTTCACCCTGTTTGATGTCGATGTGTCTATACCTCATTACAAGTTAAGAAAGGCCGGGGAAATATCGCTCCGCGCTTTTTTAAAGGACAGTTGTCTTTTGTTCATTCATAAGCGCAAACAAAGGGTGTCTGTCTCCCAGACTGTCCCCCGAATCAACCAGTGAAGTCACTGGTGGCTTACTGACCCTCAGGCCATGAGTGAGTAACTTGTGACCCAGTAACAGCGACCAATCAGTGACCCGCCCGTCGGTGATGCCCACGCTCAGAGTTCTACATCAAGTAATTCTATAAGGAATTCTGTTTCGTACGGGTATGAAGTTTTTACTTGTCATAGGGCTAAAGTATGCGAGTTTTACATGCCGCTGTGCTCGCTAACCCAAGATTACATCCTCACTCGGATAACCACAAATAAATGCGTCTAATACCTGGGCTACACGAGCGGTTCGAAGGCCTTTGAGTAGGATGTAATTTGACTCAAATGACACCTTTGAGCTCCTACACGACGTTTTTCAAATGCATTTGGTTGTGAAATGCCATTTGAGTCAAAGGAGCACCACGAACGACCTTTGAGGTTCTCTAAGGCCTTTGAAACGCGAACGGTCGTACTCTCGGGAGCAGTTTCTGCATGCCATAATTACAAAAAGAAATATTTGCGAGTAAAAATTGGGGTTGAAAGTGCACAATCTCCATAATTTCTCACTTGTTTTTATTTTATATCACTCGCTCTACGATCACAAGGTAACATGGTACTCTCAACACCGGCGCATCAAAAAGAAAAAAAAACTGGATGTCGACGCATGTTTTGTGGGTGCCGGTAGATTGTTATTAATTTGATCACTAACATCTGTATTTTCCCTGATTTTAATGCTCAAATTAAATTTTTGTCAATAACAAAACAGGGTAGTAGTGGCGACATCAAAACAATGCGGGCGAACCCGGAAACTTTCAACTGCCTTTGAAAACTGTCGTGTAGGTTGGCGAAACTCCTTCCAGTTCGAATGGCTATATCGAAGGTCTTTCGACTGAAATGTCCTTTGAAATGCCCTTGTAGCACAGGTATAAGACGACCAAGAACGTGGAAGGAGCATATTATTATTTTACTAGTATAAACATCTCAACGCTTTAGCACTGCTCCAGGAGCCTCGAGAAAAGGAAATCATTTCGTACTTTACCGGTACACTGGGCCCTTTAATCCCAAAGGGCGTATGTAATACCAACGGCGGATAGAAAGACCGCGCTCGTCGAACACCGTGTGCATTCCGGATTCGGTTCATCGTAAGCGAACGTTCAACCAAGTTCCGCTGCACAATAAGTTCCAGCTTGATCCCATTCTTTTACGGTCTAAACGGAGGGGATCATAGCTCCCAATGTACGACGGCTCCCAATAGAAAATACACTGAAGATCAAAGGCAAGAGTTCAGAGCAAGCAGCAAAGCGATGTGGACCGCCGCATTTTAAACAAAAAGACGAAACCGAGGGAACGATTGTTGTACAATTTCCTCTTAGGCCTCCAACATCTATCATTCCGATGCGCTCAGGCTCCCCAAGAAGGTTTCGATGTGTTTCTTCAAGTACGCCGCAGGAAACAACCATCTAAAGCTTCTTTCAGAACTTGCGACGTGATGCGAACCACATAAATGTGACCTGCGGCAGAAAAGTGTCAATAAAAAGGGGGCAATTTTGAAAGGGCTTTCTTATTGGGCACATTTATCGTGCGCCAGGTACGAGTAGAGAAAGAGCTACGGGCGACCTCTTGAAACCGCAGGTCTCTAAATCTTCCAATTTCTATCGGAGATATTACTTCTCAATTGAGATAAGAGCACTATCGTTAAAACTGCTGCATAACCCGCATCATTGAACTGCGAATGTTTGCACCATTCACTTTCATCGTTCCAATACATTCAATTCCAAATATATTTCGTCGTTTAGGAGCTATTTCATCTACCCTCACAACGCGGTTATCAACACGTGGGGTATTGTACCTGGATGTAAGCTCGTCAAACGAACAGATCTGATTTAGGGGAGGTAAGCAACAACTGGAGCCCCAGATTTCTTTCGTTCGGATGAAATAATCGGGGCATGGAGCCTTGGGCTCTAAACGCCACTAAGACGGCTTCATTCAGTACTTAAATGTAGAATAAAATAGGGTAGATCGTCTCCGGCTTTGAAAATTTACTTTTCTTTAAAGGGTCCCCTGCAATACAAGTGCGATCAACGCTGTATCTGTTGCATTGTTCTTCCTTTTCTGTTGGGCGGGGATGGGACTAATGAAGAAAACAGAAAATTAGCGAAGCAGCAATGTTTTCTTCAAGCCGCAGAATGCCGCATTAATTTTTGCAATGCGTGCAATGTTACCACCGTATGTAATTTTGTAGTCTCGTGAGAGAGTTTGTTTTCTCACTCTGTGACGGAACTGGTGCGTGTCATATTTCAGAGGTTGTATACGTGATATTGTTGGCCATTGAACGTAATAATTCGGACTGTGTTGCTTAGAATTCGATTGCATTTATTGATAGTACGGTCTGCATCCCCAGCTTTCTCGCTCAAAAAGGAACCTAGCAAAACCACTTCAGGAACGTGATATTTGGCATGAAGCAAGAGGTCAACATGGAGATGAACTCTGAAAGACGTTTCCAGGGTTATGAATATTTTTTGTGTAATTTGATGTCAAACCTTACTCCCCATTCATTTGTATGGCATGGCTCTGAAGCTTAGTCGCCCAACGAGCGAGACTTGAAACTGTGCACAAAGCAAGTTTTCAACCCCAATATTACCTGCGCGAAAATATTTTACACTTCGTTAAATAACTAGAGTAATCGCTGTTGACAGGACTGCCTTGAGCGGAAAAGCTGCGCATGGCCGGGCGAGTTTGCTCATTATTCTTTTAAAACTGAACGCAAAATCTAGGCACAGGGTAGACGGAGAACCAGCAGATAGATAGCGCTCTATAGCCTCAGAGGGCTACATAACAGGTAGGCAGTCAGCGGAAGGAGCCAGCCGGTCGTAGATGGCGCCGCCGGCGCTCTTTAACGTACGGCCCTCTTCTGTGTCACCTAAATTACCCTAGCCCCAAATACGTCGGTGACTTAGACCATCTTTCATAATACGCGCTCTGCTTTGACGGTCGCCGCGCGCAAACGGGACATTCGTTTTCCGGTTTAAAGCTGGGGCGAGCACGAGGGGCTTCCGGCACCGCCGCCACGAGTAGCTCGATCGTCTCCTAGATAAGAAGGTGTCTCGTTAATCAGGCCCGCAGCGCAGCCACATGCCCTGATCATTATGAGAGCACACCAATCATCATAAGCGTGGGCACTTTAACACCAACCGCGCGTGTCTCAGTAAAAGATAGAGCCACGATGCTACGCAGCTGGCCACCGACGAGCTCGAATTGTTTAGCAATGAGCGCGTAGATACGCTCCCTCGTGATGTCCGTGTCCGGGCACGAGACATGCCTCGTTCAAAGCATCCACCCTATCCCAAACACATATTCGAGCTGCTACGGTTCAACAGAGAATACCTTCCTCTTCCTCACATGCAGCTCTATCGCGAGAGCAGGCGGCCTTGCTTCGCCAAGAACGGACCATCACACTCCTCACGCCTCCCCCAATTTGTGCGCACCGCGCTGGACACCCCAGTAGACAGCATATTCGATGAGAATGCCCAGCCACAAACATCCACCTGCCTCCCTGCTCAGCTGCGCAGTAAGTGCACGCTGAGCAGCCGGCCGATACGGCCAACGGCAGGGCCCGCCATCTTGCTAATCATCAATAACCTATGAGGCTCCTATCGATCGCACAATTCCTCGCGTACTTCCTAGAGGCGGACGTGTGGGTTAGGACGAGCAGCAGTGTACTTGGGCTGGCGTCTCAGGCACAAGTGCTCTGTACGAGCGTGTGCGTTCACCTTGCGTCGCGATTGCAAGGAAGGCGGCCGCTTTTCTGAAGGAGGCGAAAAGCGAACATGCCCGTGTTCGAGATTTCCGCGCACGTTGAAGATTCCCAGGGGGTCGAAATTAATCCGGAGCCCTCCACTACAGCGCGTCTCTTTGCCTGTGTAGCGTCGGCGCATTGAACCTCGTAATCGCTCATTGGAAAGAAACGTCATTGTCGCACTTCCATGTACCGATATCATTTCCAACAAGGCTTGACTAACTGAAAACGAGCGTGTTTATGGTGCATTTTAACTGCATGTATATTTTTTACATTCGGCACGTGACGTACTATGACTCAAAATGCGCGCACTAGAACGAGAGTGACTGCTAGTTTCCGGAAGCATACACTTTTCTATTCCACCCCTAACCTCCTCCCAAGTCTTCTATCCCCTCTTCCCCTCCCCACCGCACTGGGTTGTATGCAGGTGAGCTCCCTACTGAGCTCAATAATATCCCCAGTGCACTTTCCTTTCCTTCCTTCCACCAAATCACTTCTCTCTCTCGGAAGCATACACATCCTAATCCTTCAATTTCACAGTGACAAGGCTGCGCCGTTTGCATAGCCGCATACCTAGTAGGCGGCTTATTGAAACTATGCGCCGCCCTGAATTTTGAAGCACTTCACCCTAATTAACGTGGGCGGGGGAGATACTTTAATCTAAATACGTGAGCCTTATAACTCCACTTAGAAGAGGCAAGGCGACGCCGTTCTTAACGATAATATTGCTTGAGAAACAAAAATGAAAATTTGTAGCCTTAATGTTATGCACGGTACGGGTAAGGCATGAACCAAGCAGAGCCTCGCATCGCCCGCGTGCAGCAGAACGTCGCACAAGACCGCTCTGTTCTCGATTTTATATACGAAATGGCTGTGGTGCTGTGCCTATGAGTACCTATTTTATGCCGTCGGGCAATCTCTGGACAAAAGAAAGACAGAGACTGTCGGCTGTAAAGCAGTGCCGTAATCCTGCGGCGACTTGCCAAGATATGCTTTGCATACAAAAGTAAAAGATGAAGGCACTAACATAAAACAACAGAAACAATATTACAGTCACACGAAAAAGCTTGAATTATTAAACTTTCGCGGCCGCGCTGAGCTCAGCCTTTACCATCGACGCATGCGGATCCGTAAAAGCCGCCCCCATCTATAATTAAGAAGAATGCCCCGATGGCGGGGTTACCAGATTAACAAAGAAAGCCGTTTATTGATCTCTGCGGGGGAACTGGAAACAGCAGAAACGATAAAACGCCCTTTGTCGACCGCGCGTCGTTCGTCTGCCTCGTTATGGGAGGAGGAGCTGGAAGAATTATTGATAAGAACGCCCATCTTTGGATGCCCTATTCTTTCTGCCCCGTTATGCCCGCGATGGTTTATAGCGCTCAATGAAAGCGCATGTTTCTAAGTGCAGCCGCGCTTGTAGGAGGAGGGTTCGATCTGGCCGTGATATCACGCTTGGGAAAGAATTTGTGTTCTACAAGGCTCATTTGTTTTTTGTCTCTTCCCCCGCCTTTCTTTATCAAGAGGGAACACTTGGCACTAATCCTGCGTGGTTTTCACGAATCCTGCGAGATAACTAAGGTATTTGGGCTCTTCGAGAAGAGTAAGAGGTTGGCCGTGTTCGTGTTTCGGCAGCAACGTTTCTTGAACAGGAACGCCATAGAAACTTTTCTCAGAAGCGTAAAAAATAATTTCAAAGCTGCAAAATAAATTACCGATGATCCGGGATAATCCCATAATTTGAAAATAACTGTGTTCATGCGACCATTTTACCGTGAGTGTTTACTACGCTTAATCTTGGCTTAGTGCGGGCGCGCACACACACACACACATACACACGCACACACATGCGCACGCACACACGCACACGCGATTACATGCACACAGTCACGCATGCAGCGGAACTGTGAAAAAATTGCACTGCACTTGCTAAACTACCGTAAGCGTGTTGCGAGAACGTTTCTCTCTCTCTCTTTTTTTTTTTTTTTTTGCCTTGCCACACTAACAAAACGCGTAACTCGTCTTCACCACGAAAAGCATTACGCGGAATTTTGCTGCTCGTTACAGAAGGGTGGCGACGGGCTGGCGTGTCCTGAACACCATAGACCGTACGCACCGCTAACAATAGTTGTTGGAGGAGCACGACATTCCGGCACGAGGAAGCCACGCTCACCCTTTGCGCCACGGTATCTGGTGTCTACACGCGTTTCCCACTGCCCGAATTGCATGTTTTCAGTTTGGCGCACAATTTTTTTCATCACACGGCGAACATAGCACGAGGCTGTTTGTGTGCTCTGCTCGAAAGTCACGCTTGGCGAGCTTCTGCCGCTACACTTCTTCGGGATAATAACGCGCCTGAGAAAAGTGCAGCAAAATGAGAGGACTGTGACGTCCGCGTCGCCGACCTTGAAAGCAAAAAGAAAAAAAAAAGCATTTTGCGGTAAGTAAGTCGGCGCGCACAACTGAAACAGTTGTTTTTCTTGTGTTCGTGTGTGTGTGTAGTCTGCACGAACGTTGATGATGGTGTATTCTAGCAACGGTTCACACAGCGTGAACTGAAACGGAAAATCAAAAATAATTTCAAGGGAAGCTCTGGAAAACTGCGAGCGCTTGGGGTGTCGCTGCTAGTTGTCACTCAGAAAATAAATGCCCTCGTGCGTGCTCTTTAGCTGATTTTCGCCAGTAAATACACATTTCGATCCTCTTAGTACACCCGATACAAAAAAAAAGTAGATAACCTTTGCTAGCGGAAAAAGTCGAGTTGCGCGGCATGTGGGAATAAGCGGCCCTTCCGTCAGTTAGCTTGGCCGCGGACATCGCAATGACGCCAGAGTAAACAGAACTTAGCGATTCGCGCTGCCGATTGCTCCAGCGTATCCGGCCCGTGGGTTACAAAAATAAACACCGCGAAGTTTGACTGGCAAGCAAGCAAATCATACAAATAAGGTTTGAGTAAGCGTTCGAGAAAGCAATTCGGGAAAACTCGCCTCCAAGATAAACAGTGTCAAATGGCATGTCAGAAAGTTGCAGAAGATCCCCGAGCATATCTTTCTGAGATGGGAATGCGAAAGCGTTTCTTTTGGAAAGGTCCAGCAACGAGTCTTCTGTCACCGGTTTTCTGCTAAAGCTGACACGCATAAGACCCTTCTCCAATTCGGCGTGCCGTTATATTCGTTGCAACTGTAAGCACTGCATTCGCTCCAGCGTATCTGCAAACATACTGCGGTCATGAGCCAAAACCACCTTACAAAGAATGGGCAGAAAAAGGACATCAGAAAACAAGTGTCGGTTCTCTCATGTATGCTACGCGTGCAAAACGAGGACGCCTGAGAAAGAAGGGGGCATGTTTTACTACCGGCCGTGAGCATCGACGAAGCAAAGACAGCCGGGAGAATAAAAATTTAAAAAAAAATGTGGTTGATTCCTCTGTCACAGGAATCGGTAAACGAGGAAAGTGAAATGTGCAGCGAAATCGGCAGCTAAGCGTGATTTGCGGGTCGGCGGCTGTCATGTGGGTGTTCCTGGTAAGCGACGTCCTGCTGGCGGGTCGCTTCGGCAAAGGTGTACTGGCGTCATTTCCATGACGGATATGACGTCAGTGAAATATTGGGGTATCGCGGCATGAAACACTTTCGTGCTAAAATGTAAAACCTGAAAACTAGCAACCTTAAGTGTAACGTACTCTTTAGTATTAAAGGTTGCTTCCCTGCAAGACGACCCTATGTGCAGGGGTGCACCCTTTACAGACCGCTTGTTTCGTTGTACTCGCGTCACTTCCGTGACGGATATGACGTAGGGTAAATCTTCGTGGCTCCCGGAATAAAACACGTCCGTGTTAAAACCTTGAAAAAGCGCACAAAGTTTCTGTCACGTACAGCCGAAAGTACCTGACTTGGTCAAGTTTCATTGTGCTTCGGTCGCTCTTCCTTCGCCTTGCTATACTTTCTTTTATAAACTACTCCAGCCCTTTCGCATCTTTCATTATAGCTTCATCTTTTGATGGCGTTATATCTTCTTGACTAGCTCGGAAAGGTTTGTTTTCGGTGTTCTGCTCTTTATTGATTCACAGAAAAAAACTTCCGCGTGCGCGAGGTTTCATGTGTCCAACAAATGTGAACATTAATTCTAATTCATGCTTTTAACACGTACCCTGTTACCAGGCTCCTGTAAAAAAACAGGGCCTGTCATTTTCTTTGTGGAAGTATTAAGAATGTACCGTCAGACCACTGGCACGGCATTCCTGGCAATTTTATAACTTAATATCGTAGCTAAGATAGCAAAAAAGAATAGTTGAAAAAATACGTTGGCAGAGCGTGAATTTAAAACTTTTCTCAATAAATGTTCAATGTAAATTTCACATCTCAAGCGGCTCAAGTACTCCATTCGCTCGTATCTCCGAAATCTCTAAATCAAGCTTCCTGAATAGCCCTTCAGGCAGGCTGTGAACAATTTTCGAGAGATAATGCCTCCTTGTTTTACTCTCTCCTTGATCAAAAACCTTTCAGTCGTGCTGTGAAGGATTTATCCAGCCCGTCCATACCTTGTACAGTCCCCCAAGAGTCTTGTGTAAGTTTCCTGTAAAATCTGGCCCTTTAATGTCTCCTGCAGTGGGATAGACGCAGTAAAACGCTTTTTAGGGATAAATAAATACAATGCAAAAGGACGGAAAGTTGGGCTAGTTGGTTAAAGGATAGTGGGTACATTGTACTAGCGCTGAGGATGAAACACAAGGGGAAGGAAACCACAAAACGAGCGCTAGATGATCATTACCAAACGCACATGCTACACCGTCAGCTCATGCACCAGAAAGAAGAGAAATAAAAAGAAGGGGGAGAAAAAGAGAGAGCTTACTAATCTACACATGTGTGAGTTAATCTCTAATTCAGGAACCACACTTCTGGTCTTTTAACACGAAGGTGTTTTATTGCGGGATTCACGAAGATTTCACTTACGTCATATCCGTCACGGAAATGACGCCAGTACAATGAAGCAAGTTGCCTGTAAAGGGTACACCCCTGCATAAAAGGTCTTCTTGCGGGGGTGCAACCTTTAGTTCTAAACAGTACGTTATACTTGGGGTTGTTCGTATTCGGGTTTTATATTTTGTCAGGAAAGTGTTTTATGCCCGGATACACCGTTTCACCGACGTCATATCTGTCACGGAAATGACGCCAGTACACCTTTGCCGTCGCTCTCCAAGCACACTTACAAGACAGCCGCCGACCCGCAAATCATGCTCAGCGGCAGATTTCGCTGCAAACGTCACTTTCGTGTTTTACCGATTCATATGACAGATGAATCAACCCCAGTTTTTTTCTAAAAATGCCTAACTATAAAAATTAAAATTAAAAAAATACGGTCTCAATTTTTTTGAAAATTTGGGAAAATAGACTCTTCAAAAGGTTCAACAATACTGCTGAAAAACATGTTGCATCATTTTGTTTGTACCAAAATTATAAGCTGCTGAAGTCACGCTTTCGAGACGCGTCTCTGCGCCGTGAGATCCGCTACTACCGCTGCTTTTCTGGCTTCGCGCTTAAAAAAAAAATGAATGTTCGCATTTTGTGGCCTCACCGGGGACGTTTCAACCGCTGAAGTCCTCCTTAAGAAAGAGATTAATTTTAAACTTGTCGGCCCAGGGGACTTTAGTATAAAAGCATTGTAATACCCACAGCTCGCATCGCTGTGCGGTACAAGAGTAGCAATACGAAATTTAAAAAAAAATATGTGATACCTGCCCATTGTTATTGCCATGGGTCACCACTTCCTGTACCGCGATGGAAAAATAGATTTCCTGCACGCGTTTAGCTGTACGAGTAACTGCATCCATCACCGTCTCAGCTGAAGCCAGCGTCTATCGGCGCGACGAAGTTGAACACAAACACAACACCACCCATTCACAGGAACCCACCATGTATCGCACAATCGCCAGTACTGCTGTTTTCTACGCAAAGAACGCGAATGTGACAGCGGATTTACTCAGATTTTATTCCTGCCTCTTAAATTTCTTTTCTTTTTACAAATAGATGATTAAGGTAGATAATTCTACGCAGATTGAGGCCATAATTTTGACGTGAACATCTTGACGGACACAAGAAGGGAGTAAATAGACCACAGCGCTGTGGTTTGTCTCCTTCCTTTTTCTTGTGCGCTTGTCGAGTTTGCGCTACTTCAATATGCTCAAGAACCACTGCCAACTAGCCCACCTATCGATTCTTCTAAAGTTTTAGTTTTTACGTAGCCCTCGAAGGACTGTCGTCTTTAGAGAGTGCTGCAGCAGAGCCTACAAAGCGTTTCCCTTTACGTTGAGCCTGAATGCGCATATAAAAGTCCACCATCTCCATCACTGAAAAAAACTCTTGTGACATTTAATAACTCGGAACCTTTCTTAACGCGGAAGTGTTACTTGCGTTGTCAAAAGCACGCATCTCACTGGAATTTGCAAAAGATGTCCACAAAGCCATGTCTATACAAAGCACGTGACCTATCCCACCATAACCGACGCCGGCGCCAGCAGCTGCCGCAAACAGATTCGACCCACGCAATCATCTTCTGAAGTTTAACTGCTCATATGCTTTCGCTTTCTCAGCACATGAGAGTATCCTTAGGGGTCCTCTGCAACTTTTTAGTTCTGCTGTGATTTCGTTGCGGTTTTATTTCAAGCGTCGAATGTTTTCAGCGTCGTAACTGAAAGGAAGAGCGCCAATACGAGCAATATTCCTTGTTTGACCTAACATGGACACAGCCAGCACTTTCCCGAATGTTACAACATAATAAAAATATATACAAGACGATTTACAGCCGTTTCATGCAACCATACTATTCCCGTAGCATTCCATGCATTGACAGCAGACGAGAATTTCGAACAGTTAAATCAGTCAGCGTAATGATAGGGTAGTCCTAGCAACCAATCGCATTGTTATTAATATTTTTTTAAAAAAGATGTCCATTACGTTTAATAAAGCATTCGAGAGAAAGTTGGCTTTGCCGCAACACGTATTAAGCCTACGAACGTGCAGACGAAAATATCCCGAGGAGTGAGCCAGATACATCCTCGCCGTTAAAAAATTTTGAAGCTGGTATTTTAGGGCGCAGCCCTTTGGCGGGCGTTTCTGGGCTCAGCAGCGTCACCGTCCTAACTGAGTGAATGATGACAAGACGACGGGTGGAAGAAATGCTGTGCCCGAGGACGCGGGTTCGATTCCCGCCAGCGGTAGCCGTTTTCCTGATGGAAGAAACATCCCCCTCGCGAGGGGCACGATCAAATGCAGAGCATTTCCGGGGGCGCACGACGTTAAGTAGTTTGCATTACGTTAATGTTGTTGCACTTGTGGCAACTGCTGACGAGAGAGAGTGCGTTCCAGCCTCGCCGACACCCGCCTTTATCACGCCACGATCACGTCACGCGCGCGCAATGCTGACGTCACGATCACGCCACAGATGTTGTCGATCCCGCGACGCGCGCGCCCCCACCTGTTGGGCGCGAACCGACCGCGGAGAGAGCGCGCGATGCGAGCGGAGAGTAGGCGAGGAGGAGCGGGGCTGACGAGAGAGCGCGGCGATGAGTGCGTTCCAGCCTCGCCGACACCCGCCTTTATCACGCCACGATCGCGTCACGCGCGCGCAATGCTGACGTCACGATCACGCCACAGATGTTGTCGATCCCGCGACGCGCGCGCCCCCACCTGTTGGGCGCGAACCGACCGCGGAGAGAGCGCGCGATGCGAGCGGAGAGTAGGCGAGGAGGAGCGGGGCTGACGAGAGAGCGCGGCGATGAGTGCGTTCCAGCCTCGCCGACACCCGCCTTTATCACGCCACGATCGCGCCGAGAGGGCGCACCTGCGAGCGATGCGGACTACTACGGACGTCTAGAACGGGTGACATCGTGAGTTAAAGAAATGCTCTGCATTTAAAAAATGGCTGGTCTCATGCAGAGGTGGGAATGGGAATCGACGCAAAGCGAAGCTTTCATCGAGGCATGGTGTTACTGTGCTTTGGCGCAGTTGTTGATCTTCCAGAGCGGCGAGCAGTGGCGAGTGCGTCAAGAAATGCGTGGCATTACGCGAGACGTCCAACGTCTCAATCACACTGGCGAACACGTGGTCGATCGCACCACTAGCTCTTGACGTGGGCAGTGATGAGTAGGAAGGGTGAAAGGCAAGAAGACGCATGCCGTAGACATCTTCCATGAAGGCCGCTAACCACCACTTTGCGGGCTTTCGAAGGTCGACGTCAAGTCTCCTGTGAAAACCAACGGAGTCGTCTTGTCGTGGTTGTCGTAACCAGTAATCACAGCCCCGGTGCTTACTGAGCGAAGCGCAGGGCGAGGAAGCCTTTAATTTGCTTTTGCGTTGCCGCCGGAACGATGTAAAGGGTGGCCAAAGCTATGAGCCCGTCCCCACACTTGGCTCGCGCAACGCACGCGTTGTACACCGTCCGTCAGACTTTTGTGAAAACAAAACAAAAGTTAACGAATAAACTAATTTTCTTTTTTTGTATATAAAAGGTATGGGGGGGTGGGGGAGGGGGAATCTCGCCTTTACCTGCGAAACTCGGGGCTCCTGTTTCAAGAAGCTTTTGAATTTCAGAGCAAAGAGAGGATTTCCAACGCATACGTTCCCGCTAACAGTTGATGCTTTACAAAAAAGAAGTACGATCAGAGCACCCCACCAACACATTCAATTCTTTTCCTTGCACGTTCAGTCCCGCACTCCGCCCGCACCACGACGTTCGCTATTAGCCACCCACCCGACCGCCAACCTCCACTATCGCGTCCCGGCAGTGGACGTCTCCCCGCCGCATCCCATATTAGCGTCATGCAAGGCTGAGATTCTTCCACGCTCCCTGAACATCGGTGGGTAAAGCTAACCAACGATTATATAAAACAGGACCAGCTGCGAAGCGCTGACCAAAGCTCTCAGGGACCGAGGCCAGAGGGCCCGTCAATATAATCCGGCCTTCCCTTTTCTCCGGCTATCTGCGGTGCCTTCACACGTCGCCGCACAAATCACCTTTACGTGGACGACCGGCCTGATTTGCCCCGTGGTCCAGCGAAAGCAGAAAAGGTAGCGGAAGAAAGGCAGTGTTGCACACGAGCTCTTTTTCTCCCCGGAAGCGAGGGACAGCAACGGGGGTCGTTTATTGCCCGGTCAAACACGAGTTGCCATGGCAACTTGGCTGCTTTCGCTTTTATTGCAGTTTTTTTTTTCTCGTCTCCGTCTCGTTATTCACAGCATATCCGGCCGAGTAGAATGGGCGAACGAACTTCGCCCGCAATAGGTGACGGGTAAAAAGCGCAAAGGCTCATGGGTGCATTGTTTTCTCCCGCGGGGAGCCGCCACTTCCGGTTCGGGAGCTCTCCTGGCCTCCCGTACGTCGTCGGCTTTCACGCGCGTGTGTGCTTGTTGTTTATCTGTTTCCACCGGGAAAAAAGCGCTCATGCATCGGAAATTTCATAAATAACAACGATTGACCCTACTAGGAGTTTATCTGACAGGTAAGCACCCTGTGACAGATAAACAACACGCACGCACGCGCCTGACTGCCGCCGGCGCACGCAGACGTACGGGAGGGCAGGAGAGATCTCGAACCGGAAGTGGCGGTAGCAGACGACGTACCCATGAGCCTTTGCGCTTTTTACCCGTCACCTGTTGCCATGTTTGCTCTTCAACGACGGCCATCGTTGGTTCAGCGTGGACGGGCATGACGACTTCCTTGTAAACTTTTGCGAGGAAGCCGAAAGCTTGATTTTCAAGGAATGGCGTGAAGTGAGCTGGAAAAATTAGAAAAAGAAGGCGCAGTGACGGCCGCGAACTAGAGGCCAAGCCTCTGCCGTTCTTGTTTGCAATCTTTTCGCTCCTGCTTCAGCGGGGAGGCATGGGGATGAGGTACCGACTGCCGCGCACGCACAGCCTCGGTTTCGTACAAGCTGCTGCCAGTCCTGGTTAAGGTCTTTTTCCCACGATTGTGTTGTCGTTTGAAAATTCCACCGCCGTGTAATTTGTTTCAGGATTGTTCCGATATATACAAGACGGTTTACAGCCGTTTCAAGCAACCATGCTATTCCCGTAGCATTCCATGCATTGACAGCAGACGAGAATTCCGAACAGTTAAATCAGTCAGCGTAATGATAGGGTAGTCCTAGCAACCAATCGCATTGTTAATAATATTTTTTTTTAATATGTACGTTACGTTTAATAAAGCATTCGAGAGAAAATTGGCTTTGCCGCAACACGTATTAAGCCTACGAACGTGCACACGAAAATATCCCGAGGAGTGAGCCAGATACATCCTCTCCATTAAAAAAAATGTATATGCGCAGGCGAGAGCTTGGAACATCCCCCTCGCGAGGGGCACGATCAAATGCAGAGCATTTCCGGGGGCGCACGACGTTAAGTAGTTTGCGTTACGTTAATGTTGTTGCACTTGGGGCAACTGCTGACGAGAGAGCGCTTGTCAGCAGTAATTTGAATGAGTCAAGGATATAAGGCGCGTTCGTAGCCTCCCATTCTGTGTCGGCTTTGTGGCGCATTGGGTAGAGCACCATGTACATTGTGTTCCGCCCGCAGGGTCGAGGGATCGAAACCAGGCGCCGGATAGTATTTTTTTTATATAGTGTAGGGGTAGGGGTGCGGACTACGACTACGGACGCCTACGGATGTCAACGCGGATGACATCGTGAGTTACTGAAATGCTCTGCATTTAAAACAGCACGCGAGAGGCAGGAAGATGGTGAAACGTGAAACGTGCCGTGAACCCCCTGCCGCGGCTATGACGCAACGTGGCGCGGCTATGACGCAACGTGGAGCGGCTATGACGCAACGTGGCGCGGCTATGACGCAACACAATCCAACACAATCCACTTTAATCCAATCCAAGCCAAGCCAATCCAATCCAATCCAATCCAATGACAGACCGACGGGGAGCGATGCGGACTACGACTACGGACGTCAACGCGGGTGATATCGTGAGTTACTGAAATGAATCTACGTTTTAATATTTTATATTTGCCATGTTTCACAGAATAGGCGGTAGCACAACTACAGAATCGACAGCTGGGTTAGTTGGTCTCCGTCCATCCTAAACAGCGCTTAAAACCACACGACGAGGAAGCACAACTACGCCTCTGGCGGAGACCCGCCAAAAAGCGCGCCTTCGCAGCCGTAATTTCTCTTTTAGCAAAAAGGAAATAGCAGGGTCACAAAACAAAGAGTTTTCTTGGTGCTACGACTGCCGTAACTGACCGTGTGCCGGCCACCTGTGAAAAGGGGGGCACGTGTTTAAAAATGGAGCTATTGTTTAACTAATTAAAAATTAAAAAAAAATGCAATTGGGGTGCCCACTGAAGTGTTCTTCACTATGGGATCCCTGCCTGTCTACTAACGTTATGTTATTTACTATGTTTGTTTAATAAAATAAAAATGAAATGAATGAATGCATGAATGAATGAATGAATGAATGAATGAATGAATGAATGAATGAATGAATGAATGAATGAATGAATGAAATTGATTTCGATGTCGGAAAACCCCCGACATTTACCACGACACGCTTATAGCGTGCAGAATCCCGCTGTGCAAATAACTTATAACAGAGATCCGGTCCCGGCACGAGTATATATTGACATATATAGTCATGGCGTGAGCTTTTTGGCAGGATTAAAGTGAAATAAATACGTGGACGCCTATTAATTTGCTGGATTACATGGCTGAGATTCAAAACCGTTTCTTTTCTGTTTACACTTCTCAGAAGACATGATCATAACAATAAAATTAAAGTGAAATGCTTATAACATTTTTGTTACAACTTGGACGTTCGCATTTTCAAACACAGCACACCAAATTTCTTGTACGGTGCATATGAAAGGTCCCCCTTGCTGTTGCGCTATGTGACCGAAAAATAGGGCTGCATCATAACGAATACAAAACAATTTTTAAACAGCTTTTTATGCGAGGTCCTTCATAACAACCGACTCTTTACGTATAGCCTCACAATAAGTTCGCGCGCTCGCGGCCTCTCCCAGGGCCGGCGCGTCACATGGTTGTCCATGCGCTTAAGCTCGCTCGCTACCTTGTGGGTTGTTTCAATTTTCTGTTTATCTGTACCCTCGGTGAGGGCACATGCTATTGCTTTGTTGGAGCTCCCAACTTATGTCGCCTGCACCTGTCGAGGAGAGGCAACGAGTTTTAAGTGCAGAGAACTTTATGGGCTCGCCTTGTCGTCTTAGCTCGCTAACGGTCGATGCGAGTGCCGGAATCAGGCGGCGCAGCTAGATAACGGACCCAAGTAGATCCTTCTCTGCCGGAGTCAGGGAGTCACGCTGAGGCTTCGAAAACCACGCGGTTTAAATAGTCATAACCGTTCAAACCTCGGGAACCGCTGGCACTTCTCATACATTACCCGTTATTTAGCGCAAAGAAAAAGTACATTTGAGGTCAAATCTGTGTATATAACCGGCAGCCCTTGCGTTCAATTAGTTAGTGTTAAATATCATAATCAAGGCGCTTGAAGATGAAGAGCAAGAAGACTGCTCCTTCGCGCGAGCGCGTCCTACTTCTTCATTAAACACTTTGTTCCATGCCGTCACTGGTCTGGCTCGTCTGAACAAATGGTGCCGTGGCCAGGATTGCACCTCCACGCCCACGAGGGACGTATACCTGCGACTGAGCAGCAGAGAAGGAAACGGCGGTGGAGCAGCGGACCGACCTGGATCGCGCGACGAGACCGCTGTGGGCAACAGAGGCATCGTAACGGGTAACAAGTAAGGCGTCATCATTACCAGCTGAGAAATGAGCAAGGAAGTGATAACGAAGAAAAGGAAGGCACTTCGCTACCAGATCAAGTAGTTTATCAACGCAGCCGAGCAGCAGATCAATGAAGGAGCCAGCAGAGAACAGCTACTCGCGACTAAGGCGCAGATCAAAGGAATAAGCAAAAGCCTAAAGAACGCCAACCAGCAAATGGAGAAATATCTGACTGAAGAAACAGCCGATGCCGTATTTTAAAGAGTATGAGATGAAAATAACAGCAATGTTGTCTACTATCCAGTTCAGGACTAGAGAGCCTGTACAAATGGAATTGAATAGCAGCGCAAGACAGGCGGTAGCAAGAAGTACCGCTCAAGACGCAATGGAGCTAGTTAAACAAGCTAGAAATAATAAAGTTTGGTGGAACAGCTATAGAGTGGCACCACTTCTGGGCTCAGTATGAGTCAGCAGTTCACCTCAGACGTAACATGACGAAGGGACAAAAATTCAATTATTTCTTAGCACTCCTCACCGGAAAAGCAGCGGCTGCTTGGAAGGGATTCAGTATTCCGCAGGGGACAATTACGATGAAGCGATAAAAATACTGCATGAAACGTTCGGAAATCGAGAACAATCGGTGGAGCTGCCCATGAGTGAGCTGTTGAACTTAGAGAAGGTAAGTTCGGCACAAGAAACGGACGATCTCCGCAGGCTTGTGCAGTGAGTACAGATCAACACATTGGCACTGAAACCACTGAAGGTGGAACCCGAGAGTTACGCACCGATGTTGTTGCCAGTGTTGTAAAGAGCGATTCCGCCGGAGCTATCAGTACACTTCAAGTCGAAAGAAGCAATAAGAAGCAGCTCAGCCACGGAAGTTAACACGCAAAACAACTCAACGGGAAAAGAGTGCACTAAAAAGATGAACAGCCTGATGACATTTCTACGGATCTGTTATGCTTTCGGGAAGAAACACAGCGTCAACAGGAGAAGAAAGCTGCGAAACACAAAGATAACATCAGGCAGCTGCGCACAACTTCCAGCTTCTACAGCTCAGCGGATATAATCTGCCTATTCTGCAAGCAGAAAACCCATGCGACTGAGGACTGTCGTAAGAGCATTCCAATGACTGAAAAGAAGGCCATTCTCACAGAGAATAGCGCATGCTTCAGGTGCACCTGACCGAATCACACTGCACGGATCTGTAGAGCACGCGTGAACTGCAAGCAATGCAAGGGGCGACATGCTACGTCTGTGTGTAGAACGGTGCGACAAGAAAAGATGGTGCAGGTTGATGCACAGCAAGCGAAGGCGACGACGTTTACTCTGCACGCTACTGAAAATATACAGCATGGTTCTGTGCTTTTGCAGACGGCTGTGGCATGGATAGGGGGACACACGTCTGACCGACATTGCCGTTTGCTGTTGGACAGCGGAAGTCAGCGGTCATTCATTGAAACTGGATTGGCAAAAGAAATTGGCGCAAAAGTAATAAGACAGGAAAGGCTAACAATTGGTTCATTCGGAGGAGACGACAAAATCAAGTACATGGACGTAGTTCAAGTGACTACAGCACCCCGAGACAAGCAAACAGAAACAGTAATCGAAGCTCCACAGGTTGACGGGATTTCGCACAGTAGGCTGCCTGCTCCCAATGAGAACATCAACAAAAAAATGAAACTGCAGCTACGAGTAGCGGACGACAGGACCAAGGCGACAGCCACAGATGCGATAGGACGGCTAGTTGGCTCCGATCATTATTGGGAGTTTCTTACTAGAACCCACCAACTTGAAAGTAGGCTGATGGCAGTCGAAACAACCTTAGGTTGGGTTGTGCAAGGTACTTCGGTAAAAAGTAAAACAAGACTAACGCAAACCCAATCAGCCATGGTTCTGGAAGTTGAAGCTGCGGGAACATAACTTCAACAAGACGTACAGAAGTTCTGAAGCCTGGAATCATTTGGCATCACAAAACTCAGTTGCAGCACTAAAGAAAGCAAAATCATAGAAGACTTCCAGCGGAAGTTAGAGCAGCGAAATGGTCGCTATCAATCGGCTTGCCGTGGAAGGAGGGCGTTAATCCGGAGACCAACAAGGAAAACGCCATGAAAAGACTATTACAACTGACGAAAAAGTTAAAGAAAAACGAAGCCACGCTGCGTCGCTATGACCATGCGATCTCCGAATATGTGACATTGGGAGTCGCGGAAGAGGTTCAAGAATCCTCAGAACCTCTCGCTGTGCTATGTCACTACATGTCACATCACGCGGTTATTCGCGATGACAGAGCCACGACAAAAGTTCGTGTGGCATTCGACGCCTCTTCCCACACGCAGAAGGGTACGTCGTTAAACGACAACCTGGAGGCAGGATCTAACTTCAATGAAGACATGCTGTCGTTGCTCATCAATTTACGCAAAGAAAAGGTGGCCCTAGTAGGAGATGTAGAAAAGACGTACCTGCAGATGTCTATACATGAAGAGGAGAGGGATGCCATGAGATTCCTATGGTGGAAGCACGACGCTGATGGAAACCTACTCAACGAGATTCAAACCTGGTGCATGACTAGAGTCACGTTCGGCACAACACCGAGCAAGTTCCTTCTTGCTGCAACAATCAAGCACCACCTGAAACAAGTGTCTGAAAGGTATCAAGAGACGACAGAAATCCTTCGAAAGGCGATCTACGTGTATGACGTAATCCTTGGGGCAGCAACGTTTGAGAGTGCGGTCAAGCCGTACAAAGAGGCTAAACAAGTGTTCAAAGAGGCGGCGGTGAATTTCAGAAAATGGACATCCAATGAAGAAAGACTCCAATAAATAATCAATGAAAACGAAAAGGATGATGACCGTGTGAAGATCCGCTCGAAATGACATACGATGCTTCTTGGTATGATGTGGAAGCACGCAAAGGACGTGATATCCTTTTCTGAGGAGAAATGGGCTTCCTTACCAGACGAAACATGCTTGACCAAAACGACAGTATTACAAGCAGCAGCCAACACCCTCCTCCGACATCATTTGCGGTGGTTTACAACAGCTTTCCTGGACATCCACTTTCGCAGGGCGGGATGGCGACCAATATATATTTTTTTTCTGAACGCCGGCTTTAGAAAGCAGAAGTTATTTCCAGATCATACCTGCCCTGTTCGTGAACGCCGGAGAAAGATTCGTTTCGCGTTTTCTTTTTCTCCCTTTCTATTTAGTTTTATAGGCTGCATTTTGATTTAGTTGCGCGTTAAAGCATGAACTTCTTGGAAACGAGGCTGCTCTGGCCGGCAAGACGTATGCAAGGAAAACACAATTATGAGTGCCCCTATATCTGGGATGCAATTTCAGCTCCACCGTGGGAGCTGTGCTGACGACCTTGTTTGAACTACGCTCCCGAGACAGTTTGTTTGGGCTTCAGTATTTGTTGCAGCTTTTTTCTTGCTGTCGTTTGCCGTCAGGCGTAACAGCAAAACTAAAGAAGAGAAGCGTACCCATTTAGATAGATATACCGACAGCCAATCAAGCAAGAGCGCTCTTTAGTGAACCGCACACGTGCTCTCATTCCACCGTGTGCTGTTACCCTCACCCCGGGTCTTACTCGTGCCGACTATGTAGCGCTTAGGAGGATTCGGGTGGGGTTGGCCTTAACTCCCGCTGTGACCCACCAATTCACTTTCGAGATTCTATAGCAAACCCCGGTCGCCCAGTTTGCCACCGCAGCGATGCAATAGCTGACATCTGTGGTCCTGTCTCGCTCTGCGTTCTACGAGGATGCGACATCTTGCAGCGACGGGCCTCCGCGTAGACGATGCATCCGATTACACTTCAAGGATACACGGGCCTCATCATCGTCCCCTCCTGGACTTCATCCGCGAAGCGAACATTTTCATGTTCATTTGATCAGATTTCCGGCCACCCCAACCGCAATGAGACGGCGGACGCCGCCGCGCGCGCACTCACCGACCGCGCGGCGACAGGCCAGGGAACCCTGAGCTGGGGTCCCGGGCGCCGGCCGAACTCGATTGTGGGTGACGGGGACGACGACGGGGGACCGGACCCCATCGTAACATACAGTGAAGTGCTAGGGTGGTACCGGTACAACCGGCGCACCATGCCGCCGCCCCACAAGGACCTCACGAGACACCAGGCGGTGCTGCTCCGGCAGTTACAGACAAACTCAGTATTAACGCCGGCACTGGCGCGCCACGTGTGTCCAGAGCTATACGCCAGTGAAAAGTGCAGTGTGTGCGGTGCGGTGCCAGCAACCCTAGCCCACATCATGTGGGATTGTGAAGTGCGACCGAAAGAGGCGGCGGACCCGTACGGGCCGCTGCCCGCTAGCATCACGAACGCCGTGAGGTCCGCAGACCTGGACACGCAGACAGCCGTCGTTCAGCAACTCGAGGCTGCTCTCGCGCGGCAGACGCGGGGGGAGACGCAGCGGGGGACCCTCGGGGGCAGGACGCCTCGGGGATCCGACGCGCGCCGAACCCGCCGACGCCGGCGCGGGGCTTTAGTCATCGGGACGCGATAACCGCGTGAGGCGGGGATCGGCCCTGCGCGGCCCATATCCCACGCCTACTTGTTGGCCCCAATAAAGTGTTTCTCTCTCTCTCTCTCTCACATAACCCCATACTCGCTCATCTATGCCCTTGGGCAAAATAAGGAAACAAAACGAAGAAAAATGCCATAGAAATAACTAAATTTCCATTTCGACAACGCTTCGGCTCGAGGTCTTTAAAGAGACGGTGGTTATGTCAAAGTTAAATTCATGGAATTCATTTAGCATAGTGGGGTGACAGTACTTCACCTTCTGTTTTGCATAATTTGTCCGAAATGTCGATACCTTCCATACTTCAGGGTGGCGGGTATGCAACAAGAGTTGTGGTATTTTCTATCCAGTATGCTAGCTTGTTTATGGTTTTTCTATTTCTGTTTAGCTCGAGTTGAAAAGAGCGGGAAAGCTTATAACCAGTATAAATTATTCCTCCTTGAGTGTTATAATTTATGAAGAGTTTGAACGCTATGCGCAACGCTATTTTTTATTACAATGATAGTTTGGACATATTTTCCGGAGTAATTGTGGACTACGCGAGGGCGCATTAATTCAATAAAGAAGGAAATAAGGAATTGTAATTTTGGAGATTAAAAAATGTGGGTAGAACGCAGCAGTGACAACGCACCGTGAAGGGCTGGTCGTATTATCGGCTAGCTCAATCGGAAACACGCGTCTCTCAAGGAATTATTGGAGGTGAGGGCAAAGTACAGTGCGGTCCACTGTTAAATGGAACCTGCGAACGCGTACCCGCTGCGCTCCGCGAAGCGCTGGCGCCGAGATTGGCGAGAAGCGGAGAAAGCCGGCGCACGCTCACTGGCCGCATGAGGCTGGAGAAGCCGCACTGTCGTCTGCTACGGCGCTCCGCTGTGCCGCTCGGCTTGCGATAGCTGAGTAATTTCGCACTGAAATGATTCTGAGCGGTACGGCGGAGCGCCGTAGCAGACGACAGAGCGGCTTCTCCCGCCTGGCGTGGTTAGTGCGCATGTGCCGGCTGTCTGCGGTTCTCGCCACACCTAGGCGTCGGCACATCCCGGAGCGTAGCGGCCACGTGCTCGCCGGTTCTATTTAACTGTGGACCGCACGGTACATAATCTACAGTCTTTGGTCACCCTCCAGGCCATCAAGCACTTGCCACCACTTTCATTCTGCAACGTAGATCACATTACAGAATCCCATTGTTACTCTTCCCCATTCTTCGGCAAAGCTGGACGCCCTCACTCTCACTCACTAAATATATTTTTTTCTCGCGCCTTACTGGCGTTCCCGCTCGCCACTCACCCTCTATACAGACAGACAAACAAGCAGCAAAATTTTCGCGTTTATGTAGCCCATGGAAGACTATCGTCTTTAAAAGCTTTAAAAGCCTGCTAAGAATGGAGCAGCCTTCAAACGGGGGCCCGCAAAGTCACGTGGGGTCCAACTATCTAAAAAAAATGACACCATCTTCCCGGAGGGCAACCCTGAGTAGTATGCAAAGCAGGCATGGGGTCGATTCAAGTGCCCATTAGTTTTCAGTTCGTCGTTTCCGTTAGGTTGAGGTACGTAGCTACCGTTATATTTACAGTTTGGTTCCCATGGTAACTACCACACTTTTAACTTACCGGAACTACGAAATGGGAAATTGCGTTGAGCCCATGGCTGTTTCGCATACTACTCAGGATTCCCCTACGGGAAGATAATTTTATTAGATGCGACGGGACTATGTCAATCCCTTGTCGTTGTTGCGCCGTCCACACCCCCACTGCGCATGCTCGGCTTGCTGAACGCCCGGTGGTGTCTTACCCTTTAATGGCTCCTGGAGCGACAGTGTTGCCGGTGTCTTCCTGGGCCGGCCCGAGATGAGCCGAGCGTGCGCAGTGGGGGTGTGGACGGCACCACAACAAGGGAGGGACATAGACCCGACCATGAGATGCTGGAGCGACAGTGTTGCCGGTGTCTTACTGGGCCGGCACGAGACGAGCACGCTTCCCCTTAAAAGGCTCCTGGAGCGGCAGTGCTGCCGGTGTCTTCCTGGGCCGGTGGATGGACGGACGACGGATGACAGACGACGGAGCCGAGAGCAAGAGATGCTTTGCATCTAAAAAAAAAGGGCTGTCGTTTTGAAATGACGCAGTAGCGCTATGCAAATGCATGTGTTCTTGGTTTGAGGCGCCGCTCTGAAGGCCGGAGGAGGAGCAAAAATTAAAGCCGTTTCACTCAATCTGAAAGCTGTCGGATTTCGTGCAGAGCAGTGACTCGCCATAATGGGCTGCAGCGCCGTTATTCGCTCACTGCTTCCACCCAATGCATTTCAAATTTCCCGCCTTATCAATGCTCTCGCGCCCCCAGCCTGAAACTGCGCCAGCGGGAGCCTGTTCTTTTTGTGCTTGCTTTAATTTCGTATTCTGGAGCTGTATTGCGTGATTTCGACCGCGCCATTTCTTTCTTGCGCGGCCGCTTTTTTCGCTTACTATCGTAAAAACCAACCCAACAAGCGTTCCTAACTAAATCAACGCGGGGGCTGCCGGTTATGTACACATATTTTGCCTGAAAGGTACATGGACTTTTGTTTGCGCTAAACAACGGGGAGATGTATGACAAGCGCCAGCGGTTCACGAGGTTCGAACGGTAATGACTATTTAAACCGTGTGGTTTTTCCAAGCCCCAGCGTGACTCCCTGAGCCCGGTACAGAAGGCTCCACTTGGGTCCGTTATCTCGCTGCGTCGCCTGATTCCGGCAGTCACATCGACCGGTAGCAAGCGAAGACGATAAGGCCAGCCCATAAAGTGCTCTGAACGTAACGAAGGCGCAACGCGACACGCAATACTGCGTGTGTGCCGCTTTTACAGTGCTGCATGTCGCCTTGACCCCTTCCCACAGGGCTCCCCTCAGAAATTTTTGCCATTTTTCCGGTTCTCGAAGCGGCGCCCCAACCCGAGATCACGTACATTTGCATAGCGTACCGCTTCGTTTGAAAACGATGGACTTTTTTTAGAGAGAATTGGGCCCCGAGTGTCTAGAGTATACAGCGGTGACGAAGCGTCTGCACGCGCTCACGAAGCACGTCACCTAGCGCAATTAAGTTACAGTTATATTCAAAGCCCAACTTTGCCATGTCCCGGCGTCAACGGCGTTATCGCTTGCAGTTCACGAGGTGTATATATACCATCTATCGGCATATGTAATAGTCTCGACCAGAGTTTGTTAGAGCCATTTTCGACCGGTTTTCGAAGCGCAAAATAATACAGAGGGCTTTACCGCCGCTAAAACAACTTACGAAGTGACGACACTGCTATTCGCTGATAAAGGCAACGGTAATTCACAAACACAGAAACACAGGCACTGAACACGAAGCACAACAGGGTGCACGAAGTGCAGCCAGAGAAATCTTGCAATTTCCCTAACCCATTCGCCGCAGCTATTGTGGATATTATTAATTTCCCATGAGCGCATTATACACTCTTGTTTTTCAAGAAAAATGACGGTTTAAATAGTAAGCTTACCGGTAATCTTCGCTTCATTCTGACCCATCCTTCGAGCCAGCCGGCGGCACACCACTTGCACAGGAACCTTCTTGTATAATCATCATCACTAGTCAAAGCAGAAGTCCCAGGAACACGCCCTCTACGTTGATCGTCACCTGCAGTCTCCTCCCTCACCACTGTGACTGACACAAAAGCAGACCTTACGAGCACCGCAGCTCCCGAAGCGGAGAAGTTTTGTTGTGGCCAATTTTCCCACACCAACATCTGATTTGGAAATGGTAAACCTAACCAAATGTCACCTTTTGACGGCTCCAAACGGCAGGGAAATTCTTTCTAGCGCAGCTGGGAGGGCGGCGAATACCGACGGGAACTGCGCAGCGCCCCCGACGGATATCTGTCGTCATTTAGTCCACAGGAGACGGCCTAAACCGCGTCTCTGTCACTGCTACACATATCCGCACAACTCGCACACCCGTCGAGGAAGGCATGCCCGATAGTTTCCACCACGCCTTCACGCCGGCAACTACGCAAAGCCCCCGAAATACAAGCACGGGAACGAGTGTGTTTCGATCCCCCAGTGGGTCTGCCGCTTCAAAGTATCGTCTGCAAGCGACGGCAACTGGCTGTCTAGACGGGCATGACGAGGCGTCTTTGCGCGGCGGTTGGCGCACTATCACCGGCGTCGGGCAGAAAACGCAACGTCGTGCTATTGCAGGCCCTTTCACTCGCAGCCCGTGAGCGCTTGCATCTTAAAAGCAGTGCGAGCATTAATTACCGAGCACGTCAACTATCTTCTCGTCGGGACGAAGAACGAATGGTCGGATCTTGGGCCGTGTTTGGAAAAACCTCAAATGCAGTGACGGAAGACGACGGAAGAAAAAAATCGGCATCGCTGCACGCCAATGAAAGCCGTCGTGCACGATGATTACCGATAGAGAAGCAGCGCTAAACAGCTTCAGTGGCTGACGAATAATTGGGATTGAACCGTGTTGCTTAGGTTTATCGGTTAACCAGCGGCAGTAAGTTAAAAGCTGAGACGTTCTGCTGGTGATACAAAGGACGCAATTTGATCCCAGCCGCTACGGCCATTTTAAGATGGCGGCAAAAAACGAGAAACACCGATGTGCCAAGACTCGGTGAAATTTCGCTTTGCATCAAGGCGTATTCTGTTGAGCAATCCTGCTTACGGACCGAGACAAGAAGAAATGCATGCGAGCGAGTGACATATAGCTTCGCTGTGAAAAATGACTGCCACTAATTTCTCAAATAAAAATTGTGATTACGAATCATTGAATAGAATAAAACAACCAATTATAACACAGCCTGAAGTCTACGGAATGCAAGCAATAGAATAATACGTTTTTGATCGCGTTATTTTTACACGGACTGTCCGTAATCGGGCATATCAAAGACCGGACAGTTAGGCACCCGGACGTTTCACTCTAGGGCGATTTCAGTACAAAGAGGTTCATTGATTGTGGGACTTAACGCGCCGACGTTACACCTGGGATATCAGGAGGTCTCCGGACTAAGTTTTCACCCCCTGGGAATCTTTAACGTGCGCTGAAACACCGACACGCGGGCGTATTCACTTTTCGCCTCCATCTGAATAGCAGCCACATCGGCCGCGATCGAATCCGCGTCCTTGGACTCAGCAGCACATCGCCTCAGCCGCTGAGCCACCGCGGCGGGTGCTCGGTCACAAAGATAGATTCTGCCGTGCGAATGAATGATTAAAATAGAAAACAAATACAAAGTGAACAGTTGAAATCAATTACAGGTTTGTCGATGTTACTATTATGGTTTTTATTGTGCATATTCATAAATGGTCTGAATTTCTTGGAAACTTTCTGTCCTGTAATTATGTAGTAAGGGTGGTTCGTCGATCCCGTTTTACTGCTTTATCTTTCTTCAATGTTTTTAGGAACAATTTTTCAAAGTAGCGCGTCTGTGTCCTTACTGTGGGTATTTTACCCATAATTATTATTGCGCATATCTTTTTTCGAAGAAAATATCCAGTAAATATTTATTAAGGGTCGTTCCTCTATCCTCTTTACCTTATTTACTTTTCTCCCGTGCCACTGACACTCCCACATGGCGAGATTTCCGGCTGGACGTCCCGTTGTCATGGGAGAACTCCAGGCGGCATTGGCTCTTTGCAAGCGATAGTCATCGCCTGGGCCAGATAGTCACTTATGCCGCTCTGTGTCCCCTTGGCAACGACACCCGGCACAGCCTTTTGAAATATTTCAACGAACTATGGCGTGATGGCATAGTCCCTGAAAAATGGAGGTCTAGCCGCCTTGTTCCGCTCCTGAAACCCGGAAAATCTCTGCTGACCCGGTGGCGTACCGACCCATAGCACTTTCCAGTTGCGTTGGGAAGCTTACGGAACGCGTTATCCTTGCGCGTCTGGAGTGGTTCCTGGATGACTACAACGTCTACCCTGAAGTCATGGCTGGTTTTCGTCGTGGCCATTCGTCCATCGTTTGCGTCATCGACCTGGTAACTTTTGTGCAGCAGCAGAGACGCGTCAAGCTCATAAGTGCTGTGCTGTTCCTGGACGTTAAAGGAGCATATGACAACGTGGAGCATGATGCCATTCTAAAAGCACTGCAGGCAGTCGGGCTTGGCGACCGCGTCTTCCAGTAGGTCCAGAGTTACCTCTCAGGGTGGTCATTCTTAGTAATGATTCAAGATGGCCCTACGTCAATACACTGTACAAACCGCGGTGCCCAAAACGGAGAGCCCCCGGTTGTTCAACCTCAAACTCATTGGCTTACAAGTTACCTTCTAAGAACGGTTCATCTATCGGTTTACACGGATGATATTTGCATCTGGGGAGATGGAGTGACACGGCGGCCCGTGCGCGTGCGCCTGCAAAAGGCTGCAGACTTGACCGATTCCTATCTGCATAAGCAAGGATTAGAAGTGTCTACCAGCAAATGCGCAGCGCGTGCGTTCTCACGGAAGCGTATGTATGCATGGCCTTTGTCAATGAATGGCGAAATGGTCCCTTATGTGAAAAATCACAAGTTTCTTCGTGTGGTTGTCGACAGAGACCTTCCTTGGAGTCCCCACGTGGGTTGTTTGAAGAGGCTGTCGGCAGTGGCCCATACTCTCCAATTCATTGGTGGCAAGACGTGGGGAACGCCAGTAAAATCAATGTTGCAGCTATACAACGCACTATTCTCGGGCTCCATACGGTACAGCCTGCCTGTACTTTCTAGTACGTGCCGCAAAAATCTTCAGGAACTGAAAGCATACAAGCGCCGGCCCCCTGAACTTGCATTGTCCTATACCACGGTGCACGTCAATAACTGCCACCATTGCTATGACTCGTGATCATCCTTTACCCACTTACTTGACAACTGATACACTCAGGTCACATATTAGGCCTTTAATCAGACTGCCTGATCATCACCTTGCTAGTCTGCCATCTAAACGCCCCCATGCATCTTTCGCAAGGGTTGTAGTTGCCCACATCACCAGTTGGCCATCCAGTTATACGCCTGAGATGAGGCCGCCACTTGCGTTTTGGTGTATGAGCAGGCTCGAGCATGCCTTAATAGCTTAACGGAGAAGCGATATTTTTCAACGCTAGCACTGCAGGTAACTCTCATTTGTCTACACGATTGATACAGTGACCGCACCCATATTTACACCGATGGTTCTGTAACAACATCTGGTTCTGCCGGCGCCGTTGCTATACCACAAATGTCGATGTCCATAGAATTCAAAATAGCCCATCTAGCCACACTTCTCTTAGCCCTGTTCCGTGGACCTCATGAACGACTGCTGGCCGAGATAAAACAATTTTACGGCCTTGCTGCCCAAGCGGGTCATGACAGTGCCTTCCAGTGTCTTCCCAGTCACTGCGGCACTGTTGGGAACGAAAGTGCGGACGCCGTCTCCCGCTTAGCACACAAAAAACTGAGACCATATTGATTCCGTTATTCAGTACAGATGCAGCTACGACTCTCCACAAAATTTCCAGTGAGACCACGCTATTCAAATGAGCTACCCAGAAGTTTACGAGCGCTCGTATTATGCACTGACCCGCACCTTAAGCGTCCCATTCCATTAGGCCTCCCGCGATCTGATGCAACCATTCTTTGTTGTCTCTGGCTTGGAGTCACAATCAGAAATGCTTGCTCCGGTTTGATGCGAATGGCAGCCATGGTGAGGCGCGTGAGGTCTGTGACACACCGGAGACCATACGCCATAGTGTCCATGTTTTAGATGCGACGCATCTCTTGCTCTGAGGCATGTCCCTCCTGCGTCGGCGTCGGCGGCGTCCGCACGCCACCTGCGCATGCGCGCCTCTCCTCCGCTCTTCTCTCCGACAGCTGTGCGCAACACTCTCACTCCGTCTCATTATCATAAACAACAGCTGCGTCCGCTCGCGTCTGCTCCGGCGCGCAAGTGCGCGCATGCGCGACTCTCCTCCGCTGTCTCCTCTCCTTCAGGCGCTGTGAATATAAAGCGGATAGCGCGCTGCGGCGGTTCAGTCAGCGCTCGCTCTCGTTCGACGCCGCGTGCCTTTGCTTGACTACTCCATGCTTGACTTGATTCTTCCGATGAAGACGTGATGGAAGCGACGGTCCCTTCAGCGAGTGGGTTGACACAATCCAATACCAGCGTCAGCGCAAACGCTCAAGGCAACGTTACGACCAATTGAACCCCCCGATGCGTCGCATCACATCAGGGTTCCCTCGCGGGAAAATGGGCGTAATTTTTCATCGGAAAGAAGGCAACTCTCTTCAACTCTACGGCAGCGAGACTCCCGACGGCCGTTCTCTGAGGAGAACATTCTCGGTCAGTAGCCTTCTCCGTCATCTATGCACAATGCGACGAAAGCGCTCCTGTGCTTCCTAAAAGCGACGGCTTATGCGGAAGATTGTAGCATAAAAGGCTACCATCTGTGAACTCACTGAACTCTTTTGCCTATAGTGTCCCAACGCTAGGCACACCTTTTTACGCTTTCTCCTTACTTTTACCCTTCTTTTTCTCTTTTCTGTTTTTTAACTATTGTTCGCCTTTCCCGTGTTAAGGATAGAATACTAGACCATAGCCTGGTTAACACTTCTGCCTTTCTTCTGCCTTTTTTCCTTTCTTCTCCCAGATTTGCACTAAATATTCTTTTAAATATTTGCTAAACAGCAATATTCTTTTTTTTACTAAAGTATAGAATGTGAGCTTCAGTCAGTGGTGGATTTGAAGGGCATTCTTCTTCACTCACTGAAGTGAGAAAATGCCCTTGTGCTCGGTATCACATATCGAAGCCAGAAAACAAGATATTCGTGATACGAACTATTTAAAAACGGTAGGTATACCCTTCGTCGATGTATGGACCTTCGTATGAACGCACGGAAAGGCGGGCGGAGCACGTCGTCATCATCTGCGCATCGAGGCACCTGCGACCGCTGCTTACACGCTTCACCGCTCATTGCCGCCACTGCAGCAAAAGCAGCGTGGTGTGCGAAAAAAAGCGATGTCCTGCCCGGCGCTTCAACACTGTAGTGAGACAGGTGATAACTACTTGCAAGGTTGACAAATTAAACACGACAGGTGCTGCGTTTCCTAAGTCTTTAAAGGGGAGAATTTTGATGCGCAATATCGCGCTTTCTTTAAATGTACGCAGTCATTTGTTTTTCGTCCCGCGGACAAACGCACGTGCCAATCACCTTAATGGGTGGGTAGCATTCATCGCCCAGTGCAATCAACGCCCCATCCCCCTTCCCCATTCCAACCAGGATCGTGTAACACCCCGCATTTCCACAAAAATGCAGGTTTGCCGGAAGTAACACCTATAATCGTTATAATAGCGCAAACGGAGATAATTGCTCGGAGAGAATTTTGAAAAAAAAAACAAAAAATAAGGAACGTAGAAAAAATGAAATTTTTACAAAAAAGATCTGACAAAATAAAAAATGTGCGTCTTATACATCTTCTTAAAAAAACCGTAGACTAAACAAAAAAGATCACGAAAAAAACGTTGGAAATTGGAATAAAAAATAGCGTCAGCGGGTAAAGTCTGCCGTATGCCTTGCATCTTCGAAAAAAACATATGTAATAAGTGAAGTGAACTCAGTTCATTGCTATAAGCGTAATAATTTACGTCATTGGCGAAAAGAAACAAACGAAAACTTAAATAAGACCAAAATAATCTAACTCATGTTTCTACTCATAGCCATACGTGGCTGTAAATAACGCACACTCTCGACAAGCGGCATAAGAATGCTACGCATTAAGGGAGAATTCTGTGAATTTCTGCAGAATTTTTGCATTTTATTCAAAAGGCTTAGGTCTTAAACAACCCGTTCAAGATGCAAAAAGAAAGGATGCTGCCCCTTTTCGCACCACTGCCGCCATCTCTACAGAAATAAAATAACTCGTATGATAAACACCGGTTTTATCTTTTAACAGCAGACAGCACCTCGTGATTTGCCATAATATTTTGTCGCCTTTGCAGTCTCAAGCGTTTTCTGCTTCTTGAGTTTCGTGGGCACTGTGATTGCTGTAATCTTAGAGCATCATAAGAGGAGACGGAAACTTTAGGCAAAATGCCTATCTGTTCTTTGAGTCCGCAGTAAGCCAGTTTAACTTGTAAGCACGAACTAAAAGAAAAGAAACTTTTAAGCAATAATTTATTGTGCCTATTCATGCCTACTTTGAGTTTCATGTCATATGGGCTTTTTAACGGCTAAAAATTACTTTTTTATCATGCCCTAAAAATGCCTTTCTTATGCTATATATGCTTTTTTCTTGTTTCGAGCCCATGTTTTCATAGGAGTGCTTTCACTTCAAAAGCCTGCAACCCGGCGTTTTACGCACGCTGCTTGCGAGTATAATCCGGACGCCGTGCCAAACACGCCGCGCTCAAGCTGCTGCCACCTCGACCTAACGTCCAGCGCAACTAGGCCGCTAAAGCCCGGCCCGCACACGGCGGCACCACAGCCATCCTCACCGCCGGTTGGTTTTAACGTCATTCCTGTCCGCGACAGCTTTTTCGTTCCACTTACTTCTTTTGGGCTGGGTCGTTGCATCAACGACGAAAACTTTTGCCGACATGCCCTATCCATTGCTAACGCAATAAAAAACAACCAAAAAAAGAAATGAACACGACACAGCCACGCATGACTGACTGACTGACTGACTGACTGACTGACTGACTGACTGACTGACTGACTGACTGACTGAACAAACTTTATTGAGGAATAGGAAAAGGAGGGAATGGGGTAGGGGATAGAGGGGAGTGGAATTCATGGGTGGAACCCTAGGTCCAGGGCCCTAGTGGCGAGTTGCGCCTGTCTTCGCTCTCTCCAGCAGGTTGAGTTGGTCCTGTAGAGATGTGCTTGCCGGGGCTACCTCCCATGTGTCCAGTGTAGTAGGCTGTGTTGAGGTGTTGCTGGTGCCTGTTCCCCATATTACATGTGGACAGCCGCGCTGTTCCACATGTGGCGTGGAACAGCATGGCTGTCTCGCCACATTTCTTACAGTATTCGGCAAGGTGTCAATTTTGGTGTCGCAGCATTTCGGGCCATCCGAATTTGTGTACGTACGTATTTCGTCTGGATTTTTCGCAGGATTTGCGCTTCCGAGGCCATGAGGTCTTTGTGTGGACGTGGAAATTGAGCCCTCACCTGCCGGGCTGTAAGTAGAGTTTCACCATAGGTGGCCGCTGTGTAAGGACGCGTGGTGTTCCCGCCGGCTGCGTGGTATGTGTTTAGCCGCATCGGCCGCCTCATTCCCTTCCAGTCCTTCATGCCACGCGGTCCATGTGATATTGTGGAACTTTCCCATTTTTTGTGGCAGTGCGTATTTGAGCTATTTGGGTATTCTGCCCCCGGTGATTAGTCGTGCCGCATCCTGGGAGTCCGTTACGATGTTAAGGCTTCTTTAATGTTTTCTCCAGCCGAATGGCCAAAAGTATTGCACCCACTTCGGCTTGTTTCACTGTGGCATTTCTCTGGGAGAGGCAGTCTAAAACTTCTCCTTCTTTGGTGGTTACCACTGAGACCATCGTAGTGGCATTGTAGCTTGCAGCATCGACATACACTGTATTGCTGTGATTGTTAAATCTCCTCCGGGTGAAGTGCAGCTAAGGGTCAAAGGCGCCACCCGGTGGATAACCACGGAAATAAAGGACACACGAAAGTTTCAAGGTTATGCCGCGAGCTATCTGAAATAAGTTTGGCGGCGTTCACCAAACGGCGTGCCTCACTCTGTCGGGCGGTAGCGGTCGGTCGTCTCACTTATGGCGCTCCGGGCTATAGCCTATCCTCGACTCATAAGAAACATTTAGGGGTCCTTTATCGGGCCATGCTCCGCACCATCACTGGACTTCCAGGCATACCCGCATCGATATCTCACCGGACTGTTGATTTACGACCTGGCGATGAAGTTTTGTTATGGACTACTACTTGCCGGGTTCCTGGACTTTGCGAAGAGTTTCTTCACCGTTTCCTTGGACCGTACACCGCTCTAGAGAAAACCTCACCGGTCAACTTCCGCATAACCCCCGTAACTCCACCTGCCGACCGCCGATGCCGAGGCACCGAGATTGTGCACGTGTCTCGGCTAAAGCCATGCCATCGTCGTCTTTCCGTGCGTTTGCGGCCGGGAGGCTGCCTCGACGGGCGGGGGGAATAAGTGTGAGCGCGAAGCTCCGAAGCGTAGAAAATCATTTATTTGACTTCCCCATTATCCCCATCATGAAATCCATCGAGGAACGCTTCGTCTTCTACGGGACTTATCATCATCATCGTTGGCTGCTGGACCGGTGTTCGGAGACGGCTTTGTCGTAACATAAATGCCTTACCTCACCGAGTATCCAAGGCCCTTGAAGTCACTAGACAAAATCAAAGCATTATTAGTATTATTACATACATACCAATCAGAAGCGTCATGAAGAGAGACAGAAAAATAAAGTTTAGAGGAATTAAAATTGGGTGGATATCGTATTTTAGAGCCAAAAGTAACCCTGAGTTTAGTTTAGTATAGTTTAAAGCTCTTGTTCCCAGTTGGCACTGGTCTACCGGGTGCAAGCTGCGCAACTAAGTTCTTAGTTGGTTGTTGTTCACTCACGTTTGACATGGGGGCTCCGGCCAATCGCCTCGAGGGAGTCCGGAGCATCGCAACATGAAGAGGGTAGCATCATTAGTGACGTCATCCCTATCACTGACCTTCTTGGCGCTTATAGATAGTAAATGACGAGTGTAGCAAGTGAAAACAAAGAAAACGTGGCTCTCACCTTTGTGCGTGCATGGTTCACCTTTTCTCCCCCCATCCCTCCAAACACCCCGAAAAAATCATTATTCATTTCAATTAAAAAAAAGTGCTTTCAATACTACAGCAAGGCCGACTACGCATCCATGAACGCACATCTTGAATCTTTTGCGGAAGGATATATGCGGGACTTTCCCACTCGAAACGTGGAAGAAAATTGGTCGTTTTCGATAAATAAGATTAATAAATTAGTATAAAAATATGTACCTCTCCAAGCCATTCAGTGTAACCGTCGATCAGCGGGGTTCAATGTATCCATAAAGCGTATCTTGAACGGGAAGAAACGGCTGTTCCGGCAAGCTAAGAAACGCTATAACAAACACAAGGTGGCGTGCATAGAAGCAGATTGCATCACTGTTTAAAAAGCAATCAAAGAATTTAAACCAGCTGCTTTTAGGGGCGAAGCTCCTTAAGGCGTGGGTCTGTCCATCCTCGACGTATGTATGTAGCCACCTCTAGTTTAGTTCTTGGATTGTTTACTAGATGGCGTGGCTACCTCTAGTTTAGTTCTTGGATTGTTTACTAGATGGCGGTACTTGTATATGATGAAAAGATGCGCTTGGATTGTTTACTAGATGGCGTGGCTACCTCTAGTTTAGGTCTTGGATTGTTTACTAGATGGCGGGGAGCGTTGTAATAAAATCCGTTCGCTGTTGGCGCGCGCTCGGAGTCGCCCGATGGATAAGGCTGCAGATGTGCGAGCCCGCGAGGCAGAAGCGCTCCGTGAAGCTGCGCGACGCCGCCGCCAAGATCCTGCCGTACGAGAGCGGGAGGCCGAAGCGTGTCGTCTGGCTGCGCGACGACGCCGCCAAGATCCCAGCGTTCGAGAACGAGAGGCCCAAGCGTCACGGCAACGGCGCGAGGACCCTGCCGTACGCGAAGCGGCACGGCTGCGGCGCGAAGAGGATCTCCAACGTCAGAGAACGGGAAGCGGCGAGAAAGCGCGCGTATCGGCAGGCAGACCCCGATGCAGTGAGAGCTCGTGAGGCGTCTGCAAAACGCATCAGGCGAGCTCAGCCCCAAGGTGCCGACGCGCGGTTTAAGCGAGACTTTCTAGACGTTACGTTCGGACACAGATGTAGTGGGCGAACTTTCACTGAAGAGTCACGGTTTTACCGATGATTTCCCCTCAGGAGCTTCGCCCACTCATCATCATTCACCCCGTGGATATGCTGTGAAATTTTTTTTACCCCACACTACAATCTTTTTTGGCTAAAATACAAAAAAAAAATTGCAAAATCGTCAAGGGTTCCGAATGTAACACCATATCGTTAACTGATGTAGATGGTGCTGCTGTTACGCGCGAAGATTGCTGTTCCGTGCTTAATGATATGTTTTCATATCGAAACCATTTTCGAATAACCTGATACCTCCCACTTATTTATCTGGAGTTGTTAAGATGATTTGTTCTGAGATGGAGCCCTTGGTTATTGATCATCATGGTGTCTTGAAGTTGATTCGTAATTTAATATTTCCGTCCCCGTAAGGAATAGATGGCACTATTTCAAAGCTCCTGGAAAATACTGAAGTATACTAGTCTATAATTAGGTGCGGCATTTTTTCGCAGTCTTTTTGTAGTGTACTTTACCGAACGTTCCCTAAAGCCTGCAAGGTGGCTTTATTGTTTAAGACTAGCGACGTGAATCCACCTCTAAATTACCGCCCTATTTCTGTAACAAGTGCGCCATTCAAATTTGGAGAGCATATAATATACTATAATCTTATTAACTTCCTACAGACAAACTCATTTTCTTAATCCTCTCAGCATGGCTTGCGTAAATCATTTTTCTGTGATAGCCAGCTTATTTCATTTACACATGACGGATGTGCAGCGTTATATAATCGATTTCACATTGACCACATTCTTATTAACTTTTCTAAAGCCTTTGGCCGTACCTCACCAATTACTTTTTCATGAACTAACTACACCCAACACTGACCGTAATATTATCTCGCGGATTGAAAGCCGTTTAACTAATCGAACACAATTTATCTCTGCTAACAATTGCGACTATTCACTTTGCCCTGTCACTTCCGGGGTTCCGCATGGTTCCCTTCCTGAGACCTTGGCTTTCTCTCTTCTATAATAGTGACTTGCCTAACTCTGTAACATCCTCCATAGGGTTATTTGCAGACGACTATATCATTTACGGCGTAATATCATCAAATTTTGGCACTCTAACATTGCAGTCTGATCTGGATAAGATTTCTACCTGGTGCGATATTTGGAAGATGCGTCTTAACAGCCAAAAGTGCAAGCTACTAAAAATTTCCCGCAGCGTGGTTCCGCCGAACTTATGCAATTATCGCATTATAATTTTTTTTAACTCGAGTTAGGCGAAATAAATAATTGGGTGTCTACATAACATCTAACCATTCCTGACAAACTCACATTAACCGTATCGCTAACAACGCCAACCGCACGCTCGGTTACCTCCGTCGCAATTTCTGAGTGGCCCCTGCTAACGTAAAGGTACTTGATTACAAAACACTAATACGCTTTAAGTTGGATTGTGTTGCTTTTGTGTGGAACCCTGGCGCAGGCTATATAACAAATGCAATATAATCTATACAAAAACGTAGTGCCCTTTTCATTCTTACCAACTACTCTTAAACATCAAGCGTAACATCTGTGAAGGCTTAAATCTCCCTCTTCATTCACACCATAGAAAAGTAGCACTATTAACACTACTGCACAATATTTACTATAGTACAATCCAGGACTAAAAAAAATTTTCTCTGAACCTTTGTATATATCATCATCGCCATGAATTGTTCATTCTCGATTGGCGGATTTATTTTTTTACTCATTTATTCCTAAAACTACCAATGAATGGAACCGCCTTCCGGTCTCAATGGGTAGCATAACTGATCCGTCTGCACTTAAAGTTGCAGTTGAGAAATACTTTTGTTGACCCGCATATTTTTCTATCTTCCTTTTTTGATAACCTCTTTTGCGTATTCATGCTGTGTTCTTTCCACGGCCTTCTGTAACGCCTTTTGCCCTTAACGGTCCAATAAATAAAATGAATGGAGATGTTCCAGCTTGAATAAGCAGCACGTAATCTGTCGCAGCCTACAAGACGAAAAGGCTGGGCCATGGTCATTTCCTTGTGATTGAAGAATGAATTGGCGCATTTATTCATAATGAGATCACGCGATGTCGTGAACGTTGTCGCCAAGCGCTCACGAGAAATTACCCTGGAGTCGACGGCGAAAAAGGCTAGACCAGCTAACGCTATCGATCGAATAAAATGCGAACAGAGCATTTGACGCCAGAACTGCGAATGAATGTACGCGGAATGCCGAGAAGTTGTAAGAAAGAAGTCCGCTAATTGATGGAATCTCTACTTTAAAAGGTAATTTAAAGGTGAGAAATACAAGCAACCCTTCCTGTTTGTTTGTGACTCGCAGACATTTTAATAGTATTGTGCGGTACACACTTCACCGTCTTGGTGTGGTACTCAACTGAGTGTGGACATGTGTAACGATGCAGGGCTTTGCACCACTTCGAACACTTCAAGGTGGCTCACATTCACAAAAAAAAAAAAGCGCAAGCGGCTGTCGGCTGATGGTTCAGCTCATGCCCACAGTGCCATTAATACGTAGAATTCTTCAGCTATGGCACCTCGCGTTCAACGGGCTTCGGTCATCCACGTATTTCGCGCTTCCGTTATAGAATTAGCAGTTACATAAACAAGAACTGCTATTCCATCGCTTTACAAGTGATATTTAGCCCATAATATTTCGCATTTTCTGGCAATGTCACGGGTCTCAGAACACGCGCTGCTTACTTAAAGAAAGACGTGGATCGTGCGCTCCACTGCACGGTTTCTGCGGTTCAGAACACGCGCTGCTTACTGCGATCCCACTTCTTTGAAAACATTAAACATTAAACCAATAACTCTCAAGATTATTTTAAGACCATGGATTTGTCCCTCGAAGCAGCGCCAAGCTCTACAGAGTCTGTTCTCTTATTTGGGTGGCATTGGCCTACTTTTAAAATTGAAAATGACGTGGCCCAAGGTCAGAACAAAAACCAAGTCTGTGAAAGGCCGTTATCGCGCCAAGTCCACGACAGTTTTTTTTTTTTCTTTCCTGCCCAGGTCTTTCTTTGGCCTTTTCTTTCCCCATACCTTAACAGAGAAGGCGACTGTAAACGCCGGCAAACCTCTCTGTTTTTTTTAATTAAGAGCATTTTCTCTCCCCCCCCCTCTCTCTCTCTCTGCGCACTGAGGAGAAAGACGTAGATCATACGCTCCACTGCACGGTTTCCTGTGGCTCAGAACACGCGCTGCTTACTGAGAAGAAAGACGTGGATCGTGCGCTCCACTGCACGGTTTTCCTGCGGCTCTACGGTCCAGGACCTCACTCCGCCCGAGTTTTCCCTCCGCCTGAGTTCTCCCTCCGCCCAAGATCTTCAGCACCATGGACAAGCAAGGTCATGGCAGCAAGTCATCCCCAGGTACGCAGACAAGGCAATTTCATCTCAACTCATCCCACGGGCGCTATTCTAATGGCTAATTTGTGGTACAGCACCGCAATTGAACTCCATTTCCCGCTCCGCGTATAAAATATATAGGCATAACTGTGCCCTCCCTCCTGCGTACACCACCCGATACGATGATGTGGAGCAGTAAGCGGAGCACGCCGCAATAAATGGCGGCTTCTTTTAGCCTCTGCCTGAAGGCTGCTGTCAAGCAGCGCCATGAGGGCAGAGGGTTGCGTCTACCGTGCAGTCGCTCATAAAGGAACAAATCTAGAACGTACAAGTTCTTGATCACGTAATACCATGTGTGACAGCCTCCGCACCTGCTTCGTGATCGTGCGATCATCCTACCTCAAACGTCCCACGGTGAACGATGCTACGCACCTTTATGGGTGCGCGAATCACTCCGTAATAATCTCGATGGGCAAGGCGCGCTTCGGGCAATTAGTTTACCTAATAGGCTACCGTCTCCTTTTCGCTACGACACCTCTGCTGCCCAGCCGGATCTGCCGCAAGCAACCTTCCAGGCTCGATGCTCCGCGACCCGACCAAGGCGGCCGCCGCGCCTCCCGTGCGCCGCAGTCGCGGCAGGTCGGCTTCGAGCACCTCGTCGAGAAAATCGAGCATCTCGTCGAGAAGATCGAGCACCTCGTCACTCCGCTCGAAGGCGCCGTTGGTTCCGCAGTCGGCGTTGGTGACGGCCGCTTCGCACGAGCTCGAGCTGGACAGCCGCAGGCACCTTAAGCGGAAGCACCGCAGGGAGCAGGCGCCCAGCCCCGTCGACGCCACCGAGGCTGTTCTGGACGCCAGCGATGCGCTTTCGGTATGTGTGTGTCCGAAATTATGCGAGTTTTTTACATGCACAATTAGAAGCTGTAATCATGCTACGAGGAGCGGTTAGTGCAGGGCGCAAATTGGAGACCTGTAACTCGCGCCGAGGCCTTGCGCGTTCGGGCGTTTTTAAAAACAATAGTCTTTATTGGCCCACTTGGACACGGAAATTTCGGTCTGTCTGTATGTATGTCATCTGCTTTCTTCTCTGTCTGCTAACTCTCGATTGGGCAGCCCGGCCAAAACTAACGCAAATGTTGCCCGAGATGTTTATATTCATGCCTTGCACCGACGTCACAACGGGGAATGCTGGGATGCATAATCTCCATATTGGAGCACCGCCGACTCCGCGGATACCCTACACGGCGCTGTCTCCGCGCGGCTGTGGAAGCGGCAGCGACTGAACGGCGTTTCCACAATGGTGTTGTGCGCTGTTGTCGGCTGCTCGAACCGTAGCAAGTCGAATTCGAGGGAGAAATCGGCGAACAGCAGCCTATTTCGTCTACCGAAAGTTGTATCAAATCAGTGTGAACGGACGAAAGACCTAAGTGCGAGACGGCGAACCCAGTGGCTATCACGCATAAAACGTGCTGATCTCGATCCCAACAGTCGTCGCATTCGAGTCTGCGGGGCCCACTTTGGGACAGGTAAGCCAGCAACGTCTACAGCAAATCCAAGCGCCGCGTACAAATGTAGAAAATGTGTATTTTGTGCTTGTAGGCAAGCCAGCCAAGATTTGGGACGAGGCACACACTGACTTGGCGCCGTCGCTTGCGCTTGGCTACGGCCCAACAGCTCGTTGTACCGATCGTTACGAACGATCGAAAAAGCGGCGTACAGGGAAAATTTAAAGACCGCTGAGACCGCGCGACGCAGTCCAGATAGCGACGAAGTTGACGAGAACGAAAATGAGACAAGTCACAAAACTGGAGGAGTAAACAAGATAGTTCACGATGTCTCCGTGCATCACTTCGGGAAACTGGGCAACATCGGTTACGGTGTCCAGTCCCGGCCGCAGCGAGTAGGGATCCACGCTGTCGCACATCCGACTCTTTTCCTCGTAGCGTGCGCGGGCTGATCCGATCAGCTGCGCACGATACGCCGCGTCGAGAGCCTCGACTCTCGAAGCTGGGGGCATTTTGCTCAGAAAGCGGTAAGCCTGTAGTGGGTCGGGTGCATCAGCCGAGAAACGAGTGCCTAGGAGAAATATTCTAGGCACTCTACACACACTACGCATACCGAGCGGCGCGCGGTGCTCCAACATGGGCGCGGTAGCTATATAAGGACCATAGTAGCTATAGAGTGTACTCTCTAGCATCTCTAGTAGCTACGAGCGGGCGGAAGTGACGTCACGTGCAAGCCATGTATACGTAATGCCATTTCTAAACGTCTAAAACTGGCAGAAACGTTCATACTTGTCAACATTGTTGAGCAAAAACAAAACGTTACACATATATGAGGCAAAACATCAATACATGAGTACTACTTGCAGTGCATTAAAAGTACGTGGATTGTTGATCTTTGCGATAGCAAATAAAACACTGCCGCCACTGTAGTAAAATATTCGCCGTAGAAAGAAAAAAAAACGCCACGCCGAGCGCAGCGCTCTGCTACCGGTGGCGTCACTAGGCAGTGCCTCTGGGTACGCACGTACGTGTGATTCCCTGGGACATAGCTGGGTGGCGCCACCAGTGTCTCCAGAGGGCATCTTCGCTGGTGCGTTCCGCTATAGTGCCTAGAATATACTATAGTTCCGCGGTTCGTATTTCCTTTCTCCATTACTGTCCGCGGTGACGAAATTGCACAGTCGTGCATTCCTGCATACATTGTGTGCGGAGTGCACATGAATATGGAAAGAGCGGCGCCAGATCACGTGGTTTTTCACCCTTCAGCGACTTCAGAAGACTACCGCCTTTCGACGACATTAGCAGCAAAGCAAGCAGATACGCAGCCAATTTCTTGTACGACTATTGTCTTTCTTGGGCTACTTGAACCCAAAAATTCTGGTCTGTCCGTTTGTCGTGTATCCAGCCATCCGGGCAAAAGTAAATGAATACTTAAAGGAGAAGTTTATACAGGCAAAACTTTTCCAAACAACTACATTTTTTGCCATCATTCGCAATTTTCAACATTGTGGAGAAGAGGCATTTTTGATGCAAAACATCAGCCCATAGCTG
>NW_027526335.1:24151836-24224336 GCF_048455015.1 Haemaphysalis longicornis | reverse complement strand
TATGACGTTACACGCGTACCTATGATTCGCATTCGGAACGACGCGTCAGTCGCGCGCAGCCGCACAGCAGGGAGGACAAGCTGAGACTACCACAGTTGACCGACAGAAAGCGCATAAACAGCAATATATTGGTGCCCATGAACCGTCGCAGTGTAAACAAACGTCACGTAATGGGAATTGACCAAGGATCATGACGGCGGAACTGAACAATAGGAGAAAATAGTGTCGATACTCTTTACCCTTACCTAGTGACAAAGCCACGGACACGACGATGAACATTTCGTACCCTCCTCCATCGCCATTTGTACTGATTTACAACAGCTTCGCTGGACATCTTTTTTTCACGGGCGGGATGGCAACCAATTTATTTGACCATGTTTCGGGGCCAATCTTTTTGCTGCCAATCGCGCTTTATGCAGCCATGTGGTTATTGCAATCTTGCTCTCATGAATGGGACTGGTTCGCAGTTTCAGCCACATCGGCACCCATTTTTCGTCGATATCGAAAAATCACGCCATATCCACGGAACGAATGATAAGTGGAGCGAAGCTCGAGAGGGGGAGATCATCGGTAACCGTAACTCTCCCGTGAAAGTTCGCCCATTACATCATTAAGAAAGACGTAAGACTGCGTGCGTACATACATTGTACAAATCAACTTTTATTTTCGGAGTCAATGCTCCCAGGCCCAGACCTGGTGAAAGACCCCGCGCCATCGAGGACTACCCCGCACCTCTACCACAATTTGTCACGTAGGATGGGACACAACGGTAAAGAAAGAACTTTTATTTAGGGCAAACTTGTGCCCGAACAAGACGAGAGGAAACGAGCAAAGGTCCTTGCGTCTCGTTCGATCTCCGAGAACGACTGCCTGCGTTCGTGGCATGACCCACTCCCTATCATGCCGGATAGTAATAATAAAGTCTTGTTCTCTCTGTTCGTGGCGTGATCTCTTGCGTGATCTCCCCCTCGCAGTGCACGTGCGCTCGTGCCTCCGTTGGCGAACACAGACAAGCTCGCGCTCCCGGTGCCGAGTTTGCGCTGCCGGTGGCAGCCGGTTCTTGCGCGTGCAACGCGGCCCACTTTGCGACATCTCCGAAAGCATGTGGCGGTCACGTACCACGAGACACAATGGATGGACAGACCCAGGGCTTTAGGAGCTTCGCCCCTAAAAGGAGACAAACCCGCCTCGGTGGCTCAGTGGCTAAGGAGTTGCGCTGCTGAGCCCGAGGACGCGGGTTCGATACTCGGCCGCGGGGGCCGCTTTTCTGGTGGAGGGGAAAAGCAAGAACGCCCGTGTGTACGAGATTTCGGCGCACGCTAAAGACCCCCAGGTGGTCTAAATTAATCCGGAGCCCTCCACTACGGCGCGCCTCATCTCCTGAGTTGCGTCGACGCGTTAAACCGTACAATCTATCAATAAGAGAAGAAAAGTCAGTCAGGCTACTTATCGTATGTCATACGGGCAGTGAGCGCGTGTGTCGTATTTGGTGGCGTTTTAATGTTGGTGAGGAAACATTCGCAGCTTTCAAGGTGTATAGATACCTTTTCAGCCACTGAGTTTATCCAGTTTCAGGCAGGCGGAGTTTCAACCACCGAGTTTATCCAGACATTAATTTTTTGGGCGGAGCATTAAAAAAAAATTGATCGAGGATCCATTGGGAGACAGGATACGATGCTGCCGCATTGAGAATGTGGGAGCATGTTGCCTATTTCCCTTAAGAAATTAATACTCGGCCTCATGCCAACCCGGTGATCAGGCTTCACAAGTCCTCAACGCTGCGTTTCTCGCGCGCCCCTTGTACACCGCGGTAACACCGCTTTGCGCTGCAACCTTCCCAGTGGCCACGTTTGCTAGCTTTAGCAATGCAGTCGCATCTCCTTTTGTTGTCCACCAGTACCGGCATTTCAGCGCCGTCAACCGCCATTCCTATTAATTATTTTGCCACCGTGCACTGCCTGCGGAATCGTTTTTACAACGCGTACGCGAGTTGCAGAAATCGTCCAGACGCTGCGCGTCCAGAAGCTTGACTTTAAAGCAATGCTGTCTACTTCTCCCAGCCAACGGTTCCTTCCCGGCGTGCGGGACAAGAAGCTCCTAACGCGGCTAAACAGGGGGAGGGGCAGTTTTAAGTCACGGAACACAGTGTGCGCTATTACCCAGCGTTCCGTGCGCGCCGGCTGGAACCATTCCGTCGGCTTCATCGTCTGCTTTAGCGACGGTTGTTTTGGTTCTGTTATGGCGCAGCTTCGCGTCCATTGCACGCTTCCTTCCCCCGGCTTGATTAACTTGTTCGACAGCACCTCCTAGATAACACGGACCCGACGGAATTAAGTGGTCGCATGACAATGATACGCTAAGGATTGGTTTGCAGAGCGGGAAAACAATGTAGAGCCCACGTACAGACATCTGGCCGCTAGAGAAACGCTACCAATTCGGTTGCGTGTTAAGAGGTATTGCAAAAGGTGAAAGGAGCAACTGGTTCTAATAGAGATTATAATAGTTCCCTCAGCTTCCTCGCAATTCTCAAACTTGCTAAATCACATGCCGAATTGTTTCGGTGTGTGCGCTTGTGACGCGCAGTGGTGTAGACCCCAGCTAGCACACCTGGATGGCTAGGTTCCGCTGTCTCACCTTTCGAAAGACGCTCCTCTCCGTTTTCTTTCTGCCGGCGCGCGGCTGGGCGACAGCGACGGCGTCCGCCGCTCTAGCCCGGCCGTGACCGACGCTGCTGCGTTCGGGATGCCGCCCTCGCGAATTCCGTGTAACGGCTTGCGGAATCTCTAGTGTCGCTCTTTGTAGGGCCACGTGTGTGAATTCAAGTGGCGTCGCATGGGCAATTGTTGTGGGTGTCGTTTAAAGCTTTGCTTTCCAACCACCTTCACAGCGTGGGTCGGAGCCATTATTCTGTAAGCTGGCTTTCCCACATTGAGGTTAGCACAAGGAAGCATGGCCGTCTACGGAGGGAGAATGATTACAGATAACGGCCCTAAACCTTTTGTTTTGAAAGCATCCCGGAAAACGTGCGAAAAATAGCCGCTAAGACGACTCTACGATCATGTCGAATTTCATTTACTTGTCGTAATTAGTTGACAGTAAAGTTTTCAACGTTGCAGAATTACTCCCTCCTTTCAATACGTGGCCATCTGCGGAGGGAGTATGGTTACAGAAAACGTCTGTAACGAGTTCTACCGGAACTATCCGGAAACAAATTCGGTGATAATTTGCCGCCACGTGTAAGATTACGCAGTGCAGCTTCGCTGGTCCCCCTTCTTCACAGGGTAGAAGGGCACGGAATTTTGGTTTTGCTCCTGAAAGCATATCTGGGTGTTTTGTGTCCTCATTAGCCTTAGGGGCAAAATATGTAGCTTCGCGATCGCTGAACAACGGGGTGACGCGTCACCACGATCTCGTGAGTCGGTGAATTCACTGATGTCACGTTTGCGATCACCATCGCGTTCTGTGTCCTCGGCGCTTCTTTCAGAAGTTTGGGTTTGTATTATAATGTTGATGATGATAATGTACCGTTACATAGCTGCTTGCGGAAACTTGTCTTTTGGAGCAAGGCACGAATTTCTCTCATCAAAGAAACAAAAATTAGGAAGCCAAATCATTCATATGAAGATGGTTCACCTAGTAAAGCTCTTTGTTTCATTGGATTCCCCGCATTCAGAAAACAGAACACGATTGGCCGGTGCGCAGTCAAAAGGAACGCACAAACCTGCTGCGTCCTGTTGGTCGATGATGTCCACGTGATCGGCGACAGGAGCGGCTGTGTCACGTTCGACGCCGTACTGTCGCCTCCCTCCTCCACGTTTACGCTACTACTCCGTTGCGCCCTTGTTCCCTCTCCGAAATCCTTAACCAGGTCACAGGCCACTGGCGCTTCCCCATTCGTCGGCTGCTGGCTCGCCACGCCCTTGCTCCGTACCCGAATTTCTGTTCTCTGACGTTCTCTGGCCGCCTTGGGGATGCATTCCGGTGGAAGCATTCAGGGGCTACGGGTACACAGCTTAACTTTAAAGAATTACGGGTGATGCCTAGGACTTTCCAAGAATGTGAAAGCGAAAACCTCGTTGCACCATCTGTTGATCTGCTTCTCAACTTTCTGTACAACTTCCATTTGGCCGCCGCCGCACTTTTATCCATAGGTGTTTCCCCCTGTGGCGGTGGCGGCGAGCGGCAATACCAGCTACCATAGCCTCTTCTGTCGTGGCGTACTTTTAACACGAAAGTGCTTTATTCAGGGGTACTATAGGACCCCACCGACGTTATATCCGTCACGGAAATGACATCGCCAAAAAAGTTCCACAGACGCGGAAGCAGGTTTCGAGCCCACGATCACTCTGACCGCAACTGGAGGTGTCAGACGCTTAGTCGATCGACTGCGCTATGACTCACGCCTGTTTAGCTCTATGAACGTGCCTTTTACCCTTTCCTATAAGAATCTCTATTCCGATGGTGCTGTCGTCTAGGAGAGGTGATGCGAAGTAGTGCGCTGTGACGCTAATTAGCGCCGGTAGTTGGCGTTACTGCTGCGAGTTGTGAACTCTGTCTCTCACGTTCCACAAGCTGAGCTCTTCGCAACTCAACCGTCTGCCGTGCACGCCACGGAGCACGACCGAAGTGGCTGCACCTTTGCCGTAGCGACCCGCCAGCAGGACTTCGGTATCCAAGCACACCCACAAGACAGCTGCCGACACGTAAATCATGCTCTTTTCGCTGCAGAGGACCGTGAGTTCAGGAAACGATTCGCTGACAATCAGTTCGGTTTCGTTCGCACGGTTTGCGAGCGCCCGTGGTTTCCGCCGGATTGACGCAATGCTCCGGCGCCTGTAATCCAGTGTCTAATGCTTATGCGTCTATGCGTTTATGTGCCATACTGATGAAGTATAAATAGCAATGTGCAAGTTCACATCGATGCACAATAAACATCCAACTGCTCCAGTGAAGAAACATTTCACTTTAGTGTTGTACCGATTCCTATGAAAGAGAGATCAACCACATTTTTTTTTTCGGTTTTCTCCGCCCACAACTAGGGCCTGGTGCGTCGTCACCCATATTAGGACAAAATGCAGCTCAGAACCAAGGCGGCGACGTATATGCGACGCATCCGGAACGTTCTAAACTCTGTCGCCCCGCCTCCAAACCCTCCTCTGGCTCTACTGCTTGCTATTCATGCGTACCTACTAACAATGTTCTGTAACTCACGCATTCCGTAAAACACTGAGCTGCGTCGTGCACCTCCTCCCAGGTGCCTCTTACGCTGTGCCCACCGCCGACCGAGGAGATAGAGCCCGCGGCCCCGTCACGACCGCGCCGCGCGAGGTGCATCTTCTCGCTGGTCATCGTGGTGGTCATCGTGCTGGTCGTTCTGCTCCTGCTGGTTGCTGTTCTGCCCCACCACACCGGCGGCGGCAGCGCACAGCAACTCTGCTCGTCCTCCGACTGCGTCGAGCACGCCCGGAGGTTGGGCGTGGGCCGGGCCGACGCCAAGCGGGCCTCGCCCTGCGAGGACTTCGGCCTGTTCGTCTGCTCGGCGGCCACCAACCGGTACCCGTGGACGGCGCAGGTGCTTAGCACGCAGATGCTGCTCGACTACCTGACCGCCCTCGGCTCGGAGCTTCCAACGGAGCCAGTCCTGGCGCGGCCGACGCTGGCCATGCGGGCCTGCATGGACTCTTCCAGCAGGGACGACGGCGACGCGCAGCGCCTGGTCGACTTCGTCCGCGGCCGCAGCTTCGACTGGCCGGCGAGTGACGACGAGCTGCCCGACGAAGGCGACTACTCCAAGCCGATCAAGGTGCACCCGCATGTCGCGCCAGTGTGCACATAGCTAGCTATACGTGCGGTGAGCGAATATGTGTACTGCTCCAGTAAATGCCCACTAACGTTCTCGGAGACGTGCATCGACGGAGTGCGGCGGAATACAGATGTGCAAGGCCCTAAGTCGAACCTGTGTTTCTTTAATATGCCGAGATCTTGTGGAATAGACACACTAACACAGCTGTCCACCGGCCCTGTAGTTCATTTTAGAAATTCGCACCAAGCCCGAGTTCACACATGCTTCAGCGCCTTTCTTTGCAACTTTATTCCAATGAGATGTTCAATTCGAATCTAATCGCGCTTTTATTCAGTAGTAGCGTTCTCATTCCCAAGCATCGGAATAGTGGCTCTGAGCACTGGCGTAAGCAAGGGTCCAAGCGCCGTGGCGTACGCGAGCCCCCTGCGAAATTTCCGGGTTCGTGAGAGGGGGGTCGCGGATGTGACAAGGGCACTGACTCGGCTCATTGTTCAATTAAGACGACTGAAAATTGAAAATCGTCGTTTGTTCGCGAGCGACAACCTAACAAGCTCGCACAAATTGGACGTCTGCTCTCGACACGGTCAGCCATTTTGCAATGCTGCTAAGAATAAAAATAATCTATTACACGGTCGCCTATAGTGTACGCCAATGGATGACGAAGTGTTTTCATTGATTTGTAGTTGTTTTTTTTTAACGTTGTGTCGCTTTTCATCTTTTTCCCTTTTTTTTCGTCTTCCGGCCCCCTCCGAAACGAAATCCTGCGTACGTCATTGGCTCTGTGGCTAAGGCGTTGTGTTGCTGAGCCCAAGGACGAGGGTTGGATCGCGGCCGCGGTGACCGCTTCTCTGGTGGAGGCGAAAAGCGAAAACGCTTGTCAAGATTTTGGCGCACGTTAAAGATCCCCAGGTGGTCAAATTTAATCCGGAGCGCTCCACTACGGCGCGCCTCATTGCGCAGGTGTATTTTTGGCGCATTAAAACCCACAAACAATCAAATTTATTGCTGAATGCGGCATCGTTATCATTGTCATTCACCGTCATCGTGAAATCCCTTTAATTTTACAAGGTTCAACAACTATAGGTGAAACACCTCCGCCAGCACCCCCCCCCCCCCCCCCGCAGGTTTTATCGACCACATAAAGCCCCCCAAGTGGAATAACGTTTTTCTAAGGAAAAATTCAGGTGGATGGCAATTTTTTCTCCTACTTCTTGATATCTGGCCCAGGAAACCTTTACCGAATAAAAGCGATCACTTAAACTGCCTCTCCCCCACCCCCTTAATGTATTGCCTGCGCGTGTCTTGGACCATTTTAATTACGATAGTCTTTCTTGGGATACTTAAATCCAGAAATTTTGGTCTGTCTGTCTGTCTGTGGCTCGATTCAGCCACCCGGCCAAAGTAAAACAAGGCCTGTGCACTAGTGTTATGTAGTCACAGCCAAATCTACCTGTCTAAGTCCGGTGTAATGTTCATACTTGTCAACATTGTTGAAGAAGAACAAGACATCACGGAAATATACGAAAACAAATTAATACACAAGTGATATTTGCAGTCTTCCTTTATAAAAAATCACACATGCTTGATTTTTGCGAAATTAAATACTTCATCAACTGCAGAAAAAAATTCAGTCCGCCGTCGCCTGCTCTCGCCCGCGCAACTATAGCTTCAGGTGCCATTTTAAGAAATCAACCGGCAACAGTTACGAAAGGTTCCACTAGACAGGTTCCACGTTCTGCTTGGAACGCACGTGGAGTAGTGCAACGTGGTTCTATCAACGTTGAAGTAGGGCGCCTCGATTCATGCGCGTCTCTGCCGTACGGCAGCGTTGGCATTGAGACACCCGGCCTGGAGCAGTGGAACGCGGTAAATTTAAAATGATTTAAGCAAACCTTTGGAGGAGCGCGACGCAAGAGGGAGAGGTGAGCGGGAAAGCGAAGGGAGGCATTTACTTGGCAAAAGTCGATAAAGACTATCGTCTTTTGTCTTCATTTGCAACAAAATAAGCAGATACGCGGCCAATTTTGTTGGCAAGAGTTTTCAGAACTCCAGAGTCGAGCAGCAGGAGGAGGAGAATACCTTCATTCTTTTCTGAGTAGACAGGTGGCTCCTGTAGCAGATGGTAAACAAAGTGACAGTTATCAATGCTGCCGTGCGCTTCATTTTATTCAGGGGGAACGCCCTCACTCATGGATGCATAGCAAGATCATAGAAGTTAGAGAGGCACAGGGCTCCAGGAATATGCAAATAATCTACGAGCGCTCTGATACATCATGAATAGGCTGCCCTGATGACCAGGACACGGATACATGATCTTTCCTAATTTATTTACGACAAGTTTTGAGAGCGTGATTAGGAGGCCTGATTGGTAAGTCGTTAGGTGTGACTAAATAGGGTATATCGTTCCGCCTCCTGAGAACTCTGGACGACATCGGCCCCTTCAGTAGGTCTGGAGGAGACGTACAAGAAATTGAGGACCTGCGTTAAGCAATTAATCTTGGCTCAGGTAGATGCGAGAAAAACCTAATGTAGTGTCAAGCCTTGCAGCGAGGGAGCCGTACGGCTTATGAAACACCATGACAAGTGGGAGAGTATGATTGTCGGGGGAAATTCTCAGTGCTACTCAACACCACCAGGAATAAATGAGGAGTCGAATTAGTATGCGATGGCGCGAGTTCGGGCGGCATACTAGGGTCTTTCAAGATAATGATGGAACTACGTTATGGAGCGTAAATTCAAATCCCTCAAAGGTATCCTAACTCAGCTCTAAAAGCCACCGACAAAAGACAAAAGAAAAGAACGAATCTTTCTGGAGTCACTCAGGATACAATAGCGTTGTTATTCAGGAAATTTTGTTTCCTTAGGGGCACGCCAGGGTGCATGTTTTCAAGGCAATCTCCGTTGCAGGCACTCGTCGAGCTTAGCACCAAGTGGGCCCTGCCACTGTGGTTTCGGGTCAGCGTTGCACCACGCCTTGACGGTCGGCGTACCGTGGTGCTCACCCCGTCTCACGCGATCCTTGTGTGGACCCACTACCACCGGGCGCTGCTAACACTGCGTGACTCGTACCCGATTTACGTGGACCAGTACAAATCGGCGTTCATTTCGAAGCGGGCCACAGCGCCCGCTTTCGTCTCCTTCCTGCGGGATCAGAGTCTTGATGTCCAGGGGGCCATCTTCAAAAAGTTGGAGGACACCGTAACTGGAGCGAAGTGGCGCCCGCGCTACCACCTGCTGCGCGACCTGCCCACGCACTTGCCCAAGCACAAGCCGGCCGACTGGGTCTCCATCCTGCAGTGGGCGTTTGCCGTTCGTCCCCCCATAGCGGAGAACGACGGCTTCCTGTTCACCAACTCCCACCTGGTGGCGGCCATGGCCTCGCTCATGCAAGACCTGTCGGCGCGTCAGCTGCTGTTCCACACTACCTGGTGGTTCCTGCAGTCGGTCGGTCCACTGGCTTCGTGCGCCATTTTCTCCATTGCGGACATCGACGAGAGAGGGGCTGTGTTTCAAAAGCTGTCCTGCGGCATGCACGTCGACTTTGTCTACAACGTGCCACTGTCCTTCGCCAGCAAGCTGCGTTTCTCGGAGCAGTCGAGGCTGGCTGCCTACGGCATCCTGCGGGCCGTGCGCAATGCGTCTGTGGAGAAGGTGCGCGCCTTGCGCGACGTCAGCGAGCAGACGAAGTCGTTGCTGGAATCCGTGCTTAAGGGAGCTAAGATAGTTGTCTGGCCTGATGCCGAACGGGTGTCGCTGGACAGCTTGGAGCTCTACTATGGTCAGTCGCAAAGTAACGGGACTTTCCCATCCACGTTTTCCGAGTGGCTCGATACGAGACGCCAAGTGCAACGCTTCTTGGGTGACGACGAGCACGACTTGTCTACCACGGTCTTCCAGATGTACTCGCCACAGCTCGTCAGCTATGACTTCGTGCGCAACATCCTGTTTTTCAGCGTGGCTGCCATGGCTTCGCCCTTGTATTACTCAAACGGCACGAGCGCCATGTTGTACGGAGGACTCGGTTCTGTGTTCGGCGAGAAGATAGTTTACGTTATTGGTTCAGTCGACCAGCTCCTGAACGGGAATCCTTCGATAGTTCCCTCGCTTGAGGAGCCGCGGAAGTACCTCTGGGAGTACACTCACTGCCGAGGCACCAACGTCATGAACCTGGCGGCGCTGAGTTTCGCGCATGCGGCCTACGTGCGTTCCCGCAGCAGACTGGAGGACCTTCCCCTGCAAGGTCTCGAAAATTTCACTCCAGAACAGGTGTTCTTCATCACCTTCTGCCACACCCTTTGCTGGTTCCGCGACTCGGGAGCACTTGGGGTGACCGAATGCAACGAGTCGGTGAAAAACTTTTCCCCTTTCGCCACCGCCTTTTCATGCCCTCCGGGATCACCGATGAACCCAGAGACCCAGTGCACGCCTTTCTAGGCAGTACTGGGATATCGTCACTCGTTCATAATTAGTTTCTCCGTTTCTTATCGCTGTTTCTACCTTTGAAACGCGTTCTTTGTCCGAGTTGGAGCTGTACTGTGCTTCCCACTTTGTTACTCCGTCGTAACTAAGTACGTTTTGCCCTGCAATATATTCCCGTTTGTTTACGAGTACATAATTAGGCAAAGTCCCGATTTTATGCTAAAGTTAACATTTGATTTCCTAAACCCAGATCTGAACAAATCGCCTCCTAGTGCTCAATATTTTTATGCAAATTTTAGACATGATTTCTGTCCGGAAAGAGCGCGGCCCAATGTAAGTCTCCTCACCATGGAATTGTAGAATTGGGCACCAATAAAACCGTGCACTGATGCGGTGAGGTGCATTTTGCCACGACCCAAACGTAAGGTAGTTTCTCGACCAGTGAACTCTGCTACAGGCTTCCCTTGGCATCAACTTGAATGCTGGTGTCCAACTACTGTTATTGTGCATTCATTTTTCGTAAAGGTGAATTTCCTCGTTAAACGACGCATGATCAAAACCCAAAATGTGCGATATTCGATGTGCGCATGCACAATATTGGAGACATCACTGTATACAATGTTGCACTATTTTTAATACGTGAGATAGTATGCGCCATGTACAGCTCACTATCTAGGTTACGTGGTATTGAACTCCGGCTGCACCAGTCACGCTTTCTACTAGATACGGCACAAGGACGACCGGACGGTCAGCTGTTCACTTCCTGTTGAACGCCTGTGTAGCGCTCTTTATAACCATGAAATCCATTGTCTTGACCTGAACGCGGTATTACACAATACACGGTTAACGCGAAGTAACCAAAACGAATACCAACAAACGAAGGTTACCAGCGACTGCCAGCCTCGCATTTGGAACAGTTTTTTTAAGCAATGTTTAGCAGAAAGAGCACTACTGTTGGCTGTTCTTAGCTTTGAGTCACTTGTCACTAATTTCTGAGTGCCCGCTGGGATTGGGGTCTCTGCTGGAAAACTGCTGTTTCACTTCGGCCTCTGGGTTCAGTGCCAGGAAGTCTGCACTTAATTACACAGGTGACAGCAGCGATGCCGCAGTCCGGCTAAGCTGTGGAAATAGCAGCCATTCTGCTTCCGCGCTGTTCGAGGCCAGTGCATTGTTGGCCACCTGTGGGCAGATCAATGGCATAACAGCATTATGTGGATGAAGTCCCTATTCCAGGACCCGTTAGGGCCCACGAACTCCTGGCTGCCTCCTGACAGGAAGGGGTTGACACCACTCTCCCAATCAGCGACCGGCCAAGGTTACCTGACCTGACCTTGATGTCACCTCGACACGTACAATCAGCCGAAGCGACAGGTTCTCGCAATCGGAGCTCGCCAGTTCCTTCTCCCACTGCTCAACCGATAGATTGCGGATTCGGTGAAACCTAAGCATGAAAGTGATGATGTGTGACAGTCACCGACAATCCTACAGTCAAACGGTACACACAACTAAGCTGGTCCTTTTTCCAAGCATGAGGGATGCGGAGCAAGCATACCGCAACCGCCTCTTTCAAGAGCACTAGTCCATCACAGGTGTTCGCATCACGCACATGGTCGCAATTGCAAGGATGGGGAAGGCGTGCGGAAACGTTCGGTGTGGGAAAAGCCTAGGCTAGCGATTTATGCGTAGCAGAAGGCTTTGACAAGGGGCACCCAGGTATGTGGTAGTGGTGGAAGCAGCTAGGTAGGGCGCTGGTTTGTGATGGCCGTGCGGAGGCGCTCCGCACACTCGTTCGCAGGCAAACTTTTCACGATGAACTGTACAGATTGATGTGCTGTGCTCGCGAAGACAAGACCATCGAACGTTTCATATATCATTGTTTCAATCAGGCAACGAGTGTAGTTGTCTACGGGATCGAAAGAAGCAAACAAATGTCTGACGAAGTATCAGACCTCTCGTCTCAAACTCTGGTCCGCTGGCTTCAAAGGTGGCCGTGGTTCGTCATCCACTCTTCAGGCAGCGCTCGACTTCGTTGACGCTCGCGGAGTAATGGAAATGCGTTAAATTGTGTGCACAGAGCGCCATCCTGAACTTTAGAGAAGTACTGTAACACAGCGGTTCTTGTTCTCTTTGTGTCATGTTGTTCGCGGCGGCAGGACACATGAGGCGATCTGTGGTAGGTAAGGCGATGCTATAATGGGTGGCCATGAGAACATGAGCACGGAGCTACGCTCCACTTCCTCGTCTTCAGAGGGTATGGCTTCGCGGTGTCGACCACTGGCCGCTTACTCGCGGACAAAGGCGACAGTTCCAGTCAAGGCCACAGTGGACGGACGAGAATGGTGACCATGAACAAGTCCTTACCGCCGCAAACGACGATGATCAGCAAGATGAACAGTAGACCTTATGAAGTCAGCAATGACGTCAAGTCGGTGGAGGAAAGTCGAAGGCCTTTGAAGGTGCATCGATGCACTGGACAGGGTATCGGCATCATCGGCTGTTTAGGTCACGGCGGATCAAAGGCTGGTGACACTGGACTTATTTTATCGCAGAATCCCTTCGTCGTCGAATAGGGCTTCGCGCGGCAGGTAAGCATAGCCGACCCTTATGAGCAGTTACGAGCATACGCGGAGGTTTGGTGTGGCCCCTGTTATAACAATGGCGATGCAAGCGCTTCTACTGTAGAAAACATCAACCAATGTGAGCTAACCAGTCCAGATTTTATCCTGGCAGCTTTTAGTTTATACAATTTGTAGTAAAGTGTGTTTGCTGATTGTCGGATTGTTATTTGTGAAAGATTATACTGTTACTAAACAAGGCATGAGCTCAGCACTTTACAGAGGCATAAAAATCTCAGGGAACTTTTATAATCCCTATTTACGAGAACCAGCTGCTCCGTTATGCATTTGTAATACCTCTTCAAACACAACCTAAACGGTATTCACCAATTTAGAAAAAACAGTCCTATTCGTGGCAAGCAGTGCTTTTCTCTAGCGTTTCTCCAGCAGCCGGATGCCTGTATACGGTCACTATACTTTGTTTTCCCTCCCTTGAAACCAATACTGAACGTACCTTTGCCGTACGACAATATAATCCCGTCGGGTCCGGGTTACCCAGCAGGTGCTGTCGAACAAGTTAATCAAGCTGTGCGAAGGAAGTGCGCAATGGACGCGAAGCTGCGCCAAAACAGGCACAAAAAATTCCGGCGCCTTCCCGCGAGGGGAACACGAGTAAATGCAGAACACTGGGGCCTCAGTACTGGTTGAAGGCAGTGTTGCTTCCATCGCTTCTTCCGTGATGCTGGAGTGGCAGACACGAGTAAACGTGGGAGCGAGCGTCAACCAAGGAAGGAAGGAGCAACGTAGTGACTGAAGCACGAGCGACCGCTAGCCGCTTTGTATTTGCAGCGCGCGCAGTACAGGGAGAGCAGTACGGGGGGGAGAGCGCGCATGCGCAAGCAGCGCGCGGCCTCCCACGCCCCACCGCGCTGCTATCACGCACCTGTTACGCCGAGACCGCGACGGAGCGAACGGGCAGACTACGACGCATGCGCGCGCCAGCTGCTGTTGAGAGAGAGGAGGGAAGGAGGAGAGGCGCACCTGCTGCGGACGCGGAGCTGTTGACGCCGTCCGACGCAGGAAGAGGCGAGGCTAAGAAATGCTCTGCATTTAAAACGACCGTGGCTAAAGCAGGCGACAACGCCGACGTAATGGAGCCGCCGACCCGACCGCCGAGGTGAGCAGCTGCGGCGCGCGGTGAATGCTGAGCGGAGCGGGCGCGCATCGAGGCACCCTAGAGCGAATTTCGCCGCGGCGCCATCTACAGTGTGCTCCGTGAGTGAAACCTTCCCTCCCCCACCCCCCGTCGCGTCCGCCGCGTTGGGAGTTTGTTGTCCCGCATGCCACGAAATACCCGTTGGCTGGTAAAGCTAGAAAGCTTTGCTTTAGAAGTGCTGTGGTGGGATGTGTATGGCACGGAAGTTCACCAATGATGGTGTGGATGCGAGTAAGGCAAGGAGAGAAGTGTATGCAGAGGAAAAGGTCAGTGAGACAATGTCAGCGAGTGCTTCTCCCGACATCGCTAGCTCCCCACCATGAAGCTGTAATATCTGCCCGAAGCAGAGGCCAGACACCTCCGACATCGGAACAAAGCTTTTGGGTCCCGCTTACGCAACTTTAGTATCAATGTCAAGCTATTCTCACGATGCTTTATAGAAACCGGACAAGGCGGCGAAATTGTGTGTACCTACACAATTCACAAGGCGTTGTAACGTTGAGATATGGTAACCTCAAATACGCCTTAACCTCACTTTAGGAGGTGAGTATGACGTGAGCTCAGAGGAAGCGACTTGCTGAATGACTGAGGTTGGATGTCTCGAATTCAACATCAACTGATAAGTGAAATTGTGCTTGCATATGAGGTTAAAGTGAGGTTCAAGATCTACGTGCTTGCTCTATGAGAATTACGGTTCTTATAGCGCAACACAAAATGAAACAAATACCAAACTGACCCATAAATATACGTCGGAAGGTTGCGTAGTAATTCTCTCACTCCCAAATTTATATCGACTAGTGACCTCTACAATGTCCCATGTAATTGTTTACATGTAGGCGGAAAAATTCAACAAAACGTGCTCACAGTAACATTGCGGCCGTTAAAGCTGCAGCTTGCATACACGACAGTCACGCAGCTAGCGCGGATTACCCTACCTAATGTTAGGAATCGGCCCGTGCCGCCATACTTTCCCGCATTACTCCTCGGCTGTGCGGTGAAGCCACTACGTGCACCTTTCGACCAAGGCGCCACCGTGTCGGTGACTCATACCTTCATGCCTTGACAAGCCGGGCCAGACGCCTCGCTTTCAACGCGCTTCAAAGTACGGCGGTTGCCAGCGGCCCGTCGAGACCCGTCCCAAGGACACAGAGGCCCCGCGATCGCAGCGGAGTCCTCCTCTCTCCCCTCTCTCGGACTCAACGTGCGCCGAGGCTACCGACTGCTTACGAACTCTGGAAAGAGCGTTGTGTGTGTCTGTGATTCTCGTGGCGTGCGCAAAATGCAAAGGGAAGGCTGTTTTGACCGTTACTGCTTTTGGGTATAAATAGACCCCCGCAAGCGCTGTAACCCATGCCTGTTTGAACAGCGAATCCATGCTGTCACTCTGCTCGAGTCCTGTATTGCAAGCTCGCCCGTCGGGGCATTGTTCTTTGGCTTCGGCTCACCTCTCGCTATGAAGTAAACAGTTACGTTAGCCTACGGCTTCTGGACTTCTTCACGGCGGCAACAGCGGCTGGCCGCTCGCATCATACACGCTACCACTCGTATGTCGGAGGCCACGGAGCTCGGATCGGGCGCACCCACCCGGTCGCAACAACTGGTGTCAGCGCTGGGATGACACGGTTGCAACACTAACATCTAGTACACTCGGCAAGACGAAAGAAAACAAAATTTGCCCACGTTGTCGTGATTGTACCTTTGACAGGTCAGTTCTACAAATTGCTAGGATATGACCTATTGCTAAGTGTTTGGGGTGCCCGTTTCACAAGTATAAAGTTTGCCATTGGGTTTCGGACGCCTTTGAAAATAAGCAAAGTAGCTTGAGGCTGAGGAGTACTTTAAAGGAGCCATGAAGAGAAAACACAAGTTTGGTTCATTCAAAAGATTGCCTCGTCAGAATAATACTGACACCACTTTTAACGTAAGCTTCGCTCAAATAAGCTGCATAATTAGGAAAAAAGGGAATGGCCATGCGACTCACTAGCTCATTTCCCGCAACAGAACCTATCATGTCATTCGAGCCAGTTCTGCGATTGGCGGAGGCCGGCGAAAGTAAACGCAAATTAGGCAGAGCTTACAAGCTTGCCGAACGAGCTATTTGCGCTTAGATTTAGGGCACATTCTTCTTAAAGCCGTAAGAATGGTGGTAAGTGTAAGTTACGAAAGCACATGTAAACATAGAAGTACCGCTTCGTACTGCTGTTGTTGGTACTGCGCGCACTATGCTTGTTTAGCTGCACAGTTTCGGGGCTTTGGGGTTGTCTCAGACGACACTGGCCGATTGATTGACGCGACGGTGTCTTACGTGAACATATTTGTCGAGCGAGCACTGTGTTTCACGATACCATTTTCTCCCAGAACCAAAAAAAAAGGCAGAAAACGACACGCCACGGTATGGTGGCGCCATCTAGGTACAGTAACGTAAACAAACGCGCGAGTACCTCAGTGCCAGCACCAACGTACAGGGTGGAAACACCCTTTGAACGGTCCCGTGCCGCTGCAGTTGGGTCAACGTGCACAACACGTTGTTCTCGTTTCCCACGAGACCCAGCAACGCGAAACAGATAAGATGATTCAAACTTCGCCAGGTAACACCGTTGCGGCGACAATTTTAGTACGGTTTTGATACAATTACTTGTTTCGTCAGCGAGCGAGTGGACCAAAATGGCGGCGCCAGCGCATACGTGTCTCCACCCTGTACGGCGGATGCGTGAATCAAGGGACCCTAGGCTGCAGAGCGGTCGGCTCCTGTGATGTCATTTGGGACCACGAAAACGCACGATTGAGCGGGAAAATAAAAATTTTAACCTAAATTGATTAATTTCTCAGTGAATAAAGCATCGTTTGCATTCGGACAAGCGCTGGGGGCACTATAAAACACGAAATCTTTCGAATAACACAAACTTGCATTTTGTCTTCATGGCTCCTTTAATTATAGGGCATACTGAAAGATGAAGTGCCGTTATGGTTATTTGCGGCCCGCATCATCAGGACCCTCAGCGGCTGCCTCGACCGACGCGGCTGATTCGCCCCACCATCCCATGAACAATAAAGTTTCCATCCATCCATCCATCCACCCGTCCGTCCGTCCGTCCGTCCGTCCGTTCGTCTGTCTGTCTATCTATCTATCTATCTATCTATCTATCTATCTATCTATCTATCTATCTATCTATCTATCTATCTATCAATCAATCAATCAATCAATCACGTCCGGGCTCTGTTAAAGCCTTTACAAAGAAAGCCGATACCTAAATCAAAATTTGGGTCCTTCGCCCTCGCATTCAGCCCAGGAGAGTTTTTTATTGATTGATTGTAGGGTTTAACACGCCGACGCAACGAAGGCGATAAGGTGCGCCGTAGTGGAGGGCTCCGGATTAATTTTGACCACCTGGGGATCTGTAACGTGTGCCGAAATCTCGTACACACGGGCGTTTTTGCTTTTCGCGTCCATCAGAAAAGCGGCCGCCGCGTCCAGGAATCGAACCCGAATCCTCGTGATCAGCAGCACAACGCTTTAGCCACTGAACCACCGTGGCGGGCATGTTTTTTTAGCTTGTCTGCACGACTGGCTCATTGGCTGGAAGCTGGAGGAACTGCTCGAATGCTGATAAGGAGAAATCATTGGTGCGGCAGCGTACTTTAATCTTAAAAAAAAATTCCGAAGCCGCGCATTTTTTGCTTTTCTGCAGGAAGCAGAAACATCTTTTTTTTATTTTCTTGTGGTTTACGAAGCACAGTAAAAGCACAAGAGAAAAATCATGAGCCTGGCGGCAGCGAGATAGCGCTTCACGCAGGAGACAAACAACAAATGGGAAATATCACCACGGTCTTACTGGGCGCAAAAAAAAGGAAGGTTCCCAGGCACTGGCTTGCTGCAGTCTTCGTAATCTGACTGCACAAAGCACCGCTGTACTCATTACCATAACAAAATGTACGCCCCAGTGAAGAAGGCAACACCTACATGCAAATCGCCAGTTCATGCAAATGTCCATATCAGGAAAAGTACGCTAATTGGTTCTATGTGCAATTTTATTTTGTTAGCAACGAGTAATAAGAAACCAGGGCTAGTCATGATGAGAAAAAACTAAAACCTGGTACTGTAAGACCCCTTAATCTCACCGCCCTAAATTTTAGCGAATTTAGCGTACGGTACGTCTTTATAGCCGTTATATTTCGTGACACGTTGGGACCAAGGCTGGGACTTGAAGAGAAATTAGCAGCAAAGAAATTTTATTGCTGTAGCATAAAAGTCGTAGGCCTTTGCGCCGTTACAAATGGCGTGCACGAAGCTTATATTAAGGGCCTATTCCCGCCCACCACCCCCCCTCAAAGTGTCCCTACGTGAAAACGTGGTTTTAGGACTTTTTGCCTATTCCTAGAAAGGCTAAAACAGGAACAAGAACAAAAAAGGCGAAAACACGTACTTGGCTTCCTTGAAAGCAGGCAGCTTCTTGGTCCGAAACATAAATGCCCAGGCTTCGAAGCAATTAAAACATGCAACCTCGGCACGATGGCGAGAGGATGTAGGGAACCCGCCGAGCTAGAATGTGCACTTCACCCTTTGCTTTCTGAGTAGCTAGCGCCCGGTCTCCCCTAACGGTGCCGTGCACGTGCCTGAGTCTCCGCATTCCCCGATGCAAACGAAGTTCACTGCAACGCCTGCACAGGTGCACGGTGCGTGGCACCATAGCTCAATATTCACCGCTGCATGGATTGTGCCCTGCACAGGCTCCCTCAATTGCTCCTGCCGGATCTCCCCCGCCACCGCCCAATTTACTCATCTTCCACGACTAGGACATGAATCGTGTGCAACAAGGTTCTCTTTCACTCTTTCTTTCTTTCGTTCTCTCTCTTTCTAGTAGCTGGGGCCATAGTGTTGCATATGTACTACTTATACTGCACAGTTTCTGCGTATTTTTGTGAGAAACCCTATGTTTGAGGCGTCGCGAGTTGAAAGGCGACCACCGACAGTTGCAATGACCAGCCGAAAATGTTCGTCGAAGTCCATGGTACGTTAACGGAACTTTTCGTCAACGATTTTGCTGTAACCGAGATGGTAGCCAGCTTCGAGCTGTACGAAACGGTAAGCGAGGATGATATCAGAAGACGGTGTCTGCACCCCGCTCGATTACGCTGAAGAACGGCAGACGTGGTGCACAGCACCGTCGAACCGCGCAAATCTTCAGATTTCAGATTTCAGGGCGTATGGTTTGCCGTTCGTGACAAACTTCGCAAAACATGGTCTCCGACGTGCTTCGTCATTCCTACCCTTTTTACAGCGAAGTTGTTAGCCTCTAGTTGGTCGGCAAATTTCGTGTTGTAAATAAAATAAAATGCAGTACTCAGCAGTTTTCGCGAAAGATGCCAAGCGCATGCGTTAGGCTAATCAAGCATACAGCATAGAGCTCAGTATTCCTTTAAGCAAACCACAAAACAAGCGTCGAAACCGCGTTATTGATGATAAGGCGCCTGTGAATAATGGGAATACCCCTCCCCTAACCCCCTCTCCATGTGTTCCTGGTAAAGTTTATGTTTGAAGATTATGTTTGAAAGCTAGGCATGACTAGTGCAACTATATAGAGGGGTTCTTGCCTAAGACGCCGAGCGCATAAGTCAGGCTAGGCAGGACCCAGCATTCGCCGCCAGAGAAGCCAAGCGCAAGCGACGAGCCCGCCGAGACGACGAGAAACATTTTATGCCTTCGCCCATCAGCGTTTGTAGTGGTTTAGAACAGCTTCGCTGGACATCAACTTTCGCAGGATGGGATGGCCACCTTTTTTTTTAAGTACGCTGAAAGTGTTTCATAAAGGCCGCTAGACCTTAGCTATTTTATAGCATGGCCCAAGAAAAATGTTTCCCTGCATTGCATTTCTGCACAGCTGTGAAACAGACTTTAAGGGGCTCAACGTGTACCTTTCTTTATTTATCTCATCATTTGGTAATGGAAGCGATTATAGGTTCGCAATCACTCAGTGAAACTTGGATGGACTAGAGCCTCACAGAATGTGGGGTAGTCCGTTTCGTTCCTGCAGATGCCGTGTACTGAAATCAGAGGGACCCGCCGCGGTGGCTCAGTGGCTAAGGCGTTGAGCTGCTGAGCACGAGGTCGCGGGTTCGATTCCCGGCCGCGGCGGCCGCTTTTCTGATGGAGGCGAAAAGCAAAAACGCCCGTGTGTACGAGATTTCGGCGCACGATAAAGATCCCCAGGTGGTCAAAATTAATCCGGAGCCCTCCACTACGGCGCGCCTCATCGCCTGCGTTGCGTCGGCGCGTTAAACCCCACAATCAATCAATCAATCAATCAATGAAATCAGAGGGGAATTTAATGTTTACACCTTTGCTGTGGTCTACCTGTTTGCGACAAGTAAATGAAACTCGGCGTAATGAAAGAGTTGCCTGAGCAGCCAATTTTCATATAATTGCTTTTGGAGGATTTTTTATAGGACATGAGTTACAGCCGTTTTCTGCCGAGGGTTCACGGTAAAGTTGCCTTCGTCGCGAGGCATCTTTGTTTATGGACAGAACAGATGCCCGGAACCACTCCGTGCACGGAACTCAAGCGGGCAACTAGGTTGCTATGTTCCTCTTCGCCTCGCGAAGGAACATTCACACACCCCATGTGCAACTAAGGCCCCTAAAATAACTAAGGTAGCGCCAACTGCACCCTCCTTCTCCGCCGCTGTCCTCATTTTTACTTTCTCCTCACCCGGAGCTCCCCGTTAACTAGAGTACATCCTGCTTTAACTCCATGGCCCTGCCGCCATCTTTGTTGACTTCTTTACAGCCATGGAGGAAAGAAAAGTTTACAGCAGACGCCCTCGTCCTCGCCCGCTCCCCCGTAACGCGTGGAGAGACAACTGCGTCGTCTGCTACAGAAGCCGCCATGTTGCTCTCGGCCGCTCAGGCAGCACGCTGCAAGCACGAGGATGTGTAATCGAATTCTCGTACTCAGACGCATTCCGTGGCGACAAGACGCTTCAAGAGTCAACGAGAACTTACTTCTGAACTTGTTCGTACATCTTCACCATGAAAACACTGCGCTGGCTAAGTCTACAAAACGAAAAAGCGGAAGAAACACGATACACGCGCACAGAAGCACGTCCGTGTGCGTGCGCTACCGCGTATACGTGTATCCTCTTTCTCCCACTTTTTCGTTATGTAAACTTCGTCAACGCAGTCTCTTACCAGCAGAGCTTTTTAAGCTCTTGGCTGCACTGTCAGTGAACCGAAAAAACACCAAGAAAATGACGAGCGCACGTGAGCGTGCGTCTCGTGATGTTCCTTGTAACATGGCACGCACACACGTGGTGGATTCATTTTCCAGGAATCGGGCGTCGGAGCGCGAATGCGCCCTCTGCACAAAACTGTAAAGTAGAAAATTAAAGGAGTACTGACACGAAATTCCGAAGCTGAGAAAACTATGTAAAATGCTTCCTTCTTTTCAGGAGATATCTCCCATCAAGTTTCAACAGCAACAGTTCGGCGTAAGATATTTTAAACCCATTTTAATCTTCGCCGGCAAGGAAAAGCCCAGCGCAAGCCGACATGACATCATCTGCTATTTGCCCCAAACTGCCGACGTCGGGGCTCCTGTGACGAAGCCGACGCGCTGGCTGTGGTTGGCGGGCGCTGCTCCGGCGTGTGTGCACGTCATGGTTTTGGGACTGACGTCACGCTGCCCGGGCGCGTGGGATCGGTGAAGACCTCGGCCGGTCCTGGCGCGCGCGTCCACAGCGGCAGCGGTACGGCAAGAATGTTGACGTCACGTGATACCTCCTGTCAAGGCGGCCGCTCGGCGTTCGTTTTGTCGAAACCGAAACTGACACGAATAAACGACGCCGTAAATGAATGTTTACGCTGCGCTCGACCGTCTAATGTGTCATTCTATGATTGGTGGGCTGGTAGGCACGCATAGTAGCGAAACAAACGTAACACGAAAATTTCGTGTCAGTACTCCTTTAAATTTGACTGAAGAAAGACCAGAATTGGTTGCGCCGTCAATGAGCAGAAACGCGCAACCTGTCATCTGTTCATGTCGTCACATGCCACAAAAATGCCAAAACTGCGCTAGTTGGTACCGCCGCCGAGCGGATCTCTCTTTAAAATGCGAGCGGCTCCGCCTGCTTAGCTGTGCGGGCTTCTTCTTCTTCCTTCCGGTTGTTCTACGTGCAGCTTCGCCCTCCTTCAACATGGAAACGCATTTTTCTTGTGACATTTGGCGGCGGAAGAACTCTTTCCGACGCTGTGCCGCGAACACGGGGGTTGGAGTGACCAAAGAAGATCCGGAAGCCTGAAGTGACAGCCTAGCTTCTTCTAGTCCAGCCGCTGCTGACCGTCCAACAGCACTAGCGTAAATGCAGTGGAAAAGTACAGAAGCCTGAAACCTGTGTGAAATCATGTTCCGTGTTGAATCAATTACATCTAAGCTGCTGTGATGCTTGAAGTAAGGAACTAAATAGAAATTAAATGGCACTGTCTTTTTGGAATGGGGAGGAGGGAAGGACTGTGTCATTTTTATCTGTATAGCGGCGCTGCTCTCGTCGCTACACTATTGGCTTAAAAGGAACGTGTACATCTCAAGCAGAGACTGGTGTGGTCAAACCACAGCTACTGTCATTATCACCGACTCGCAGAAGACGTGCCGAAAAATTCCCCGCACAACCCTCAAGATTATTGAACATGCCCCCCCCCCCCCCCCCCCCCCCCCCGCCGCCCTTCCCCAGACCGTTCCATCAGGAACAACTGGGCCCCCGCTACTTTCTCTCGACGTTCCGGCTCGAGAACTGTCCCGCCGAGCGGCTGTTGCCAGCTTAGCGCATGCGTAGAGCAAGCACCTTAGCGCATGCACCCGGTGGTCACGTGCCGAGAAATCACACAACACTACCGACGAAAGCGACAGCATTACCCCCCAGCGCACAAACATTTCCCGAGAAAGCTGGAGGGACTCCTCCCTACCCTTCAAACGAACACTTCCCCCCACCATACTAGAAGTCACATTTGGCTCCTGCCAGTTTCCCACCGCAGTGCCGCTTCTGCGAGGCCCCCCTGACGCTCTATCACATTGTAGGAGGCTGCGAACAAGCCCCACTTCCCCGCTATGCTAATCTACGAGGTTCTTGGGAAGGGATAGGTGGAGTAAAGGGGCCCGATTGTCTGACAAGGGTGTCGACACCTTATCAGGCCCGCAGGGGAGGGGGGTATGAAAGGAAGGGATAGTAGGAAAGGTGAGAGGTGAAATTGGGTTTGGAATTTAGTTAGTCAGGGGTAGAAGTTCGGATAAGGGGGCGGCAACTGCGTTGCGTGTGCGCGCAGAAAGTCGTGAGAGAGATGTGCCTATTTTGCGGAGGGAGAAGCGGAAGGGCTGCTTGCGAGAGCACCTCGCCCCTGCCTAGCGGAGCGCGGGCGGTTCGCGAAGGATCGGGGGGTGGCCGGCGGGGACGTTTGCTGCCTGGAGTTGCTGCTGCGGACGTCAACAACGAGCTTCCCCATCGCTCGTTAAAGAAGGGAAAAGACAGGGAGAAAGAAATGGGAAGAGGAAAATAAAAATGAAAGATAAACGAACACGACATATAAGGAGGAAAGAGATGTAGCTGCCCCAAAAATCCCTATCCTACCCATGAGCTTTGGGAGAGAGCCTTGGCCTGCTCCACCCTCGAGGATCAGCGTCAGCTGGTCGAGAGGGCTGAGGACGCGGCCCGAGCTCAAGGTGTCCTCGACTAAGAAAACCACCCTGAAGACTCGATTTTATTTTTTTCTCTCAATAAAGTTTTTGCTCTCCCTCTCTCTACCTCTCTAAAGCAGAGCAGGCGTTTACTATAGTGGCAAGCTGCTATTGCTGCACCTCGCGCTGTTGAGTCATGTTTGCCTTTTGTGGAGCGCCATTGTTGAGGTAACCACGGAAGTGGGCCACTGCACTGCGAGTCAGAGAGGAAGTTCTGTTGCCATGGTAACGGGGAGGGCACGCATCTGCGCCGCTGATTGAAAGACAGAGATAGAAAAAAAAATGAATCACTGATCTTTGGAAATAAAAAAAATGGCGCAGCTTGCACTAGTGATGCAAGGCTGGAGAAATAGCAGAGCTGGCGGCCCCTCTCCCTTCATCAAAGACCCGGCTGTTGCACCTCACGCGGATTTTCGAACTTTCGGCTGAAAGTTCTCCATGAGTGTCAGGCCCGGATCGCTTTGTCAGTAGGCTTTCACATCTCTCCCAAAATTCACCGCGCTAGCACACGCTCGAACCCGCAGCAACCGGCTTCGCGAACTCGGTGTCTGCAGCGCAAACTCGGCGTCTGTGCTCCCCACACCAGGCACGAACGCACGTGAGCTGGAAAGAAGAACAGCACGCGAGATATCACTCCACGAACGCAATCGTGTAGAAGCCGGTTTCGTAACGCGAGAGGCCCAAGTTAGACTCCGACCACAAGCAGCGTTTTTTAAAGCAAAGCTTTCTACATCTCCCAGCCAACGGTTCTTTCGCGGCGTGAGGACACTAAACTCCCAACGCGGCGGAAGCGGTGGCGGGGGGGAGGGGGGCGAGGGTTTCACTCACGGAGCGCACTGTAGATGGCGCGGCGAATTTACCCAGCGTTTCCTGCGCGGAGGCGCCTGTTCGCCGGCGGGAGCGTCGGCTGTACGGCTTTGTCATCTGCTTTAGCGACGGTTGCTTTAGGCCGGTTTGGGGCAGCTTCGCGTCCATTGCCGTCTTCCTTCGCACGGTTTGATTAACTCGTGCGACAGCACTTCCTGGATAACTCGGACACGACGGAATTAAGTGGTCGTACGACAAAGATACGTCAAGGATTGGTTTGAAGGGCGGGAAAACCAAATGTAGAGACCACATACAGACATCTCCCCACAAGAGAAACGCTACCTTTTGCGCACTGCTTGGCACAAATGGGACTCCGTTTTCTAAAGTGATGAATACCAACTCGGTTGTGTTTTAAGAGGTCTTACAAAAGGCGAAAGGAGCAACTGGTCCTGATAAATAGCGATTATAAAAGTTTCCTCAGCTTTCTCGCAATTTTCAAATTTACTAAACTAACTAGTTTAAATCGGTATAAATTGGAATCACTAAGCCCACATGCAGCATTGTTTCGGTGTCTACGCTTGTTTCGCGCGGTGGTGTGGGTCCGAGGTAGCACATTAGGATGGCTGGCTTCCGCTGTCTCTCCCTTCGAAAGACGCTACTTTCCGTTTCCTTTCTGCCGATGCATGGCCGGTAGACGGAGGCTGCGTCCACCGCTCTAGCCTGGCCGTGGCCGCCGCCCCCGCGAATTCCGCATTCCAAGTAACGGCTGGCAGAATCTCTCGTGTCAGGCTTTGTAGAGTCACGTGTGCGAATTCAAGTGGCGTCGCATGGGCAATTGTTGTGGCTGTCGTTTAAAGGAGCCATGAATAGAAAACAAAAGTTTGTTTTATTCGAAAGATTAGGTGTTTCATAGTACCCCAAGCGTTTTCCCGGAAGCAAATGATGCTTTATTCACTGAGAAATACGGCAATTTAAGCCAAAATTTTAAATCTCGCGCTAAAATTGCACATTTCGTCACGTGAACAATGGCGTCATACGAGCCGGTCCATGAAACAGATTTAGTATGTCGACTCCATATAGCACCCACACGCGGGAGTCGACCGAGACGGCGGCCATTTTAAAAATACTAGTAAAACCTAGTGCACCCGCAGCCCTAGTCATGGAATCGCCTGATCCGGAGAACAAAACTCTCGCCGAGGAGCTCGGGCTTGCATTTAACAACCTCACACCACTTGAACGCTCAATGCTTCTAAGTGCACGAGCGGCAAGAGTTGTGGGATACGCGGTGGACGGGAAAGCGACCATTCCGCGATAGCCACAACCACGGGCCACAACAGACGAACGCCCAGCCGTCGGCACCGCTGCCTCGTCAGCCCCGTCGCGACGGACGAATAGACTGGTACGTATGTGCCGTATTTTCAATTTCAGTAGCAGTATCGCTTATGCCAGTTGGCCGGTGTCGTGTATGGAAAGCCGTTCGCTCGAGCTCTCTGCTCCGACCAGAAAGATTCGAGCGTCAATGCGCGGTGTGTACGGCAATTTTTTTCCCCAAGGTCAGAGCGCTTTTGACGAAGTCGGCGACGAGCGCCAGCATGTCCGGGTCCCTGCCGTAATCACTTCCTCTGAAATGAAGCGAGCGCACTCGTACTTCCTTTAGCTCTCTTTCTCCTCCGTTTGCAAAGTTCACAAAACGTAGCCACTTTCTTCGCCGAGGTTCGTCGTTGGGCAGCACATGAAAGGAGATCTCACCGGCGGGGATGTCGCACTCCCTCGACGATTTGCCCGTACTACATGGGCATTTCAAAACACAGCAACGAAATTTCATTGTAAAGTACTCGAACAAACTGAAGTTTTCAGTGGTTGTAAACTGTAAACGGGCTCGTAACGACAGCAGCAAGCCAACACGACCTCCATACCGAAACCTGTGCGACGAGTGGCACTATCTCGTTGCTGCTCTGTGTTCCTTACTCCCCTTGTTTCTATTTTTACCTTTGCTGGTTGGCGATATGACGGCCAACTTCCTCTGAAGGGATTACGATACCAAGCAAGGTCGCGGCTGTGCGTGCTGGGACGGTTCGTTGGCCCCGAAGAGCCTTGTACCCGAAAATTCGTCTGCGCGACGGTGGCGACGGCGAGATGTCGAGTTCGGCTGGCGGTAGTTTCGTACGCATTAGCATACACGCTTGCGTGTTCGTTCGGAACTTCAACCGTTTACTCCACCGTTCTTTGTCATAAAAAGAATGTGCAGTATGTTTCACGGGCATTTAGCTCGCTATGCAAACTGTAAGCCCTGCCTAACATGCGTTTGCTTTTGCCGGCCTCCGCCAATCGCAGAGCATTCTCGAGTGACATCATAGGTTCTGTTGCGGAAAATGAGCTGGTGAGTCGCATGGTCATTTCCTTTTTTCCTAATTATGTAGCTTATTTGAGCGAAGTTTGCGTTATAAGTGGTGTCGTTATGGTTCTAACGAGGCAATCTTTCGAATGAACCAAACTTGCGTTTTCTCTTCATGGCTCCTTTAAAGCTTGGCTTTCCAACCACCTTCACAGCGTGGTTTGGAGCTATTTTTCCCCCTGGTTCGTCTCTTTTTGTTTCGTGAGGCGGCGGTATTTTAATTGTTTTGCTGCTGTGCTCAGATTCTTTTTTTTTTCTTTTTTTTTTTTGGGGGGGGGGGGTAGATTGTCGCTTTTATGGTTCTATTATTAATTATTTCCAACCTCCCAAACCCATGTGTGCATTTTACTTCCCGTGTCGAAATGAGGCGGCCTGAAGGCGAAATGAAACAGTTTTTGCACGGTATGGGCACCTAAATTTGTTGTTAGGTTTGCTTATTTTTTCCGCTTCAAAACCAACCCATTTGGCTCTAATACTCGTGAAAATTCCTATCCGGCAATTTTTTGTACGTGTTGCGCACTGCGTGGCAACACCTTTCTTTTTTCTTTTTTTCAATTAGCTGCGCGTTTTTGTTCCCCGCCGCAGCTAACCGGTTTCGCGGCGTCGGGTTCGATTCCCGGAGCCTCCCTAACGACATTTTTCTCTTGAGGCGCCAACTCCCAAATCCTGCTCCTCGGCTCCTTGCCTCCTCTCCACTTCTTAGCCTACCATTTTACCCTCTCTACTCGCCGATGATGATAATTTTCTGGTGACGCTCCACGGTGGAACCAAACGCGTAAACAGCTCCGCTGTTAATTCTCCAGTGTCCCATTTCAACAGGGATTTCGCCTCGAGATTCGACACCAGCGCACATATTCCGCCAGCCTTTCAAAATTCCCTGCAAGGCTTGTTCAATAGCGTGGGAAATACTCGCCTACAGGGATTGTGCTAATCTGCCCTGTTTTGAGCAAACGTGAGCAACCATAGTATGACTACCAGCATAACTATTCGCGAGATCCTACTGAGCCCCGGTGCTATGCATGAATGCACCCTCGAGATAATAATAAATGTTTTTATTTCTCATATAGGTACAATGCAGAGGACGGGTCAGCCCAAGCCAAGCAGGCTTGTCGGGCTGTTTCCGGCAGCCAGTGTCCGGGCGCTATGAATTACAGCGGGAGGAAAAAACAAAAAAAGAAAAGGGGCCGGGGGAAAGAGGAAACGAAATAACAGTAAAAGAAAACGGAGGATGAAAACAACCAGAGGCAGTAAAGCAGTGTGTAATGCACGCATACAAATGAGGAAACACAGGGTTACTTAATATCCGGAAAAGTTTGTGCTAAATACAATTGGAGAACATTTTTTCGATGAAACAGAGTAAATATATCAGCGGTCATAGCATTAAATATATGGGGAACATAATAGTTGCGTACTAGACGTCCAAGTCGAGTGTAACGTCGGGGCATGCGAAACAAAGGATGACGTCTCAGTGGTCTTGCAGGCACAAAACGAAACAAAAAATGACTATTCCGGCAATGGCGCCAGATAACAGTGTGAAAAAACAATTCATCAAAAGAAGGCAATTGCAAAGAAAAAAAAAACAAGCTAGTACCTTTGGGAATGTTGATATTATAGGCGACATTTCGTAGCAACGTTTTCAAAATATAGTTTATTTTCGTACGCCTATAGAAAGACCAATGAAAAAAATACCATGATTCCATATCTTAAGATACTGTAGCCGAGTGCATATAGCATAATCTACGTACTCGATAATGGATGATGAAATGGCTGTTATAAATAGTACATGACAATCCCCGGAGTTTATTGCAGAGCATAGAAAGGTGACATTTCCATGTCATATCACAGTCGAAGATAATTCCTAAATACTTCACATACGGCAATGGTAGAAGAGAGGAGCATTGATAAATATTACATCGCGAACCATAAAGAAAAAGGGGTATAGTATGATCAATTTGCTTGAGTGGATTGTGAAACTAGCTTATTTATAGTAATACTAGCAGTATTACCCGGCGGTGCCCGGGTGGGCCATTATATTAAGGACAGCAATTGGTATTTGTTAGTCGCCATATTAGGCTGCTTCATTTGGAAGTGGTACGCAATCGGGAGCGCCTGCCTGCTGTACACAGGCTCCTACTGCAGTACACAGTACACAGTGCAGTACACAGGCTCCTACTGCAGGCGCGTCGTGGTAATGTGTAACGACTGGTACTCGTGTTTTACTCCAACTCTCGCTGAACAAATTGCACCAAGATGGCGCGTTTGAGCGGATGAGTCAGTGAGTGAAAAAGGTTTTATTGAGCCGGCGAAGTGGGAGTGGTTCCCAATTTCAGAAAGCCATGTGATGAGTGGGCAGCCTTCGCTCTAGAGGAAGTATTGTCTGGACATCCAGATCGCTGTTAGTCAGCAGGTTCTCCCACAGCTCAAGGTTTGGAGAAGTGGATGGAAGAAGGAGGAGCTTGGTTTGCTTGCACTCTTAATGTGATATGAAGAAGAGTGCGAGGTTGCAACCACAACTTTAATTCGGCAGGAGATTGCACTGGGAACACATGATGGAGGCCGGCTGGGTGAGGGGTATTCTTCCTCGTAGGAAGTGCTATCTCAGAAGATATGAACGATGCTCATCGGTACAGTTTTATCATAAGTAACATGGGCTCCCTACGGGAGGCGCGAGGTTGCAGGAAGTCCCAGCAGATGCCGAGGGCTAACCTTTGCGCTTTTTACTGGTACATCTTCTCTTTTACATTTATGATATATGACACCTGCTCCTACGGGAGACGCGTAGTTGCCGAAGGTGTCAACAGATGGCGACCGCTAAGCGAACGCGGGAAAACTCAACTGTATTTTACGTCCAAAAGAATGCAGAATAAAAAATCTCGCTGGCCTTGTTATCCGCATGTTAGGACAAAATCCTTAAAGTGGTTTTTGGGCAATTAAATGGGCAGCATTTTCAAGAAAAAACGAATGGGAGATATCAACTGGATGGGTGGTTATTAATGAAAGTGTAAAAACACAGTGTTTTCACGAAATCCCGCTTGCCTCTATTGGGAGGGTGTCATTGAAAAATGTTCTATAACAGTGTTGAGATACGTGAGTAAGTTGCCTATCTCAACAAAAACCAGTTCAATATCTCCGATGGCGGGCGGTAAAAAAATTAATACGTGAAAAACTATTTTACCGCTTTTCCCTCTCTCCATGGTGGAATTTTTTAAATTTTAAGAAATGTTGATCTCCAACACCGTAATTAGAATGTGCCCTTGCAATCTGTAGCCGTTTGAAAGAGCAGTTTGTCTAGACGTGTACATAACCTGTCAGGCCTTTTTGGCTCATCAGCCGTGTCATTTGTAAAAAACAATTTGACCCTTTTAGCGGCGTCGCCGAGCGAAATCCTTAAAAAGGGTACTGTGCATTTGTATGAGTAACATATTCTAGCAAAAATCAGTTGGATAACTGAATCGGTGAAAGATTTATTTGAAAATCTTTAGGAACACCGTTTTAGTTCCGGAATGCGGAATCACCTCGTTGGTGTAGGTTAGGGCGAAATCCAAAAACTACTTTTTAGGTATTCTTAAGGGCTACTTATATCAGCAAAAAGCGCTTCGATATGTGAATCGGTGACCAAGAAAATCGCAAATTCGCGAAACCACAATTTCGCCCTTTTCTTCGGTTAGGAGGGCAATTTCTGAAAAACCCGCCTTAGTGGGCGCCTACTCAATGACGCAAATAAACTCGTGAAATTTCAAGTCTCTAGGTCTAACAGTTTTGGCTGGGCGTTGATGAGTCAGTCAGTCAGTCAGTCGGGCACTTCTCTTTATAGGTATAGATAGTTTCTGGAAAACCAGTCCATGACAGACTGAGTATCAACTTGTAATATTCCATCTTATTTGCTGTAAACAGAGGACTTGACAAGATGATGTTGCAGAGTTCACCACGCCAGAAAACATCGTTCTCAAGAGCGAGAGAGAGAGCGAGAGAGAGCGAGAGAGAGAGCGAGAGCGAGCGAGCGAGAGAGAGAGAGAGAGAGAGAGAGAGAGAGAGAGAGAGAGAGAGAGAGAGAGAGAGAGAGAGAGAGAGAGAGAGAGAGAGAGAGAGAGAGAACTTTATTTAGAACCAAAGGCGGTTCAGACAACCCAATTACAGGTCGTCTTCAGTGAATGCTGAACTCAGCTCTAGTGCGTTTTTGATGTATTCCACTAGAGCTAGCTGCTCCTCGAAAGTGGAGGCGAGAGTCAGCCAGGTTGGGTCAATGGGATATGGCAGCTGCGTCGGTGTGTGCAAGTGAGGAATGCTGGGAATAGTGTAAGGACATTTCCATAGGACGTGTTGCTGATTAGGATATCCACCACAGTGTCTGCAGGCTGGTGGTTCTTGTGCTCTTCCTTTAGAGAAAAGATATCGTCTAGCTGGGGTGCACGTCGTGTTAGTCTGTGCTTGTCTTAGCAATACTGATTGCTGCCTGTCTAGGTTAGGGTTAGGTGGAGGTAATTCTCTTCTGTTCAGTTTAAGGTTTCTTAGTGTACTGTTCATAATTCCACGACAATTGGACCTCTCCAGGGAGATGTTCGGTGCCCGGATTCTTAACTCACGGGCGAGCGTGTCTGCCCGAACGTTGCCAAACATCTCCGCGTGGCCAGATGTCCAAATAATGTCGCAGTGATGATGACAGTGACTATTTAATAAATCTGCTGTATCTTTATTCATGTCGTTCAGTATAATTTGCCTGCATGCTTCTTGAGGAGGAGGAAATAACTTTATTTAGTCCAAAGAAGAGGCCTATTCAGGCCCGTGGCGCCTTAGACGACGGCCAAGATATCTTGACTCCTGGCGGCGTCTTCGGCCCTTTGGACGGCCCACTGCTGGATGTCAGGGTTTTCGCTGTGTAGCACGGTCTCCCATTGCTCTTTACTAGTTATAATAAATGTGCCTTTGGTATTGCTAAAATCTTTCTTCTGGACACTGGGGCATTCCCATAACATGTGAGTCAAGCTCGCAATTTCGGGGCAGTGCTTGCATTTGCCGTCGTGTATATCCGGATAGAAGTGCCTGTAAAGGCCTGGATTAGGATAACTTGTTCGTCTGGAGGCGTCTCCACGCGACTTCTTGCTTTTTAGTGAGCGAGGGGTGGGCAGCCGGGTAGGTTCGTCTTTCCCCTTTGTAGTGTTCGTTGGCGTTGTCCATTGATTGTGAGCCGGGTTGCGGGGGCTCTCGGTGGGTAAGATCTCGAGCAGCCTCGTTGGCCCGTTCATTGCCTTCTAGTGGATCTGTGAAAATGATCACCGGGAGTTCTGTACCATGCGGACTATGCGGTGTGAAGGTGTCGTGGTATCTAATGGCTCTGGCGATGGCGTGGATTTCAATGCCTGCTGTGTTGATGTTGGCGCCACTTTTGATAATGCAGGCTACACATCGTTCTCGATCAGTGATAAAAGGCATGTACAACGTGGCAAAGACAAACTCTGCGTGCCCACGGCGCACTTCTGCCAGCAAGCCGCAATGCAGCATGTTTTGTACTCTTTTTATGAGCGACACTTCCGGCAGTGCTCCGTCATTACACGCACTAAAACCATTTTTATCGGTGCAAGGGCATTTAGTAATGCAGCGTTAATTACAGCTATCTGAAATTGCACTTCTACCAGCGCTCACATAAAAGTAGAGCCCTTGTGCGCCTTACCTTTTGCGCCTCGCTCTTAGATTCTCAACCAGGATACGTCCATTGTTGAAGCTTTTAAGGCGGCGATGCTGGGCTGTCCAGAGTAGCATCTCTCGCGCATACGGGGCGCATAAGTATGCTGTGTAAAATACCTTGAGGTGACACCCAAAGGAATGAATGAAGGAATAAAATTTTATTAAAACGCAGGACATTTGGTGTCGCTGATAGCTGTGGTCCCTAGTCCAGGCCTTGTCCCGGGCCAGGTTGCGGGGCTGGTTTTCTAGGGTCGAGCTGACCATGGCTGTCTCCCATGGCTCAAATATTTTTACAGCTTCGCTGTAAAAATTTCAGCCATTGGAGACAGTCTCTCGTTGACCGGAAAATTTCGTATCGTAAACAAAACCCCGCGGTTTTCGCCAAGACGCCTAACGCATGTTTCAGGTTAACCAGGCGTGCAGCATTGAGCTATGTATTCATGTAAAGGAAAAACCACAAAACAAGCATCCATCGAAACCACATGATGGATGATAAGGCGCCGGTGAACAATTGAAACCTTCCCCACCCAAAGGTTTTGGCAAAAATTAGGTCTGCAGCTGCTCTCGAAAGGGGAGGGGGGTTGACTTCATTCGCGGGCTAGCGCATGCGTCAGGCTAGGCAGGACGCAGCCGTTCTCGCCCAAGACGTCAAGTGCATTCGTCAGTACCCTGCATTTGCCGCCAGAGAAGCCGAGCGCAAGCGACAAGCCCGCCGATACCACGAGGGGCATTTCATACCCTTCCCCATCAACAACAGCTGCGCTGGACATCCGCTTTCGCATTTCGCGATGGCGAGCATCCCCAAAGCCAGGACCGTGTAACGACCTGCATTTCCCCAAAAATGCTGATTTTGCAAAGTTCCAAATGTAATCGTTAGGATAACGTAAATGGAGATAACGGGTAGAACGAAATTTTCAAAAATAAAAACAAAAATCTAAAAGAATTACGGGATGTTAGAATGTATACCACCCCATGGCATTCCCACAATACTGGCATTCCCACAATATTTCGCGAAATTTTCATCTGTAATTGTTATAATTGCGCAACTTCTAACTGCTCGAACGAAATTTTGAAAACTAAAAAAATAAGAAAAATATGAAATAATTACGGAAAATGGCGAACCGTGTAACGCCCTGCACTTCCAGAATAATGCAAATCTCGGAAAAGTTCCAAATGTAATCGTTGGAATAACGTAAATGGAGATAATTGGTCGAGCGAAATTTTTAACAACTAAAAATTAAGAAAAACATAAAATAATTACCGAAAATGACGAACCGTGTAATGCCCTGCATTTCCACAGTAAGGCAAACTCCGCGAAAGTTGTAAATGTGATCGCTGTAGTAACGTAAATGGAGATTATTCGTCGGACGAACTTTTGAAAAACTAAAAACTGAGAAAAATATTTTAAAAAACTATGGAAAATGGCACAACGTATAGCATTTCCAAACAGGCAGCATAAGAATGCTACGCATTAGTAGATAATTCTCTGAATTTCTGCACAATTTTTTGTTCTGGTGTTGTGTAAGTTAGCCAATTGTTGTTGCACTCCCAGGTGATGTGGTATAGTGTGAGAGCGTGGAAGTACAACAGGCATTCTGAGCGGTGCTTTCCAAAGAATATGAAGCAGTGCATGAGGCTGTACGTGGACAGATGCACTACTCAAACGTGTCGCTCCAGAATGCGCGGCGGGTGAGGTCATTTTCGGTGTGGAGCTCGTGATTCCGACAAGTTAGCGCGGTCCTGGTGGCAGACGATGCACTACGTCCATATCGAATGACTCATGTAAATATATTGGCAGTGGGATTGATATATTACCAGAATTAATGTTCAGACAACAACATTTATAAAATATTTAATGTCGATGCATGCGAGCGCTAAAGCAAAGCGAAGGCACAAGCAAGTAACATCGGAGGAAATAACGGAGAAATGGTTTCCCAATAATACCACCATTCTTGCACGGAAAGGGTCTGTATAGGCCCGATTTTCGTCCTTAGAATTTCGCTCTTGATTCTTCCCTCAGCAAAAAAAACCTTTGAACAACGTTGTTAGCTTTTTCACGTTAGTATTTGTTCAAACTATAAGGGCTTCTTAATGAATTCCTTCATTCGATTCCCTGTATTCATTTAACTTCATTTTATCCGTGCCACAGCATGGATTGTGTTTCCGAATCAAGTTGCTACAGCGAGTTCCACATGGAGGTTGTTGGTCGCCTGAGGTAGTCTGCATAGGGAGAACACTTGACAGACAGACCTAGACAAAATAAGCGCTTTCGCGTTGTCATAGGAGTAGGCTTAAGGGTCCTCTGCAATTTTTGGCGTGGTTCCTACGCACTATTCCAACATCTCGCATTCCATATTTCTCCACCATAATTAAAACTACTCAAACGTCACTCAAAATTTCACTCAATCCGCTAACCGTTCCATCTCTCCACATCCCTCCCTCTCTCCCTCTCTTTCTCTCTCACTCACTCCCTCAATCACTCACTCACTAGTAAACCAATCAACGGAAGTTTTGTTAATGCAGCGAGAAAGCTTATTATTTGATCCTTCGTACTGTAGTCACTTTCAACACTCGCGCTCTGTTCTTGGGTTGCGCTTGATTTTCTGGAGACAGATTCGTGCAGTTGCTCACGAGTCCTGCACGGAGAGCAAATGAGTTGTGCTAGGGATACCTTAGAGATAACTCGCCTAGCGTGGACCGCTCTCATATCGAAAAATCAGGGCATATTCATCTGCGTTGCGCAACTCGGGCCACAATGTGTGAATACTTCGCGGAACTCGGGCATACCCAAATGGCCGAATTTATTAGGATATCAGACGCAAGGCGGTGGAACCTTGTCGTCCTTGCAAGCAACTTGAAGAACCGACTAAAAAAAAAACAAAAATTCTTCATATTGTAATACGCTGCATAGAATTTACATGACGATATTTGACTCCCCACTTTTCTCGTAGCAGCGTCACTGATGAGTCAAAAACATGACGCCGGCCATGATGGTAAACAGCTCGCAGTACATTGAACTGGGATTGTGGTTTGGAGCATTCCCAAAAAAACCTTCAAACATTTATTCGAACAATTGTTATAATGTAGACACAACCTAATAAATAATACGGTATGATCGAGGATTGTTCTCATTAATCAAAACTAACGCTGAAACACACAAATAAATTAAGTTGAAGGAAGATATGGCACAAACAAAACAATGATTGTAAGCCGGATATAGAACCCGGCAGAATCCAAGCCCAGTGCCGTGGCATTCACGGGAGCTGAATAGAACCCAACCGAATCCGAGTCGAGTCCGCAGGAAGGTGCGGGAACTGTCGGCCGGCGACTCAACTACACGCGGGAGACAAATCAAGACTCTGAAAGAACGGCGGGTAGGATTAGTTGACTCGCGTAAGCAGTTCGTAGTTCAGGCGGGCTTTGTGGGAGCGGCGCAAGCGCCATCCTTCCACCATTGCGACACGTTCCTGGTGCGCCTGCCCCTGGGCGGTGGCGGGGCGTGAAGCATGGCGCACAGGCGGCACCAGAAGTACGTGTTCACGAACTCGCCGGTGCCTCTCCAGTGGAAGTACTCGTTGTACAGAGTCCGATTGCGGCTCAGGAGCAGGAGGTACTCGGCGAGCTCCTTGGGCGACGCGAAGTCTTCCACGTGGATGTAGGAGTGGTACGGCGCCGCGGCGAGGTAGTCCTCGCGGCGGGCGCCCATCACCACAGGGATCACGTTGTGCCTGCGAAAAGAAGTTCACCCGCTCCACCAACACCGAAGCAGCCCGAGTAGCGCACGCAGTCATTAGTGCACGAAGCTCGTGAAAAGCAAGTCTCTAACGAGACGCAATGGTAGGAGTAAACAACGTATTGGTTGTTTACTCCTTGTTTCATTTTTAGGTCCTTATCACCTTCTGCAACTTGGCTTGAGTGGCTTTCAACTAAAACCGACCGCGAGAAAAATCGACTGGCGGATTATCGTAGAAATCCGACGGTATGTATGCCGACTATAATATCTAATCTGTCTTATGCTGCCACGAGAATACCCTGGTCGCTTTGGGAAGTGTGGAAGTGTAATCGTATGATCCATTGTTCGCACATACGCGATCATTGCACCTTCTCAAGAGTTCCTTTTTGGCATGACCTGATCACTCAGAGTCTCATGATTTGTGCGCCGCCGTAATTAGGGCACACTTCATGCATAACACACGCAGGTCCCGTAAACACGCCAGATTTTGGGGGGCGAAGCCCCTTGGGGGCTCGGGCTGTTGGCGGCAATCGTGGTCTCATGTAGCCCGGCACTAAAACATCGGGACACTCGTCTACGCCTCGAGCTAGAACGTAACGCGTACTAAAAAAAAAACTCCGGGACACTCGTTTACGCCTTGCGCTGGAACGCTTCGTAACGCGTAGTACAAACACACCACGACACTCGTTTACGCCTCGCGCTAGTACGCGTCCTGCTTCAAAGATACGAGACTTTTACAGCAAAGATTTATAGCTCTACCCCAGAACGGTTTCATCTCCATTGGAAAAAACGCCCGGGAGGGAAGAACACACTTATAACACAGCATGCTTCGCCCCTCCCCAGGTTTCCCGTTAGGGGTTTCAGTGGAAGGTTTCAGTGGTTTCAGGTTTCAGAGAAAGGGTTTCCTTTTGCACCCACGAGCAACAGCCTCACTGCCCTTCTAAGAAAGGCGCGTTTTCTGCCTTACCGCCTTACTCGTTTTACTAAATGCTAAGAGGATGAATTCCAGGAAAAACAGTCACAATTTTGTAGGTAATTGTGGGGGGAGAGGAAAATGCATTGCCTTGTGATTACAAATCATTTCGCACCCCACTTGAATTGGTATGGTCACGTTTTCTTTTTAATTTCCAACCCTCAATTCACATGTTAATCACTATAAACCGGAGCATTTCTAGTGCGTGCTAGCGTGGTAAATTCGGTCACTTTACGAAGAAACATTAGGCACCCGACTTTTGACGACACATTCCTGCAACTTCCCCGGTTTTTTAGCAGGACAAGGCATAATCATATAGGCAGGATCATGCCTCATCGGCTCCGTGAAGAGTCCACGTTAGAGAGCCTGAACCCAGTTCAGTGTGAGCTGCCTGTTCGTCGAGGGCAAGTTTTAACTCCGCACAGTTTATCAGCGTCTGCTTGAGAAGACCTCGGATAACCGGGTCTTTCTCTATCATCAACGCTTGTTGGCATTGATAAAATCGTGCGCCATGTACCAAGAACCACAATGCAAGGGCCACATAAAATCCTTCATAATAAGGCCCCATAAGAACCTCTATAAAAGCATCGTGTGTCACAATGGCCAAAAAATTTATGAAGTGGTTCAACATTTTTCCGCTGAGTGTATTTTTAGAAATATACATGCGCGACAAATCTTAGCCAAGAACAGGATTTGCTCGGAAAGAGAGCAGTAGGCGTACCTCAAAGCGTTGAAGAATTTCTCGGTGATGTAGTCCTTGCAGTTGGCGTTCTCAAAGGCCAGGTAAAACCTGTAATCGTTGTCCAGCATCCGGTAACACTGTTCGCTTTTGTGGCGTGGACATGATAGCGGCCCGCACGTGCCGTAGATATCCACCTGCGGAAGAACACGGCATGTGACGAGAGGGATCCGGAATTTTCGGTGCACGGACATTTCGGTGCACGGACTTCTTGGTGTACGGATATTTCGGTGTACGGACGTTTCGGTGCACGGACCTTTCGGTGCACGGACTTTTCGGTGTAGGACATCTCGGTGCGGACATTTCGGCGTACAGGATGTCCTAGGCATCCTTTTAAAAACAGTTTAGCTTTAATATTGTAATTTTGTCTGTTGATATGATTTTACGTTCGAGAGTTGTGTTTGCTTTGCCGTGCGCGGGAACGAATGCTAAATCGATGCGGAGCATCAGCACGTAAAACCCAATTTCGGTAGTAGATGATAAAAATTAACGTTGTTAATTTACTTCCGTTCGAAGTTTTCCTTTATTTTAACATTCATGGGAACAACCCTAATACTTTAGGTGTTACTGAAGCGCTTTGATTTTACTTCACACAATGCTGCAAGACGCTGCTGCTTTTATTCCAGTTCGATCACTCGTACCCCCCCCCCCCCCCCCTCCTGCCAAACCGCCACGAAAAAAAGAAAGGAAATGTACACTGGATGTTTAAAACTTGAGGACGACTGTCGCAACTCTCTTCCAACCAGCCTATTCAATTTCTTTCTTATAATAGAAGAAAGCGAGGTATGTCTGGGGTGTCCGTGATATGCGCGACTTCAAGAGTTAATTGCCGATGGGGCGACCGAAGGCGAAGAAAGAGCGATTCAGGGAGAAGGGCGCCGTAGGTATGACCGCGACGCGCGACAAGGTGTAGCCCTCAAGCTTGTTTTCCTATGGGGGTGACAGGCGCCAGCGATACTGGTCATTGTGTCCTCAGCGGCTTCAAGTTCGGGTGGCTTTTTGTTGCGCATTTGGGAGGTTGTGGAGCTCATGGTGAACGTATAGCTTTTTCTTGAATCAATGCGGTGACGCTTCGGAGGTCTGTAAGGTTTTCAGGGGAAACCGAAAATAATATCAGGTTTTTCACCACTTTCATTTTTTCACCACTTTCTTTCTGACCCAAAAAATCCTTCATCTTTCTATGACCCGCCACAACCTCCCCTTTGCTTTCCGAGGTTTTCTTGACTGCCGACCGTTATTTTCCCTCTTATTTCACTGAGCCCCTAATTTCCCATTTCTGATTCACTATATATATATATATATATATATATATATATATATATATATATATTGCCGCGAACTAGGCAATTGGGTTTGTTTGTTTAGTCGCCGGTAGTCAACGCAAAACCTTAATGTGCCGTCTTTTTTCCTTCACCAGTGCGACCGGCGCAGCCCAGGGGCTTTTCGATGGCTGTATAATGTCGTCGCTGAGCATGTCGTCGACTTGAGTCCGGATGGCTTCGCGCTCGTGTGAAGAGACTCGGTACGGTGACTGCCGGGTAGGTCGGGCTCCATCTTCGGGTATTATTCGGTGCTTCGCTAGAGGTGTCTGACGTAGTTTTGAGTTCGACGAAAAACACTCTCAGTAGTGACGCAGCAAATCCAATAATTTCTTCCGTTCTTCTTGCGGTAACGCCGGATTCACGTCGAAGTGATTCGGAGGCTTGAAGGTATCTTCGAGTGCGCGTTCAAAGTCGGCATTCGCGATCACGTCACTTGCTTCTTTCGTTTCGTCGTGGAACGCTATTGCAGCGCCCCTGTTTAAATGATATTCCTCGCTGAAATTAGTGACCAAAACTTGGGATTTGCGTTGCTTAAAGCGCGCAATGCCTCTTGCGACGGAGACACCTCCGTCGAGGAGCAACCTTTGGTCACTCTCTACGATAGCGCCTGTAGATCAATTGTTACACCGTTGTCCGTCAAAAACATCCCCCTCGCGAGGGGCACGATCAAATGCAGAGCATTTCTGCGGGGGGGCGCGCCTGCAAGTCGTATGGATTACGTATTGGTTGTTGTTGTTGTAATTGTTGTCTTCCAGCGTAGACATTGTCGATGAAGTCGATGGTGAAACGTGCCGTGAACCCCCTGCCGCGGCTATGACGCAACGTGGAGCGGCTATGACGCAACGTGGCGCGGCTATGACGCAACACAATCGAACACAATCCACTTTAATCTAATCTAATCCAATCCAAGCCAATCCAAGCCAATCCAATCGAATCCAATCCAATGCCCCTCGCGAGAGAGTGTTATAGCGCCGAAATCGCCACCACGCGAACGCGTGATGCTGACGTCACGATCACGCCACAGATGTTAGCGACCGCAGCGCGCGCGAACGACATATGCGGTTTAAGCGCGAACCGACCGCGGCGAGAGAGCGCGATGCGAGCGCCCCACCTGTTCTTGCGCGCGAACCTAACGCGGCGAGAGAGGGTGTTGCGCACGTCTCCACCTGTTGTGCGCCCGAACCGAACGCGGCGAGAGAGGGCGTTGCGAGCGGAGAGAAGGCGAGGAGGACGCGGGGGAGAGGGCGCACCTCTGGCCGACGGTTGAATGAGTCAAGGATATAAGGCACGTTCGTAACCTTCCGTTCTGTGTCGGCTTTGTGGCTCAGTTGGTAGAGTACCGTGCACCTTGCGTTCCGCCCGCAGAGTCGTAGGATCGAAACCTGGCGCCGGCAAGTATTATTTTTTAAATGCAGAGCATTTTAGTAACTCACGCTGTCACCCGCGTTGGCGTCCGCAGTCCGCGTCCGCATCGCTCCCCCTACACTATAGAAATACTTGCCGGCGCCAGGTTTCGATCCTACGACTCTGCGGGCGGAACGCAAGGTGCATGGTACTCTACCAACTGAGCCACAAAGCCGACACAGAACGGAAGGTTACGAACGTGCCTTATATCCTTGACTCATTCAACCGTCGGCCAGAGGTGCGCCCTCTCCCCCGCGTCCTCCTCGCCTTCTCTCCGCTCGCAACGCCCTCTCTCGCCGCGTTCGGTTCGGGCGCACAACAGGTGGAGACGTGCGCAACACCCTCTCTCGCCGCGTTAGGTTCGCGCGCAAGAACAGGTGGGGCGCTCGCATCGCGCTCTCTCGCCGCGGTCGGTTCGCGCTTAAACCGCATATGTCGTTCGCGCGCGCTGCGGTCGCTAACATCTGTGGCGTGATCGTGACGTCAGCATCACGCGTTCGCGTGGTGGCGATTTCGGCGCTATAACACTCTCTCGCGAGGGGCATTGGATTGGATTCGATTGGATTGGCTTGGATTGGCTTGGATTGGATTAGATTAGATTAAAGTGGATTGTGTTGGATTGTGTTGCGTCATAGCCGCGCCACGTTGCGTCATAGCCGCTCCACGTTGCGTCATAGCCGCGGCAGGGGGTTCACGGCACGTTTCACCATCGACTTCATCGACAATGTCTACGCTGGAAGACAACAATTACAACAACAACAACCAATACGTAATCCATACGACTTGCAGGCGCGCCCCCCCGCAGAAATGCTCTGCATTTGATCGTGCCCCTCGCGAGGGGGATGTTTCTTTGTACTGGTTCGCACTTATGTGCGGGCCGTGCTTCCGAGCGAGTGATGCGCATCCGCTCTGTAGTGCAATTTAGAATTTTCTTGTTTTTATATAGTGTAGGGGGAGCGATGCGGACGCGGACTACGGACGCCAACGCGGGTGACATCGTGAGTTACTGAAATGCTCTGCATTTAAAAGTCCATTCCAAGAATTACATCGCGGGAGCAGTTAAGCAAAATGACGAACGCCGCAGGGTATGCCGTCTATGGTGACGCGCGATGTGCACGTTCCACTTGGCGTCACGAGGTGGCCTCCTGCTGTGCGATTGTGCCGACCGTCCCATCTGGTCATAACTTTCTTCAGCTTAGACGCAAATGGTCCGCTGATGACTGAATAGTCGGCTCCCGTGTCTATTAGGGCGACTACTTCAAAGCCGTCGATGGACAGCTGAACGTCAGACGCTGCCTTCTTCGAGTTCCGGGTGCGTCGTGGCGTCGTATCTCGGCTTGAGCGTTTTGACGGTCGGGCACTGGGCGTTGTGGTCATCGTCTTCTCAGCGGCAGGTTCGGTCATGTCGTGTACGCGTCGCGCCGTGTGGTTGTCGATGTGTTCAGGAGTCACGTTCGGGTTAGATCGGGTCGTCGGGCTGAGGGCATGTCGGGAATCATCGACTTCTGCGAGTCGTTGCGTCGTTGGAGGGTTTTCATTTTTCCGCGGTCGTGCAACTTCACCTCCAGAAGTTGCTGCTTTTAGTTTCCCCACGTGGGCTGGGGGACCTTCCACGTGCGAAATTAGCATTGCTACGGAGGTTGGGCGACTGGTATGGGTAGGGCGAAGGTGATCGGTTGAAACGGGCTGGTCCACGGCTGGTCTTGGACAGGTATTATTCGACCTCCGATGGACGCTGGCCGGGTCGGGGGCGGGGTGCGTCGACGGAAAACCCTCGCAAACCGAGCCTCTTGTATGGGCAGCGACGGTTTGCAGCACCGATGGTCTCCGAGAACAGCGCGTTGACAGGGCGGTCGTACTGCCTCGTTCGAATTTCTAGCGTCTTCTCCATCGCGGCAGCTTCAGACGCGAATTCTGCCACCGTTTTAGGGGGATTGCGGACAAGGCAAGCAAAGAGTTCTTGCTTTACTCCTCGCATAAGAAATATAAGTTTCTTTTCTCCCGTCATTTCCGAGTCCGCACGGCGAAATAGTCACTTCATTTCTTCAACAAAGATCACGACTCCTTCGTTTGGGTGCTGCGTTCGAGTTTCAAGCAAAAGCGCAGCTCGGTCTTTTCTCACCACGGTAGTGAAGGTCTTAAGGAACTCGCTTTTGAATTGCGTAGTCGGCCAAAGAGCTCTCATGGTTCTCGAACCAAGTTCGAGCTGCATCTGCTAAGTAAAACAAGGCATGGCGGACAGTTTCTTCATCGTCCCATCTGTTGAAGATTCGGACGCGCTCCAGCTTCTCCAACCATTCTTCGGGGTCACCCGCTGCGGTGGCTCAGTGGCTAAGGCGTTGTGCTACTTTGCACGAGGTCGCGGGTTCGATTCCCGGCCGCGGCGGCCGCTTTTCTGGTGGAGGCGAAAAGCAAAAACGCCAGTGTGTACGAGATTTCGGCGCACTTTAAAGATCCCTAGGTGGTCAAAATTAATCCAGAGCCCTCCACTACGGCGCGCCTAATCGCCTGCGTTGCGTCGGCGCGTTAAACCCCTACAATCAATCAATCATTCTTCGGGGCCTTCAGCGGGAGCTCCCCGGAACGATGGCGGTTCCCGGGGCTGCTGCAGGATGATGGGAGGAGTGGCTTGTTGCTCCATAGTGTTGGTTGCAGCGTTTATTTTCTTGGGCCCTTCTGGCAGAAGACCGAACTCGGGCATTAAACCTTGCAGTCGGCGGCTGGCTCTAGTTGGACTGGCTCGGCGGCTTCCAGAGGTCGTAGGGAGCATTAGGGGTGCGTACCCAGCACCTCCACCAGATGTCACGAAGCCAAAGACAACGCAGTTGTCTTGAACGAAAACACGTTTATTTGAGCGAACTTGTGCTCCCCTAACAACTCAAAGAATACACAGGCAGCGAAGCAGCAGTCAACAAAGTGACGTGTGCGGGCGAGCGTCGGCGATTCGGATACCGCGGCGTCTGCTCTGCAGGCCTTTATCTTTCGGCGCGAGTGTTTCTCGAAGCGTCGATTTACATCTAGAACATTGTAGATCAAAGAAGATTATTCGAGGATAGTGACGTTAGCACGAAATTCTCTCCGTATCAGAATGAGGTAACCCGTGCTATAAAAATAAAGAATGGAACACGCGCTTCGCTTGGGACACAGATAACACAGCCGGGCGCGGCCGGGCAGTAAAAACAAAACAAACAAACCCAATGGCCAATATACGTACTAAAAGCCAGAACTACGAAGCGCGGTCGAAATAAATACACTTAGGCAGTATTTTGACGACATTTTCGAAGCTAAGCCCGTAAATGGACAGGATAAGAAAAAAAGAAGTAAAAGAATATAACTACCTCGGACAGATGGTTAGTGCTGACCCGAAATGCGAGAGAGAAATCCGGCGAAGAATGGGTATGGGCTGGAGAGCACTCGGCAAGCTCTCCCAGATACTGAAAAATAAGCTGCATCTGTCACTGAAAAGCAAAATCCACAACCAGTGCACACTGCCGGTGATGATATACGGAGCTGAAACTTGGCGCCTTACTAAACAACAAGAAGGCAAACTTAGGTCGGCTCAACGGGCCATGCAACGAATAATGTTAAGAGTAAAACTCACAGACAGGAAACGAGCTGCCTGGATCAGGGAACAGACTAGAGTAGCAGATATCATAGTTCAAATTATGAAAAAGAACTACTTCGTCCTTGAAGCGAACTAGTGGAAGGGTTAGGTATAGCCGTTGTTTTTGTATACTTCGCAAAGAAAGGAGCAAGAAGAGCCGTTTCTGCGTACCTGTATGTGCTTCCCCAGGTTCTTGGCGTAATCCAGGCGCCGGTTGGCAGCGTGGCAGTTGGATACGAACCAGGCGACCATCTTGGTCTTGTTTTGGGCGTAGTCGATGTCGCGCTTGATGGCCTTCACCAGGGGGTCGAACAGCACGAACTTCTCGTACGGTGTCACAATATCCGAGTCCTTCCTGTTGCGCGTGCGGGAGAGTCAGTAAATACCGTTCGTCACTTTGCAAAACAGGAGCCATAACCGCTAACTAGAGCTTCACAAAGATCACATGATGCACGTAAAGTGGAAATTAATTGTGACCTTTCCGAGAGAAAGCCGTTGACCGCATCAAATTTGAATATCATACTGAGCCAGTCAACAGGCACGCGAGAAAGCGAGCAAGACCCTGGCAAGACTTCCCTAGGAAACAAACTCTTAAGGTAGTTGTGGCTAAGCGGTTATGGTTTTCGCTTCGTAACTCATCGGGCTTGGATTCCACCGCCAGTTCGTGCGTGCATTCAACCCACTCACTCACTCACCAACCCACTCACTCACTCCCTCACTCACCCACCCACTCACTTGCTCCCTTACCGACTCATCCACCCCCTACTGACTCATTCACTCACTGACTCACTCACTCACTCACTCAATCACTCACTCACCCGCTCACCCACAGCCACCCACCACCCACCCGCCACTCACTCACTCACTCTTATCGAAGTTTGAGCATGCACAGCCAGAGGTATTTTGTCTAAGAATTCCTCCTCTTTTTCTCATTCTCGAGCCCAGCAAGATAGTTGGGTTTGGGACTTCACACTGCTTTTTAGATTAATGCGCTGCTCCTTGCGCAGGTTGACAGATAACTAGGAGGGCGGTCACGGGACAGCTCCCTAGCAGGAACAATGCGCATGTGTGTCATCCGAGGACGCCTTTCATGGGGAGCGGGACCGCGCTGCCGTTTCTATAACTTCCGCTCCTGAATGATCCTGAGGCGGGTAGAGCAGAGATGACCCGCCGGCGTCTTTTATAGCATCATTTTATGAGCTGCGCAGTCATGATCTCATTGGCGTTAGTTGCATATAGTGGCCAATGCACGGACAAATGTCTGCTTGATACAACGCCCACATCCTTCTGTTTAATAGAAAAAGGTGGTGTGACATTGCGCTACTTTCACTGGTATAGCTCCGTAATAAAGTCACAAACGAGAGCAAAGCAAACACGGGGGATAGTCGGTCGTTCCGCATCAAATTTGAAGTTCTGCTTAGAGGAAAGTAATTGACAGGCTCTTAAAAAGACGGATACAATCATGCGTTGATTCATACGTTATGGGATAAAAACGCTGCAAACTAACGATGAAAAAGTGCGTCGAAGCCCATTAAAAACAAAGAAAAAAGAGTGCTCAGTTGTGATCCCGCGTGTCCAAGAAGTGACCCATAACGTCAAGAAAAGGGCGGGAAGGCATGGGGTGTCAGCGGCATTCGCGGCACCCAAGCAACTGATAGGACGCCACCAAATTGTAAATAACGAGTTACCAGGTACCAACTAAAAGAAGCCTCGCGGCATAGCTCGCGCTTACAAATTTGGCAAATGCGACATTTCCCGTATTTCTCTATCGTGTGGAAAAAGCTACATTGGTCAATTGACGAGGTGCACCAACGCACGGCTTAGGGAGCGCCATTACAAGTGCAAACAAATTAGCCACACGGGCAACTGTTTCTACCCGTAATCTATTTCGTACCGGTAAGTGGCCGTTATGTCGATGCTCCCGGAATCATTCCCGACGGACGTGTGTAGCGGGTTCTCGAGCAGGTACAGAATCCAGAGCTGCCGGCTGGGCTTCGGGTAAAAGTTGTAGAAAGAGTCCTTGTGAATGACGGCGTCCACCGTTATGTTCTCGTTGTGCCAGCCCTTGTAGACGCGACACGCATCCACCGGACAGCGGTCCCGCAGGAACAGCATCCGGCCTTCGTGAAAGTTGTACCAACTGCCCCGCAACAAGATTGTCTTCAGACCCGTGGCTGCGTTGGTCCAAGAGCATTTGGCGATTAGCAGATACTACACGGACGTATTTAGCAGCAAAAATTTGCTCGGAATCCCGCTACATTGCAAATGCCAGCCATCCGGCACCCTTTTTATGGGCAGTGGGAGAAGGAGCTGTCAAGCACAGGTCCCGACTTTCAGCTTACACTGGTGGAAAGGTTCGTTACAGCAAGATTCTCCAGTGGAGTCCTGGACTGAGGATTCCACCCGACATTTTGATGCTCGTAGTGTAGTTCACTATCTCACTTTCTCTAGCCAGCGTGTCGGCGCATACAATCCAGACATTCAGTGTACGACATGGCTGAGAAGAGAACAAACTAGCAAGAACGGACGGGGTACATAAAACCGCGCCCACTATAGGAGAAATTTTGCTGCAGAAGAACATTGCCGTAAGCACTGTAGTACCCACTGGGGCACACTGGGAACGTAAACTGTGATGATGACGAGAGCTCACCTCTCGTCATCATCACAGTTTACGAGAGCCCAGCTCTTGACATCATCATCAAACTGCCGTCGGCAATCATCATTGACTGACGGCCGAAAGAAGGTGACGTCGCTCAGACACGGCAAGTGCGAATACGCTGCTACTTTCACACCAGTTCGTGGCAGTAAAGTCAATGATACCAACCCTTATCCACCAAGACTCATCGTCTCATCAATGCGGGCAATGTGCTGTCGGAAAAGTTGGCACTCAGCTGAAGAACCCATTACAGATGGAAGGGCGGACGAAGACTGGACAGCGCTTGTCACGTCTGTCTTCTAAGTCTTCGTCCACCTTTCGCGCTATGATGTGGCCTGTAGCCGGGTACTAACTTTCCCAACAACATATTGCTCTGCAACAACTCCAGGCATTGTTTCCCCACCAATAGTTAATAATTTCGTGTCCGTTGTCATAGGCTGCACTTAGTTCACTTGACTGAATTCTAATGGAAAAGTTCATTTAATTCTTGCACCTGTGTCAGGAAAATACGTGTGAGAAACTTCGAGGAAAAAAAGACGCGTGACAAAAGACGTGTGCGAAAAAAAGACGCTTTAGAAAGGTGCCTACAAACGCTGTACTTGTTCAGAAACATTACTGCTAGTGACACCCACCAAATTTTAAAATAAGGTAAAAAAAGTGCAATCATCAACGTTCCCGCGTTTTAGACGGAAGGGTAAAACAAATACGAGATAGGTAAGTTTTGGAGCAAAAACTTACGCAGATAGCGAAAGGAACTCACCATTCGAGTCATTGCGCCAGTCGAAATTACTCGATTTATTGTAAGTCGTGCCTGCAAAGCCAAAAGTAAAGTTGTATTATAGAACACATTCACAGACCACCATTCAATGCGACAATCGACTTTTCAGATTTTAAGATTTCGCGAAATGAGTTCTCACAACGCTGTCTTGCGCTTTAAAAACCTCAGATGTTTGGCGGCGTAATTGCATGCATCCAGTTTCAACGGTTCCCACGCACGTTTACGGGCAGGATTTCGTGGCGCTTTCACCAGTCATTGCACCGTGGGCACCACTGGTTGCAGCGTCGATAGCTTTTACAGCGGAGCTGTGATAGTCTAACTCCCACGTTTTAAAAGCAAAGCTTTACAAATCTCGTCGGGCGGTTTCGCCGCCGCCCGCAATTTGACCTTCATTTGACCGCAGCTGTGCCACACCCCTTTGCAACGCGTCACGAGACCCGCCGTGCCCGCTTTCAGCGCTGTGCACAAGGCCCCGTTTTCAGTCAGATCTGCTCAACTGAGCGGTGGCAGCTGTGGCGGGAGCACCACTCAGCTGATAAGCAGCTGACCAGCCCCACAGCTGCTGCCACACGAATGCCACGCTGGGTCGGCAGCGAGGCGGCGGCGCTCGTGGTTCTCCCTTCGTCCTTCGTGTGTCTGCGCAGTCGGAGACTGAAAAGGCGGCCGCTCTTATGGTGCAGGCGAAAAGCGAGAACGCTCCACGTGTGTTCGAGATTCCGGCGCCCGTTAAAGATCCCCATGTACTCAAAATTAATACGGTGGAGCCCTCCACTACAGCGCGCCTAATCGCCTGTGTAGCGTCGGCGAGTTAAACCTCATAATCAATCAATCAAGACTGAGGAAGAGCGAACCGTTAAGCTCAGTAAACGCCGGAAGCGGGACCACAACCGTAGAGAAAGGCAGGCATTGGACGAATAGCGTACCAAATACAGCTAAACCAAAGGTTACCCAAGTGAAACCAAGAGTTAACAAGACTAAGCCAAGCTTTCGCTTTGCATATTCAGGGTTAGCTCAACATAGCCGAAGCCTTTTTTGTTTGTTTGTTTTTGCGTCTGTAGGACAAGAAAAGCCACTTCCCTCCTCCTCACTTCGGTATACTTTCTCCCTTCGGCCACCTGGTGTGTCCGGAGCTTCGTGTTTTGTTATAAGATGGTGTGTATTGTCCCGAGGAAATGTCTTCCCGGCATACGTTCATGTTTGCAAGTGAAGCCGACTTTACGAAGATCAGTGTAAGCTTGTCTTTAATGCGCAAGCACTCTGGCGGCCGATACTGGGGTTTGGTGGCGGCGATGGTGACGGCATCGCCGTCGTAACCCGGCAAGCAAACCAGGAAGGAAGCGGCAGAGGAAATGCGGCGAAAAAGTGCGGGGAAGGGAAGCATGCTGAGCCCGCACGAGACGCTCCTCAGAGCTTCTGCCGACATTCTGGAGGGGAGGGCGGCAAGCGCCTTAATGGCGCCATCTCTTTCACTGCCCCCCCCTCGCACTTTCGGCAGACGCTACTACCAGAGTCCGTCAATGCTTTGACGGACTCTGCTACTACTCCATGCGTGGCTCATGCGAACCACGAGACATTTGCGCGGGAGGTTCAAACACGATTTGCAACAACATGGTCACCGGCGGCGGCGACGCGCAGCGAGATCAGCATAGTAGCGCGCGCCGCTGTGGGTTCGGTGATCACGTGATCACATCCTGAGACGTAGCAGATATGTGCCGTGACCGAGAACACCGCAGTTCACACTGTGCACACATTTCGCATAAGGAGTACAGTAATCGCCAGTGCATCTTTTTGTAAGCTGGCTTTCTTATATCGTGTTGCGTAGTGAAGCTTGCTCAGTCCTATTTCTGCACACCCTTGTCCTGCGGCAACCTGATCGTCTCCGGCGTTCATATTTTAATAGAACTGTACATTGTACCTGCAAAATGTCTTCCCAGCACTGCATGTGCGTGTATAAGTGAAGCGGAATTTAAAAATATCGGCGTAATCGCGATCTCTGTAATCTGGCTTTTCAAAATTGTGTGTCGCACAGTGAAGCTTACTCACAATCCTGCGGAACGCTTTCCCGGCACGACATCGCTACATCGCGAATTTGTGCCAAACAGCAGCCCACAAAAGCTCCCTGATAATCCGCCTTTACGGAGTGTAATGGCACCGTTTTTTTTTTTTTTTTTGCTACAAACTGGCGACGCACGACGCGGGATCCACTGACTGCCCGTCAACTGGTGACACTGAAAAATAGATTTCGCCAAGAAAGCGGCACTGATGCATAGAATGCATGCAGTTGCATACCGCATTAAGACCGACTTGGAACAGACCCCCTCTGGTGGTGAGTATTGCCGATACACTAGCCCTCAAACCTCGCAAAACTATCTTGGCCAGACGGTCAGAGCTTATACGAACTACGAGAAAGGAATCCGGCGCAGAAAAGGAATGGGCTTGCGTGCGTTCGCCGAGCTCTCACAAGTATACGCCCTCTATCCGTAAAAAATTGGGCCCATCTCCCCGCGAGGGGGACTCGAGTAAATGCGTCGCATAGGGGGTGGGTGTATTGCGTTAACGTTTAGTGTTGGGAGTTGGTGGTAGTGAATGCGTTGTATCGGCAGCTTCTTGACGTAGTTTGAATGAGTCAAGGATATAAGGCGCGTTCGTAGCCTCCCATTCTGTGTTGGCTTTGTGGCGCAGTGGGTAGAGCACCATGTACATTGCGTTCCGCCCGCAGGGTCGAGGGATCAAAACCAGGCGCCGGATAGTATTTTTTTTTATATAGTGTAGGGGGAGGGGTGCGGACAACGACGGTGCGGACTACGACTACGGAAGTCAACGCGGGTGACATCGTGAGTTACTGAAATGCTCTGCATTTAAAAGATCGTATACATCCAATGCGTGCTGGCGGTGACGATGTATGGAGAGGAAGCTTGGAGCCTTACGAAGCTACTGGGAAGCAACCTAAGGTCGGCCTTCTGGGCCATGGAGCGAACAATGATAGTAGTAACACTTAGGGACAGGAAACGAGCATCGTCGATCAGGGAGCAAACTCAAGTAGAAGATATTATAGAAATTAGGACGAAGAAATTCACTTTGGCTGGCCTTGTAGTGAGACGAACCGACAACAGGTGGGCCACGAGGGTAACGGAATGGATGGCGAGAGACGGGACTAGAAGAAGGGACGGAGAGGCGAAATAAGCAAATTCGGAGGAAAAGAATGGACTCGCGCATAGCAGGGCAGGAGTGGTTGGAGGTGAGGGGGAGATGCCTTGGTCCTGCAGTGGACCTCAGTATTCTGATGATGACGATGATGGTCTATAATCTACGACTTACTTTTTTTTTTCAGAAGGACAAGGGTCTTAACACTTTAGGGTCTTAACACTTTAACTTAACACCGTCCCAGACCCTCCCAAGTATATGTGCAAGCCCACGAAGTCGATAACTCTGAAGGCGTTTTTTTTTTTTTTAATCCCTCGAACAACACCTATGCCACTCCTACAGACTGCCAGAAATTCGTCATGAGGTACACATAATCCCACAGAAAAGCGGAGGACGAGCTAGAAAAACTCCCACCTCCCCTCGCGGGAACCCCTGTGTAGATGCGACGCATAGGGGGTTCACGTTGCAGCGTTGGACAGCGGAGGAACGGCGCTGGAACGATAGAGCGGAGCGGCGCAGGCACCGCGTTTTATAGCGCACATAACGTTGAGTGGACGCGCCGGCGCCAGTGCGTCTGCCGCGGCTATGACGCAACACAATCCAACACAATCCACTTTAATTCAATCCAAGCGAAGCCAAGCCAAGCCAAGCCAATCGAATCCAATCCAATGCCCCTCGCGAGAGAGTGTTCGCTATCGGAGAGGAGAGGGCGTGAGCGGCGGAGAGCGCAGCTAGCGCGGCGAGGAGAATGGGGGAGGGGAGGACGCCGATAACGCCGGATGGATGCAGGGACAAGGCGAGTGAATGAGATGCGTTCGCATCTAAAAGCGAAACAGCAACAGCAGGAGAAGGTTTCAGAGAAATGGCAACGAAGCGCGTGGAGAAAGAGGCCGCGACCACACGAGTAATACGATGTGGTGAAGGTGCCGACGGGTGCGAACAGGAGACTCCTGGAGACGATTAGCGAGCGGTTCGAGCTTCGGCGGGTGCTGCCCAGGGGCCGGTCAAGGGGTGACGGTCGCGGCGGCAAACTTTTCCATCATTAGTTACAAATTCGCAGGCGCTCATAAGCGGCTCCTCGCTTCTCTGAGGGCCTCCTTACTCAAGGACGGGCCAAGGATGGTTTCAAAATGCGATTCCCCCTTTGAATGGTTTCCTCAGTCAAACAAGCATGAGGGAATCCTCACTTGAGTGTGCAAGTCCGCGTCAAGACTGCAGCGCTCTAGAATTTTGCCCTTACTAAGGTTCGTCGCTTGGCCCTTGTACCGGGGCGGCAAGTACATGAGCTGTGCCACGATGCGGTCGTCGTGCGGCGCCTTCGGGTCGGGCCACACCCTTGCCAGGCGGGAGAGCCTGCTCGAGGGGCGTGGCCATTCGGTGCCGTTGGTGAAGAACCAGAGCCGCTTACGGCTGGCCGAAGACTGGACGCCCCCGTCGTGCCGGTGGTCGGCGTCCCCGCTGTCCCTGCGTGTGCACGGGATACGCCATCCCTAGGGCTCCGGGTTTCCAAATTAATAAAAAAATCCGAAAAACACTCGCCAGTTAAATTTTAAAAAATTCGGATTTATCCAATAACCACCAATTTTAGAGCACAAGGCCGCAAAAAAAAATGGCGATCGAAGTTCGTACTTCAGGATTTCCGGCAAGTTTATCAGCACCCCTGGGTGTTCACACTCATCGTGTTCGTGTTTTACTGAGCCCTGGTTGCAAGCGCAAGCAAACAAATCGATGGAATTTCTTTTCGAAAGGAGTTGGTCAGGACACAGATTGTGGTGTTGCTAAAACTGCTCCACTCAAAAATGTGTGGATCAAAAACTTGAGCATCTGGTCTACGTTGTCACAAGCTTGCCCTTCGCTTTAGCCAATTGTAGCGAAAGGGAGTAGAAGCGGGAGGTTTCGTTGCATTCGTGCGTAAGTTCTTATGTACGGAAAAACTTTCCACTGGAGCAAGGCATACATCACATTCTTTGTTTCTCGTCTGAGCGAGAGGAGACTGGAACTAAAGGCACAGGTGGCCTGACAAGGTCCTCAGCCCCAACACACCATGTCAGAAACGTTTGTCTCAGCCCACTTGTCTATGCACGCAACCGATAAAAGTAAATCGTTTACACAAAAAGGGGTATAAGAAAAAATTATAAAGCAACTGGTAAGAGAATATGAGAAATGAGGTGAGCAAAAAAAAAAGAATTACAGCACATAAGGTCAGAGAAGTCTGAGTCATCGAAAAATAATATATTTGTCTACGTATACACATTCGCTACATGCATAGCGAGGGCCTCTGTTCTGGCAGTCTTGGTGCCAAAGGGAGCTTAAGAGGGTTCAAAGCTGGTCGACCACTCTGGACATGTCGTAGACACTCGAGTCACGACCCGGGGGTAAAAAGAAGGTCCCCTTCACCCCGATTAGTCCGAATGGCGCTGGCTACCACCCCCAAGCACAGGAAACAAACATACCTAACATAAATACCCCAGAAAGTGAATGGGAAAATCGCCCCGCCGGTAGCGTAGTGGTTATCGCACCAGACCGGTATTCTGGAGGTCGTGGGTTCGGATCCCACCTGGCGGTCATTTTTTCTTCACTTTCTTTCTTTCTTTCCAAATTCTTAATCTGTTTCAATGATCTACCACATCCTCCCCTTTGCTTTCCGAGGTTTTCTCGACTGCCAACCCTTATTTCTGTGTTATTTTCAACGAGCCCCTCATTTCCTATTCTGATTCGCTACATGCATAGCGAGGGCCTCTGTTCTGGCAGTCTTGGTGCCAAAGGGAGCTTAAGAGGGTTCAAAGCTGGTCGACCACTCTGGACATGTCGTAGACACTCGAGTCACGACCCGGGGGTTAAAAAGAAGGTCCCCTTCACCCCGATTAGTCCGAATGGCGCTGGCTACCACCCCCAAGCACAGGAAACAAACATACCTAACATAAATACCCCAGAAAGTGAATGGGAAAATCGCCCCGCCGGTAGCGTAGTGGTTATCGCACCAGACCGGTATTCTGGAGGTCGTGGGTTCGGATCCCACCTGGCGGGCATTTTTTCTTCACTTTCTTTCTTTCTTTCCAAATTCTTAATCTGTTTCAATGATCTACCACATCCTCCCCTTTGCTTTCCGAGGTTTTCTCGACTGCCAACCCTTATTTCTGTGTTATTTTCAACGAGCCCCTCATTTCCTATTCTGATTCGCTACATGCATAGCGAGGGCCTCTGTTCTGGCAGTCTTGGTGCCAAAGGGAGCTTAAGAGGGTTCAAAGCTGGTCGACCACTCTGGACATGTCGTAGACACTCGAGTCACGACCCGGGGGTTAAAAAGAAGGTCCCCTTCACCCCGATTAGTCCGAATGGCGCTGGCTACCACCCCCAAGCACAGGAAACAAACATACCTAACATAAATACCCCAGAAAGTGAATGGGAAAATCGCCCCGCCGGTAGCGTAGTGGTTATCGCACCAGACCGGTATTCTGGAGGTCGTGGGTTCGGATCCCACCTGGCGGGCATTTTTTCTTCACTTTCTTTCTTTCTTTCCAAATTCTTAATCTGTTTCAATGATCTACCACATCCTCCCCTTTGCTTTCCGAGGTTTTCTCGACTGCCAACCCTTATTTCTGTGTTATTTTCAACGAGCCCCTCATTTCCTATTCTGATTCGCTACATGCATAGCGAGGGCCTCTGTTCTGGCAGTCTTGGTGCCAAAGGGAGCTTAAGAGGGTTCAAAGCTGGTCGACCACTCTGGACATGTCGTAGACACTCGAGTCACGACCCGGGGGTTAAAAAGAAGGTCCCCTTCACCCCGATTAGTCCGAATGGCGCTGGCTACCACCCCCAAGCACAGGAAACAAACATACCTAACATAAATACCCCAGAAAGTGAATGGGAAAATCGCCCCGCCGGTAGCGTAGTGGTTATCGCACCAGACCGGTATTCTGGAGGTCGTGGGTTCGGATCCCACCTGGCGGGCATTTTTTCTTCACTTTCTTTCTTTCTTTCCAAATTCTTAATCTGTTTCAATGATCTACCACATCCTCCCCTTTGCTTTCCGAGGTTTTCTCGACTGCCAACCCTTATTTCTGTGTTATACACATAAACACTTATATACAGTTCGCAACAGAAAAATAACGCGCTCAAATATTAACTGCAAGACAAAGAACGGAAATATGAAAAAAATTATTTTGAGGCTTTTCTAAATGTACCTTCTTACAGTCAGCGCCAGGGACATCATACCTCCTACTAAGGAATGCGCGGTAGCAAAAAGCACAGGGAAGAATGCTCATCAATCACTACGCGGTGTTGCAAACAGTAAGAAAACAAAGACAACATAAAAAGTCTAGGATATTCAAGCAATCACGGGTTGCCAGTGAGCAATAGTTGGTTAACTTACTTTTTGAATAATTTCTCAGGAATGTTGAAACTTACAGCTTTCCCAATTCCGTTTAGTATTTCTGTCGACTGAAACAAGAAACTCTGTTTTCCGTAATTAGTTCTTTTTGGTGGATGACATTTGCTACGCCTAAGAGAATAGTGGAAAATAGTGCTGTTTGTTGTATTTTGTATTTTCCCTTTATGTATGGTCCACAACAGATTCAAATAATATATCTTGTCAGTTCGAAGAACAGCAAAGCGCTCGAATAACGAACCGTTCGCAGATGCGCATGGCAACCATGGTAATTTCAATATACGCGAAGCATCCGTTTTTGTAGAAGAGTTAGTTTGGAGTAGTTTGTTTTCGTTGTTGTGCCCCACATCAGCGCTCAGTAACAGAGTTTCGAGTAGAAAAGTGTATAACTGTTTTTCGGACAAAGCGGTATCAAGTGTGCAATTCTAAATATTACACCTACATTACACCTGCGCTGTAAAATCAATCAGGAGTTTCTCTTGAATGTTCTCGTTACGTGGTCTAAATACTATGTAGGTGGTCTTTTTTACGTTTCACTCCAGCTTGCTTTGCAAAAACTGTTCGGATAAGTGGTTTAATTATTCGTTAATCTACGGTCCAGTTCAGTTGCATCAAAGGAAGGAAAGAAAACTTCCTATCATCCGCGTACATAACAAGTTCAGGTGATCCTGTTATACATATAACATAATTGAAGTAAATTGGAAACAGCAAAAGACCTAATTTTGATCCTTGTGGTACACCTGGTTTAATGTTCAATAACAGGTTAAAAACAGTCCCTAGCTGCACATACTGTTTTTTATTAGATAAGTAACTTCCGAGAAGACTATCTGCAATTCCCCGTATGCCACCCTTTCTAGTTCCGTTAGTAAAATTTCATGGACAATGGAATCGAAGGCTTTCTTTAAGTTGAGAAACAATTCAACGGTATATTTCTGTTCTTCTGTGTTCTTGATTATTTTGTCTTTAATGCTTACAAACACCTGTTCGTAGATTTTTTTTTCGAAACCCGTACTGACTCTCGGCGATAACGTTGCGCTTGTGTAAGAAAATCGACAGCCTGTCAAAAAATTATTCCCTCAAATATTTTAGAAAACACAGCCAGGATGGATATTGGCATATAGATTGACATTTCGTCAAATGCTCCATTTTTGGGGATTGGTGTCGGACGTGCAAGCTTAAGTTTCAGTTTAAGCCTAAGTAGATATCGCCTACTCGTTCTATAAACCACCGGGTCGATAAGGATGTAGTTTGCGAAATTTCCAAACCAAGAAGTGTCTGTGCCTGCTGTTACCCCCCACGAGTTCCCGTATCATACGGGATCCTATGTTTAAGCAAAGCTTATTCCTTCAGGTACAAATATGCAGGAAACACCGGTAGCGTACATCGGACCACGCTCAGCCAAGGTAAAGCAAGGGTTTCGTGTGTTTTAGCGGCGCCGACAGAAGCGCCAGGCTTCGGCCGCAGACCGAACTTGTATTGCGGCGCCGCCGCAAGCGCCCGACGGCGCTTCGGCTCCCGACCGAGGTAAAATTGAAGTGCAGTGCTTGAAGCCGGCGTCAAAACATAGTGCTGGCCCCGTATGGGACGCCATGGGAGGCGAGGAGCGTGGTGAACACACTACTGCCGTGCTAGCGACATTTATAACGTCTCGTTGCCTTGTAAGAGCTGCGCCGCGTCTCGTTTCTCGGCGCAGAGAAACACTTCGAAAAACATTTTGTGACAGACAAATTCTGAACGGCATGTGATTGAAACTTGGCTTCACGTCCATTCTCACCTCTAAGTGGGACTCTGCACTTTTTCTCAACCGCAAACGCACCTGAATATCTGGCGCTCCATAATCCTCCGGTCCCGCTCCGTCCTGCCCTCGCGCTCTTCCTGTCGGCCGGGTGGCCCCGCTGAAGGCCGAATCCACGGCGGCAGCAGCATGCTCTCGTGGGCGGCCAGCTTCGTCTGGAAGAGCAGCAGCGTGGCGCCACTGGCCACCAGCGCGGCGGCGATGCAGCGGCGGAGAAACACCGTGCGCCGGTGTGCTGAGCACCAACGGAGGCAGAACAACGGCGCCAGGCCCATGCTACTGCCTCTCGACGACTTCGCAGGCTGCGTCCAATCCACACGCACGACCAATAAAAGACATATAATTCATTAAATTATTGGGGCTTAACGCTCTGAAGCTACGCTTTTTATTAAATTTAAGGTAATAAAAAAGAGCCAGTACTCTTGGCATTCGTGGGCAAAATGAACGGTACCTTCCAGGTCATGAAACCTCTAATTTGATGACTATGAAGTAGAGGGAGCCATCGCCGTAATCCAGGGTATCCTAACAATTCCGCCACCGTCAGGTACACGTATATTTAGGGACGAAAGCGTTGTTCTCATTTATCCTTCTTAGGACGTATAGGTACTTATCCAAAATATTTATATATCTTCTTGAATCACACAATCACTTATGCCTGCTCTGGCTTTAAAATCTATTAAACCCATGTATACTATAGCTTGCACAAACACGTGAGCGTTCGGTATTAGCAAATCTTTTTAGCAAGGGTCAAGGGTGCTACCCTTAAATCCTCATATGAAGAAATATTTGTTTTAGCTGCCATTTTAGCTACAACGCCGCACAGTCGAACTTACGGTACATCGTTCCGAGGCCATACACCGCGAAAATAATCAGACGTTCCCGTATGTGAAAGTGGATGACCACCGAAACTCCTTAGCACACGGCATAAAGGTGACCGAGAAGTTAGGTTGACGTTGTGAGAAAATTCTATTTCTCTTGAGGATTTACGGCGGTTATCCCTAAGAAAGACCCATGCATACCCACATACGCTTTCATTTTTACTCTACTGATCTTTAAAATGGCGCCTACTGATAACACATGTACTCGAAATGCACATCCAAGTGATGCTACGTATAAGCTTAAGGTCCAATTCATGTTTTATTGTGTCAAATGGTGTCTATTATTAACTAACCTACACAAGATGCACATAAAACTAATGATACGTATAAGCTTGGAGCCCAAATCATGTTTTGAACGGCGTGAAATTTTGGGGGTGATCACGTGCTAATAGCGCACACACCACGGCGTTCTTTTTATAGCGCTAAGCGCTATTGAACTGCTCGAGCTTCAAAAGACACGTCAAGCGTCGAGAGCTTTCTTCGCGGGCTTTAAAAATACATGGAGCCCTAGCCATATAAGCTGCACTAAAAAAAGCGAGTGCGAATAAGAATCCCCAATATCCAAGTACCCAACTACACATCACCCGAGGATTCCAGAGCCATTCGGTGTGCCCAGAAGGCCATGCTAACCACCATATTCCGTTGCAATTCAGGCTTAGCTCCTTAAGCCCCAGATTTCTAAACTTGCTGAAGTGCACGTGGCCACTACCGATATACTTACGTGGCTGGGTCAAATTGCAGACTGGAGGTTCTTTGAGGAGAGTCGACGAGCAGCGGGGCTCCACAACAGTTGAGCAGACGTGCGTACGTGTTTTGCCGGTGGAAGCATACAGAGCATAGCAAGCGACTGGCGCTCAACTGCACGTGCTGGCTCGAGCGTCTGATGATGATGATGTTCCTCAGTGACTCAACCCATGCGCGCCCCTCGATTCTTCGTCTTCGTCTCAATAAATGGCCCACTTTCTTTCATTCTGCTGCTTTCTTCTTCTCCTCCTTCCTGGTCGGCGCGTACACACAGAGGCAGGGCGGTCGAGGCTTGAGAAAGCGGCTACTCCGCCAACTTCTTGTTCCTCATCCTCGTCTTTTTCACCGCCTTGCGAGAGAAAGGTAAGCGCAAGCATCGCGACCTCTTAAATGACGCAATTAGTTACGTTTTCGGGCGTAGTAAAGAGTGATTGCGTAATACCGGGAAATTGTCGTCGCCGCTGCTGCTTTAACGACACGTGGAATGGAGGGTGCTCGTTGCTTTAACGTGCAATGGTAATGCAGAAGGAAGTTCACCGAATCATACGGTGAGAAAACTTCGAGCCGGATGCGTTAAATTTAGTTCATTACATCGATAGGGGAAAAAAGCTCACTTACTGTGAAGAATTTAATATTTCCCGCGGCCAATAGTCGTCAGTTTTCTATCGAACGGGAATGTAGAAAAAGAAAGCGCGAAAGAAAGGTTGAATTCTTTAGGTAGAGATGATGGGTGAGAACAGAGTGCTTAAGTAGAAGACTTATTTAAGAATTGAAGACTTTCCCACCTTATACGCAAGCAGAAAAAATATCAGCAAAAGGCACAGCGCATATAAAAATTGGTTTCATTGTGGTCAAACTATAAAAGGAATTCTTACAACATTTGCTGTAGTTTTACGACAAGTTCACTCTAAAGCCTTATTCAGAACATGCCAATAAATTAAGACTAACGTAGACATACGTTTTAGGCCTCCAGTAGTGAAAATAAATTATCGCTGTTACAGCTGTCTTAAACAACGTAAGATGAAGCAGCCAAACTATTGGAGGCGCGCTCTTCATTATAGTCCAGGGAGAACAAACTGCCTTCTATATATTCATTCCTTTTAAACAACTGATTTTACTTCTAGAATAATGCATAACTCCGCTTTAATAAATATCCATTGATGAGCGCCCTAAAGCAGTAAGAGAGATGGCGGGGTACATAGCAGAATAAGCGTATTGTGATGCCTTGTAAACGTCAGCCATTGTTTTAAGGCGCACTTGGTCTAGCCAACAAAAAGGAATCAAAATATGCAAGCCCCACATCTTTCTGTGACACTAACGCTTTAGAAGCATTGCAGCAAAAGAGCAACCAAGAACGTTACTCGTTACGTTTAAATTTTACCTTCCACTAATTCTCCTGCAGGCCAACCACATCAAAAAGTAGACAGCAGGCTACGCGTGACGCATGCGAGATGGACTATACCTTGACTCCTATTTTTAGAATATCAGGTTTTGAATGCCCTTATCGTGTCATGATTATAATATTTGTGCACGAGCGAAGAACCTGCTGCCACCGTGTAAAAATTTATTTATATCTGCGATCTGCGTAATAAAAGTTACTTAAGCGTTTCGGTTTGTCCTATATTACCCTTTGTTCATCTTTGTTATTTCTTTTTGCACAACTCCCGTCTTTTTGCCGAAGATGCTCAAACTCTCCCAGCAAGAAGGTCTGCTTAATCCCGAACAAGTGCGGTGTGGTTGACTCACGATTATAAACAATGGTTTATAAACAATGGTTTATGACTCACGATTATAAACAAATCTGACCAGTCTTCATCTGTCAGATGAAGACTGGTCCTCCAGTCGAAACATCACTAAACCACTGTTTTTTTTAATCGTTTCCTGGTTGGCAGAAAAAGCGGAAATGTATTATCGTCCTCACAACCCCCCCTCCCCCCCGCCCCCCGAATTCTCTTCGCACATATACTACCGAACGAAGGGGAATGGTAATGAGTCAGAATATAATATTCTTCGCTCGTTCTCATCTTCACCCTTTATAGCTGCTATCATCCTGCAGGCGTCGGACACGAAACGGACGAGACAGGTATCATACGCAATTGTGCCATGTTCATCCTGGCCCTCTTGTCTATAAGAGGGCCACAATGAGCATGAAAAATTTGCGTTCGACACCTGTCTCAGCCCTCAAAAGCTATCAATAAGTTCGAGACGTATAAGAGAAAAAAAACTGCATGCTCCCATTATTTGTGACTGCCATGCTCTCACCTCAAGCCGGTGCTCCGTATTGGTAAATATCCGCGGCAGGCTATACCTGTTGTAGCCGCTCACGGTGGTTGAAGGTTGGTGCCATTGTTCTTGCCGTCGCTGTACGGATTGTGGTTGTCTAAAATAAGCTGCTTGCACCTTGAGGAAGGAGATCAGAAAACTTCCGACCAAGTCACCCAGTAAAACAGGCAGGAGATACAGGTCTTCGTTCAGACGGCCCGGCCACAACCGCCTCGCATAGAAAAGCGCTCAAAACAGCTGTCAGACAGCTCGTAACTCGCGCGTTGGGAGCAGCGGGACACGTCTGAATGAAATGAACGGCAGTGAGCGCATGCCTCGAAGAAGAGAAGTAAAGAAGCACATCCCGGCTGCCCGCGTATATGCATTTCCTAGTGAGTACAGCCAGCCGTAACCTCAGCCTGATTATGGGGGTTATATCACAGCATAAACGTACTTAAAGCACATACAAAACCACCCGAACTGAAATAAATAACATCCAAAACAGACCTGCATGGTTGAAAACCTTGTCGTAGAAAAAAATTCAACAGAAAAAGCCGCAACCGACCTAAAAGGGGAAAATCCGCAAAAACGTACAAAAAGCAGTAGCTGAAACTGACCAAAAGGCAACGAAAATACCCGAAATCCCATTTGTAATGCATGAAGGTGTCATAACTAGATTATATGCGTGATAACAAATGTTAATATTCGAATATGACAAACCCTTCAAAATGAAAAAAAAAAAAGTGGTAACGGGATTTCACCCCGGGTTAGGATGTTTGCTTCGCGGGAGCGGAACTATTACACTACGAGAACAAACTGTTCTGCGCTATCAAATTGAGGACCACATGCACGTGGACATAGCTTCAAACATGCCCCTAGATGGCGCCATGCGTCGCTTAGCTGTGCTGACTAGGAAACGCCTATACGCATCCCGGTTGGGTTCCGGATGTTAGCTCCGAGGAGGAGAGGGGAATGGACAGAGAACTATACCAAATTTTTCAGTTCCTTACCTAAGTCAGTTTCTTGTAAGATTTCCCGTGTTAAGGGTCCAGCTATACACGCTATCACATCTAAGGAGCTGTAACGGCGAATAGAGACCTGCAGTCTAGCGAGCAAATCATCCACTTACGCCATTACTCTGACTTCGAAATTAATAAGAGCAGACGTGTAGGCTATTGGAAGTTGTATACGGGACGTTTAAGGAGAGTCTGCATTCTGTTCCTTCTTCTCAACGTATGTACTGTGACTTGCGGTGCTTTTTTGAGTTCGAAGTTATTTTCGGAACCGATTATGAACCATGACCATGCCTGCATGCCGATGTCCCCGTTGTTCTTCCACGCCCGTCTGTAATGTCAAGGATTGAGACTGAAGTCCCTTCATCAGCCTACGAAGGAACTTTAGTTCCTCCCTTCCCCTCTTTTTTACTTCTATCCGGATATGTCTGCGAATGCTGTACAATCATGGATGGCGAGGAATCCGCGGCGGGAAGAGGCAGGAAGAGCACGCGGATGACGTCACAAATGGTCAGGCGCATCTCCATTGCTTCCCGTAATGTCACGGGCAGACAGACGAGCGTTACAAGGCCGTCTGCTCCGTTCAAGGAAACCGCGCCTACTTTTGCAAGCCTAGGCGCAATCACTCTCCTCTGTAAATTTCGCGACACCCCCCGAGGGCATTATAGCGTGACCACTAGCGTCGCCGACCAGGCTACCGCGGCAGCAACTCGTCGTCTTGAAGTGGAGATTGCGGCTTCACGATTGAAAAACTCTGAGAGGCTTTACACTCTTCCACGCTATCTCAGCGAAATCGGCGGAGCACCTTCGCAATCACCGTGAATGGTTGCTTGAGCAGGACAAAATGTTTTGCGTTTAGTGCTCAAACACCTGAAGGATCGATGACAAAAAAAAAATCATGAGCCTTTCCACACTGTGAAGGTGAATGACCAGAAAAGTTTTTTCAGCACACAGCATAAAGGAGACACAGGATTTAAGTTAAATGTACGGGGAAATTTTATTTCTCTTGAGCGGTGACGACGGCCGTCCCAAAGAGACACAGGATTTAAGTGAAATGTGCGGGAAATTTTATTCCTCTTGAGTGGTGACGACGGCCGTCCCAAAGAGACATAGGATTTAAGTGATATGCACGGGGAAATTTTATTTCTTTTGAGTGGTGACGACGGCTGTCCCAAAAAGACACGGGATTTAAGTAAAATGTACGGGGAAATTTTATTTTTTTTTAGAGGTTACGACGGCCGTCCCTAAGAGACACAGGATTTCAGTGAGATGTACGGGGAAATTTTATTTCTCTTGAGGGGTGACGACGGCCGTCCCTAAGAGGCATACATATACGTGCACACTTTTAATAATTCAGTAAAGCAATTGACTTGGGAGAGCTATATTATCAAAAGTAACAATCTGAAAAGCTGCAACTGTAGTTATTTGAACCTTTGATACAAACAAGCGCAAATAACTTGACTGCTTTATTAGAGAGATTAAGACGCTTCCTCAAGTCGTGATGTTCTCTGAAACATGGTTTGCTTCTGAACAGGATGTTTAGAGTATTGCAACGTGCAAGGCATATAACTTAAACCGCCTGGGTAAACTTGGAGAAAAACTACGTCTACATTAATTTCTTATTCAATTGGTTCTGAACTTCGACCTAAAGTTTGTCGCAGTACTCCATGTTACAAAGTGTCAGCAGTTAAATGCGGATATATCATTTTTTGTGCATGCTATTGCCCTCCTGGTAATGGTCGTCGTGATTTTTTTATGGACAGCTTTTGGAGATTCTCAATTAGAATCAATATCATTTGATTTTGTGTAGATATTTCAATATTAACATGACGGTTGACAGTAGCCTAAAACTGGATTTTGAATCACATCTACTTGCCCACAAAAGTGAAAATGTTATACCCAGCCCACGCGACATACTAATAAATCAGAAACTCTTTTAGACCTATTTATAGCTAACTTTGACGCTCGTCATGTAACATCTTGTGTTATATTCGTGCTGTTTGCGACCGTTTACCTATATTTATGCCAGTCAATGAAACACCAATTTCACTATAAAAAGAAAAGAGACGTCAGATTACAGACGTACTAACGCCCAGACGTTTTCCACATTTAGAGACCGATTATTGCATAGTGAATGAGGATATGTACTCAGGGAAAGCAACCTAAATACACCACATGGCGAATTTCTCAGGCTATTCCAAGCGGCTAACTCCGCCTCATTAGGATTATGATTAGGAAAAACTTTATTTGTGCCTGCAAAACGACGATTTTTAAGTGCCGCGACGCGGGCCCGGTGGCGTCTATGTGGTTTGCCGTTACTGTAGGCGCAGCTCCAACGCTTCCCGTTGCCGGGTCGCCTGGTCTGGTGCTTTTCAAGAGGACCGCACTTGCTGGACGGCCCAGACATGAGTGTCCTTGTCATTAGTGCGTGCAGCGCCCTGGAGCTGCGGCGGATAAGTCCTTGATTGAGTTCCGTTTGGAAACCGGGCACAGTCCCAGAAAATGTGCCACTGGTCTGCCAGACCCACACCACACGCTTGGCACGCATCCGTCGGATAAAGTTCTGGATGAAACCTGTGCAGCGTTGCCGGAGCGATGATGGACCCGGTCTGGAGCTGCCGTAGTAGAACTGCCTCCTCCCAGCTCAGGCCCTGGTGGGAGGTGGCATGACCCGTCGAGCCAGGCGGTAGGCCTTGGTGATCTCGTTGCAGCTCACGAGGCGATCTTTGTTCGCGAACCAGCAGGGACGGTCAGTCTCGGAGGAGCGGAGGGTAAGTGCTCGCGCCTCCGAGTGTGCTGGAAGAAGAGGGGTGTTGACGTGTTCCGCATGGACTTTGCTTATTTTAAGCCTCAGGTGCAGAATACGCCAAGTCCTGAGGACAAACCTGTAATTAATGTCTTCGCGACGTTCTTAGGACTACGCCAATAGGAAACTTTGGCCCGTAAATGCATTATTTTTTATTTTACGGGCAGCCTTTACTCGGAGGTGGCGGCGTCGATCTAGGCCTGTTGCCTAGACCTACAGCTTCGAACACGTCACAATGACAACCCCTCCTGCGACCTTGGAGCAACCCTCAAGCTTCACGCAAAAGCAAGGAAGTGACGAAGAAGCAATGGAAGACAACCACAAACAAGAAGATACCACCCCGACGAACTGTAAGGAGGAATGGATTGAAATCGTCAGCCGAGCCCAGCGACGCAAACAAAGGGCGAGGGGCGCTACGTTAAGAATAACCCCTAATCATTCATCGGCCCGGATCTAGCGCAACCACCTCTAAGCCTAAGCCACCCCTATTTCCAGAAGACGACTACACGCTCGTGATTAGACGCAAAGAAGGCTTATCTCTAACCAAATTGAACCCGGCCAAGCTCGCTGGAGCTATTTTACATGAATGAAGACTTACCTGACGAGAGGCAGACATTCGTATTAGAGTGGAAGAGACTCAAAACATCATCACCGTGAGCACACCTCACCAGAAGGCAACGCGGACCCTCAATCAAATCCGGGAGCTAACCATTGACGGGAAAACACATCCGGTCAACATCTATGGACTGCCCCCCCCCCCCCTCGACTCTGTTAAGGGAGTGATTCACGACGTACCACTGCACTACAACATGCAGCGAGTCCTCAACGACCTCTACTCACCGGGGCATGAGCTTCTGACGTGCCACCGCCTCGGCAATACCGGGAATGTGGTGATCACCTTCCAAGGACACAAGGTACCTTTTTATGTGTACTACATGGGAGTTGAAGTTAAATGCTACTTATACAGGAAGACTGTTCCAGTGTGTAGTGTGTGCCACGTGTTGGGACATCGTGCCGATGTGCGCCCAAACCCCACCGTTCGGTCTTGTGACTCCTGTGTGGCACGGGATCCAACACCGGCGCACGTCTGCAAGCCGCAGTGTGTCCTATGCAACGGAGACCACCTGACTGCGTTTAAAGGGTGCCCCAAGAGGTTTTGTGAGCCTTTCGTCTTGCGCCAGAAGGCACTGGCGAGGGATCGTGAAACCCGGCGCATGTCTGCGCAATCCAGGCCCTCGCGGAGCAGGTCTCGTGGACGCAGCTCATCTCATCACGCGTCCCGTGGACCATCCCGTTCCAGATCCAGATCCAAGAAGCGGAGCACATCCCACGCAGGACAGGTGAGCTGGGCAAGCATTGCTTCTCCCGCTGCTCATACCCCACACTTACCTAACCCCAGTGTGCCGAGTGAACAAAGGTCAAGGCAGAAAACGAAAGACTAGAGGCCGAATGCGCGAAAGTCCAGGCAGAGCTAAGGAGTCGTAGGGAGGAGTTCACTGCCCTCAAGGAAGCAATAACTACGCCGACCAACGAGAAACGCAGAACGATGGTGTAAAGAAAGATCTCCCAGTTGAGCCGGAACAGCCTAGAGTTGAGCCACGAGAAGAAAACACACAAATAGTTGAAATAATCACCAAGACAATCGAGGCGCAATTGAAACAGGCTACAGGGAGTATCACAGAGCAGCTTCGTACACTAACAGCACGGGTCGATTCAATGTCTAAGGATTCAGGTGCCTCGCACAAAAGGATCCAGGTGCTTTAAAAGCCTCCGAGCAGGCGTCGAGAGAAGCCTTACGACAGACCAAACACGCAAGATCCCCAGAAAGGCTTCTCAGGTAGTAGCAATCGCCCGTAACCACAAGTCGAAGCAAAGAACAACAATATGGCAGTGGAACTGCAGGAGTATTAAACCTAAAGTCAGATCCCTGCAGCAGTACATAGGAACCGTCAGTATTCTACCAGACGCAATTGCGCTCCAAGAAACCAATGCACCTGTCAAACTACCGGGCTACATGACTAACGGAGATTCCCAGATCAATAATTCAGCTACACTCATCAAAAAAGAAATCACAGCCATACAGCATTCGTTAACCCAGCATGAACAAATCGGAATGCTGTCCGAAGTGATCCCCAGAAAAACAGGAAGAGCCCAGAGCCTGTTCGTTCTCAACGTGTACTGTCGCCCCAAGTGGAAACAGGCGGAGATAAAGCAAATAATTCAACAGGCGGTGCGGGTAGCAGCTGATAACCCGCTCATCAATGTAGGCGACTTCAACGCCGCTCACCCCCTGTGGGGATACGGTTACACCAATAATAGAGGCACGGAACTCAGCCTTGCCATGGAGAAGGACCTCACCCTTGTCACTGACCACTTGGCCCCCGCACGAATGGGTAACCGCGTCACCAGGGATACTTGCCCTGACCTCACGTTAGTCAAGAATATTAATGAAGTCAGCTGGACCAACACAGGTGAAAACCTAGGCTCTGACCATGATATCATATCCACAGTCATCCTAGGTCCCGAACAGCGAGCCCACCTAGGTGAGGCCAGAATCACTGATTGGCACAAATTTCGTGAACGCCGGGAAGCTCAAGAATTATCTAGCAAGATTACAAGCATATAGGAATGGGCCAGAGGTCCACGACCCTGAAAGTAAAGACCACCTCGCAAGTACCTAGCGTCGATCCCAAGCTGCTTCACTTGAAGCAGCTTGGGATGCAGAAGAGGACTGATCCGCAGGTGGAAAAGACACCGCCACAACAGCAAGTTGAAAAAGCGCATAGCCGGACTCACAGCGGAAGCGACGAAATACGCAGCACAGCTGAGTCGAGAGAATTGGCTCTCCCTTTGCGACGGTCTAAAGGGGACTTTCAGTAGATCAAAGACGTGGAGGCTGCTGAGATATTTGATAGACCTGGCCAACAGCAAAGGTCAGTCTCGCCGCAAAATGACGACGGCTCTGCACTCATTTCCCGGGACGCAGTCAGAGCTACTAAAGAAATTGCAGGACAAATACTTGCCACCATCCCCTGTTACACCTATCCCAGACTACACGGGAAGGCCAAATCCTGATCTGGACAGGGACATACAGCTATGCGAAGTGAAAGCTGCAATGGCAAAGCTTAGACGCAACACCACTCCGGGACGAGATGAGATTACAAACAAAGCGCTAGGGAACCTCCAGCCTTCCTCGGTGACTGCTCTCACCGCATAAATGAACACCTGCTGGAAGAGCGGAACCCTCCCACTGGAATGGAAGACCGCAGAAGTGCGATTCATTCCCAAACTTGGCAAGGAACCAGACATTGAAAACCTCCGTCCCATCTCTTTGACTTCTTGCGCGGGGAAGCTCATGGAACACATTGTCCTCACGAGGATGCAGAAATACCTAGAAAGCACCGGAAAATTGCCATCCACCATATTTGGCTTTAGGCCGCATCTTTCAGCTCATGATATCCTTTTACAACTGAAAGAAGATATCATGATGCAAGCCAACAGCTACACGCCAAAAGCCATACTGGCCCTCGACCTAAAGGGGGCATTTGATAATGTCACCCACCAGGCTATCTTAGTAAACCTCAATGTTCTAGACTGTGGGAACCGGACTTACAACTATGTCCGAGACTTTCTGTCAGGACGGAAATCCGTTATCAAGATCGGAGAGACAACTATGTCCGAGACTTTCTGTCAGGACGGAAATCCGTTATCAAGATCGGAGACATTACGTCGGACCACATCGACCTCGGTGGGAGGGGTACGCCACAAGGAGCGGTTCTGTCACCTCTACTGTTCAATATCGCCCTTATTGGCCTCCCCGCTAAACTAGGGGTCATACCAGATCTGCACCATGGCTTGTACTCCACTGATATAATGGTGTGGACTGGCAAAGGCTCGATGGGGGAAATGCAGGACCACTTACAACTTGCCGTTGACGTAGTCAATGAATACGCGAAGAGCTGTGGCCTCTCTTGCTCACCGCAAAAATCACAGCTCCTCACGGTGCACAGGGGAAGGCGGCAAGCCCCAAGCATCGAGATCTTCCTGGATGGCCATACCATCAGGCCTTCCCGTCAGATAAAGATCTTGGGAATGTTCTTCCAGGTGGACAGCAGAAACACAGTTCTTGTCAGCCGGCTCAAGCGCACTACCGAACAAGTCACACATATGCTCCGAAGAATAACGACAAAGTCTACGGCATACCTCGGCAAAGTTGGCGCGGCTCACTCAAACTCACTCACAATTTTTTTTTTCGAATCACCACTCACTCAAACTCAGACTCAACGCTGAGCAGCACATCTGCGCTCACTCAAACTCAAACTCACATTGAGCTCAAAACTCAGAACTCACTCGGACTCAAAACTCAAAATGTACTCAAACTCAAAATGTAATCAAAACTCAAAATGTACTCAAACTCAATTTGGACTCAAAACTCAAAATGTACTCAAAACTCAAAATGTACTCAAACTCAAAGTGTACTCAAACTCAAAATGGACTCAAAACTCAAAATGTACTCAAACTCAAAATGAACTCAAAACTCAAAATGAACTAAAACTCAAAATGTACTCAAAACTCAAAATGTACTCAAACTCAAAATGGACTCAAAACTCAAAATGGACTCAAAACTCAAAATGAACTCAGAACTCAAAATGGGCTGAGAACTCAAAATGAATTCAGAACTCACATGGCCTCACAGAGATTGAGACCGTCAGAGAGTGAGAGTGAGAGTTTGAGAGTGTGAGATTGAGAGTGTGAGAGTGAGAGTGAGAGTGTGAGTGAGAGTGAGAGTGTGAGTGAGAGTGAGAGTGAGAGTGTGAGAGTGTGAGTGAGAGTGTGAGTGAGTGAGCGTGAGAGTGAGAGTGTGAGTGAGAGTGTGAGTGTGAGTGAGTGAGAGTGAGAGTGGGAGTGGGAGTGAGAGTGAGAGTGAGTGTGAGTGAGTGAGAGTGTGAGTGTGAGTGTGAGTGAGAGTGAGTGAGAGTGTGAGTGTGAGTGTGAGTGAGAGTGTGAGTGAGAGTGTGAGTGAGAGTGAGAGTGAGAGTGAGAGTGTGAGTGTGAGTGAGAGTGTGAGTGAGAGTGAGAGTGTGAGTGTGAGTGAGAGTGTGAGTGTGAGTGTGAGTGAGAGTGTGAGTGTGAGTGTGAGTGAAAGTGAGAGTGAGAGTGAGAGTGAGAGTGTGAGTGAGAGTGAGAGTGTAAGTGTGAGTGTGAGTGTGAGTGTGAGTGTGAGTGAGAGTGAGAGTGTGAGTATGAGTGTGAGTGAGAGTGTGTACCTTTTGCTGTATACCTTTTGCGATATCCTCATAATTATAACCAGAAAGCATTTTCATATTTGTCCCACGTGACCCCCTCGACGAGACCTTTAATTTGATACCCCACACACCCTAGCAGGGTCATATGGAATTCATACCAGTCAAACTAACCATGACTCATGACTGTAACCAGGACGCATTATTTAGGTGTCCGACATGATTCCCCTAACTGGAACCTTCAATTTGACGCCCCACATGCTTCAGCGGCCTCACCTTGAATTTAACCCCATCTATGACTCATAATGACCATCTCATGATTCGAACTACGAAGCCTTTTTTTTATTTGTACCACGTGATTCCCCTCTTCAAGACCGTAAATTTGATACCCTACACTCCCTAGCGGGGTCACTTCGAATTTTACCCCAACATAAGACTCGCCATGACAATCTAATGGTTATAACCAGGAAGCATTTTTGTATTTCTCCCACGTAATTCGGCTCATCAAGACCATTGATTTGATACCCATCACATCCTAGCGGAATCAATTTGAACGTTAAACCAATCAATGACTAACCATGACTATCTCATGATATAGCCCTACCACATTTTTGTCCCACGTGATTTTCCTTATCGGAACCTTCAATTTGATACCCCGGACACCCAATGGCATCATTGTGAATTTTAACCTAATTTATGACCCATTTTGACTATGTCATGATAATAATCAGGAAGCACGTGATTACCCTCATCGAGACCTTTAATTTGATACGCCCTAGCGTCATGAACCTGAATTTTAACCAAATCTTTGATTTACCATGACTACGTCATGATATATCCATATCTCATGTTCGTCCCGAATGATTCCCCACATCGAGACCTTGAATTTGATTCCCCACATGCCCTCGCAGCGTCATTTTGAATTTTAACCCAATCTATGACTCATTATGACTGCCTGATGACTACAATCAGGAAGCATTTTTTTTTATTTACCCCGCGTGATTCCGTTAATCCGGACCTTTCATTTGATACCTTACACGCCTTAGCCTCATCAGTTTCACTTTTCACCCAATCTAATGTGGTCATTATTCTGTCTTAAGGGGCGCTGCCCAGTCAATTCAGCTAATTCATTTGAAACAGTAGAAAGGACAGCCCCGCCCCCATTTCCCCCCGGCTCTCACCTCTTCCTTTGTGACCCCTAGTATATCAAGCCGTTAACAGTAGCAGGCGAACAACCAGCACGCCAGCGCCGCCGTGTGCTTTCCCACCACCCTTTCCCACGCTCTTAGTGGATCCGTCAGGAGGAAAAGTTAAGACAACCCTTTTTTATGACCTCACCAGTCAATTATCACTCACGCGCCCAGCCGCGAAAATTAGGTATACAGCAAGTGCTTATGGCCATAAAAATTCAACAAGAAACTAAAAAAAATCAGACACCACCTCCCTCCCAACCGATCATGCAGATCGCGATTGGTGCCATACCCGCAGGTAACTTGAATTCCGAGCCCACAGTGACGCATGAAACTTCACAGCCAACCATAGCTGCCTTCTAGGCTACTCATATGTACTCAAACTCCAAATGGACTTAAAACTCCTATTTACTCAGAACTCAAAATGTACTCAAAACTCAATATGTAATCAAACTCAAAATGTGCTCAAACTCAAAATGTACTCAGAACTCAAAATGGACTCAAACTCAAAATGTACTCAGAACTCAAAATGGACTCAAACTCAAAATGGACTCAAACTCAAAATGTACTCAGAACTCAAAATGAGCTCAAACTCAAATTGTACTCAGAACTCAAAATAAACTCAAACTCAAAATGGACTCAAACTCAAAATGTACTCAGAACTCAAAATGGACTCAAACTCAAAATGTACTCAGAACTCAAAATGGACTCAAACTCAAAATGTACTCAGAACTCAAAATGGACTCAAACTCAAAATGTACTCAGAACTCAAAATGGACTCAAACTCAATCGGACTCAAACTCAGTCGTGATCACTCGGCTCAAACTCACTCAAGCTCAAACTCACCATGCCACACTAGCCTCGCGCTCACTCAAACTCAAACTCACGCGTGAGTTTGAGTCCAAATGAGTCTGAGTGAGGTGGACTCATGAGTGAGTTTGCCGACCTCTGGTCTACGGCATGACAGAGGCGGACACACTTCGGCTCGTTGAGGCCTTTGTGAGGTCCCGACTGGCTTACACCCTTCCATATGCCATACTCAATAAGATTGAAACAGCTAAATTGAACGCATTAATCAGAAAGGCATATAAGCAGGCTCTTGGGCTCCCAGTAAGCACCTCGAATGAAACCTTTAAAACTGGGTATTCACAACAGTGGCTGAAATCATCGAGGCTCATCTATCAAACCAGCGACAAAGATTGAGGTCAAGTATCACTGGGAGAAGCCTCC
>NW_027526335.1:24127761-24151736 GCF_048455015.1 Haemaphysalis longicornis | reverse complement strand
CAAAGTCTACGGGCATGACAGAGGCGGACACACTTCGGCTCGTTGAGGCCTTTGTGATGTCCCGACTGGCTTACACCTTTCCATATGCCATACTCAATAAGATTGAAACAGCTAAATTGAACGCATTAATCAGAAAGGCATATAAGCAGGCTCTGGGGCTCCCAGTAAGCACCTCGAATGAAAACCTTTAAAACTGGGTATTAACAACAGTGGCTGAAATCATCGAGGCTCATCTATCAAACCAGCGACAAGGATTGAGGTCAAATATCACTGGGAGAAGCCTCCTAGGCAGACTAGGAATGACGTCCCCTGTAGAGATACAGTATCGGGATGTGCCAATCGAACTGCGAGAGAAGATGGCAGTAGCGCCCATACCACGCAATATGCACAGTACACCATGCAGGCAGAAGAGAGGCAAGAGCTCGTGCAATCGGAAGGGTCAACGACAACAGGGCACGCACGGTCTATACTGATGTGGCAGACTACGCCAGAAGGAGATCGATGACTGCTGTTGTGACAACCGCAACGTCGCATATTACCGGCATCACCCTACCCTGCAAGACCACTGACCAAGCAGAAGAGGCTGCCGTTGGCCTGGCCATCTCTCACACAACCGCAGATGCAGTTATAACAGATTCGCAACAGGCACGCCGAAATTACCTCCATGGAAGAATATGCAAATGTGCCTTACATATTCTTCAACGTCCGCATCACCGACGAGTAAAAATACTGTGGACTCCAGCCCATTCGATCCTCCAGGGAAACAACACCGCCCATAACACTCCCCGAGAGCTATCCCGCCGGGCACCACGAGGAATAGAGGCTGCGAGCCTATTGCTCACCTACCACGAGATCAGTCAGCATTACAGGCTCGACCGCAGGATTTACCCCCCAGCCCACGAATCCTTAACGAAAGCCCAGGAGAGAATACCTAGGCTTCTTCAAACGAATACGTTTCCCCACTTGACGAACAAAGAAGTTTATTCTCTCTCTCTCTCCGAGTGTGCCGTCTCGTTGTGGTTGGATGCATGCAGTGGCGCATTCGCCCGTGTGCGCCGGAAGCCACTTGACACGAACCGCTCTGCCCTAGAGCCTGGCCTTATCGATGATGGCTGCCGTCTTGGAGCAAACGCGACCTTTAGCGTAGTTGCGTACGGCCATTCTCGAGTCACAGAGCACTGTGCGGTACTCAGCCTCGCAGATAGCCAGGGCGATGGCGACCTCCTCGGCGTCTATGGCGTCGGTGCACCGTACGCTCGCAGTTGTGGTCTTGGTGCCAGTGGAAACCTTAACGGCGACCGCGACTTACCCTTCATGCTGGTAGTCTGCTGTGTCGACGTAACACGTGTGCCCGTCTTGGGCGTGCATCTCGATGAGGGTTTTGGCCCGCGCTGCACGTCTCTACTTGTGGTTCTCTGAGTGCACGTTCCTAGGTATTGGATCAACGCATATGTGCGCCATCGCTTCCTCGTTTATGTCGCGCTGTTGCCAGTCCGGCGTGCGGAGGTTGTAGCCAAGGTTCTCGAGGATCTGGCGTCCTGTCGTGAAGAGGCGTTCCAGCTGCGCCTCCACGATTTCTTCCAGGGTATTGTGCACTCCTAGCTTAAGCGCGCCGTGCTCGTGGTTCCCGTGAGGCCTAGAGCCGATTTGTAAGCCTTACGTATGAGTGTATTGATTTTGGCCCGTTCCATGACCCTCCAGTTATGGTACGCGGCCACCTACGTAATGTGGCTGATGGCGAAGGACTGGACGAGTCTCACGAGGTTGTCCTCCTTCATGAAATGTGGTGAATGAGACGAATTGCCTCGGCCGCCTTGCTGTTGAGCTTGGCAAGGGTTTCGCCGTTGATGTTGTTCTTGCCAATGATCATGCCCAAAACCTTGAGTCTTGTTACTTCGGGGATGCGTTGCCCTAATGCGGTGACTATGTTGATACGGTCGGCTTCGCGCTGCGGCGTATTGCCCCCGCGTTTCGGTGCGAGCACGAAGACTTGCTAGGACGGTTCCAACGAGGTGCTGCTCGATGGCGGTGACTGCCGCTTGCAGTTCACTCTCGATGTATGGGTCGCTGCCGCCGGCGACCCACAGCGTGATGTCATCGGCGTATATGGTATGCCGGACGCCCGTTCACGCCAGCGCCTCCGCAACCCCGATCATGACGCGGTTGAAGAGGGACGGTGAGACGACCGATCCTTGTGGCGTGCCTGGGCTGCCGAGCATCTTCTCTTTGAGCTGTGGGTCCCACGCGTGGAGTTCTGCCATCCGATCCGTAAGGAAGTCCTTGATGTAGTTATAGCTGGTTTCGTCCATGTTCAACTTGAAGACTTGTGCCAAGATCGCCGAATGCTTTACCTTGTCGAAAGCACTCTGGAGATCCAGGCCAAGACTACCCTGTTATTCCTCGTGCCTTCCTTGTCGATTATTTCCGCCTTAAGCTGGAGCATGGCGTCTTCCGTGCTCAGCTTGTATCGAAACCCTATATCATGGAGTCAGGATATAGGCCTTCCTTTTCGAGGTAGTCTTGCCATCGGCGCGCGAGCACGTGCAGTAGCACCTTGCCCACGTAGGACGTGAGCGAGATGGGACGGAGGTTGTTCGTGTCTGACGGCTTGCCCTGTTTCGGGAGCAGGATGGTCTTGGCACACTGCCACTGCCACGGCAGCCTGGCCGATCACCAGCACTCGACTCGTTGTAGTATTGGATAAGGGCCTCTATCGATGCGTCGTCTAGGTTTTTGAGCATCTTGTTCGTAACGAGGTCCGGGCCGGCTGCCGAGCGGGTGTTTAGCTCATGCAGCGCAGCTCGCACCTCCGCCATCGTGACGTCCCGGTCTAGCCACGCATGGGGTGACCCTCCGTACGGTGGGTGGCGCTCCGTGGGGAGGTGAAGAGTGCTCAAGCACCAGGTGTGGATGGCCTGAGGGAGAAAACCCCTGTGGTGGCTGTTCCATATACACCAGGTGTCCCACCGCCTGAAGAAGGTCGGTGGCAAATGTGGTGTGCAGGTGGTATTCTCGGCTCCTGAGAAGCTTTCAAAGATGGTGCGAAAGGTTAATGAGCCATGCAATGAGCTCCGCTGCGTCACAAAACATGCAACAAAGTTTGTTGAGTGCGTGATGGGTGTCGGGTTTACCGGATCCCTCTGGACTGCAAACGGTGCTACGTCGGTCAAACCGGCAGGTGCCTCAATGATAGGTTGAGAGAGCATCGCGCAGCTCTGAGTGCGCAGATGGGGGCAGGCCACCTCGCTGGCCATTGCCGTAGGTGCGGGTGCACGCCCAAATTCATGTAGACGAGCATCTTGTTGAGATGTAGTTCCCAACTGAGTTATAAAACAGCGCGGGAAACAGGACCACAGAAAGGGCACACAGACAGGGCGCTGTTTGTGGCAAAGATCATGTCCTGTAATGTAACCAGGCGTTGTTTGTGTTTCAATGTACGAGCGAGTGCAAAGATTGCAGCGTCTCATTTCCACGGAATAATGTGTGCTTTTTTGGGGGGGTGGGGGGGTCGAATTATATACATATATGCGTGTTTTCTTGTTCCCTGTTGCATAAACCAAGTTGAAGTCTAGCGTGTGTTTGTTTTCCTCCTTCGTCCTGTGTTAAAGTTCGCTAGAAGTGTGAGTTCATTAGTCAACAACCAACTCGCCTAACTCTCCGCTTTAATTAAGTTTATTGGGTCAGCAAATAAAAGGCACTAAATATGCCATGATTTCAACACTTGAGACATCAGAAGTCCGGGTACAAGAAGTCATAGACCGGACACGGTAGTCTGGAATGTAGTTTAACGTTGGTACAAAGGTCATTCGGACAGAAATTATGCTAGCCCGTTTCTCCTTTCAGCTAACCGACTTTCGCCTCTGGATTATTTAGAAGCGGCTGTCTGTTAACGCTGCGGATCCAGAGCGTTGGCAGGCAGCCGCTGTGTCCTGAGTGTGTACACTGCGCAGTGAGCAGCTTCAAACCACCGACAAGCAGATCTGGTCCAGCCGACGCTCCACGCGGGAGTGGGCGGTCCCCTGGGCATGTTGGAGCGAAACAGCGTAGTGGGCCCGGTAGGCGTCTACGCGTGAGCATTTAGCCTCTTCTAGTTCCGTGACATCATGCGGTATGGAGTTCGGATGGCAACGGCTAATGGTCGCTCATCGGGTGGATGCGCACACTGACGCATGTTCATGATTAGGGTTACGCGAGTAGCGATAAACTCCAAAAAGTAACCAACCAGGCGGGTTTTCAGGAATCTGTCAAAAACGCGCACCTCTGAATTTGAGCGCCCCGTAAACGTAGAAAACCCCTGCTTCATTTAAATAGAGCGCCAATTCGCTACACGATTTTGGCGGCGTACAATGGACATGTCTGTTTTGGAATATTTGCCACATATATACGGCTTCCCCTTGTGAAGTTTGCCTTGACAGTTTCTGTAGCCCGCTCAGCACGTAATGGCCAGAGTCTTGCCCAAGGCAATACTATTACGGAAGCTGTGGCGTGGGTCACCAATCTGCAGCCTATTCAAGTATTGGCGCCAAAAGACAAAGAAACGAAAGCCATGAAAGAGAAGCGAGTGCCATAATACCACAATCATGCAGCATCCACTGAAACCTGCATTGAAACCTGTCGCAACAAAGGGCGCGCAAGCACTGCGAATGCGAGAAAATTGAATGAAACTTCTTTGCCAAAAGGATGGCATGTGCCGTAAGTGAGGAAAATGGAGGGCGGGATTACCGTTTTCTGCATGTGGAAGGGGAAAAGGGCGCGTAGGGAAAGTGATTATGATGATGATGACGACGACGACGAAAGGACGATTGTTCCGCAATTTTTCCCCACTACATCGTAAGCAGTGCTCATGGCCACATCGAAAATTTTCAGACCGCCTTTGTATTGTATTGTAAACCGCCTTTCATGACGTCCCCCGTGCCGTGCAAATGTGTGTACGTGTACGTCATAGTTAATTTTTTTTTTTTGCCTCCAAACCGTTCATGGGGCTGTTGATTCAAGCGTGTGCCCTCGCCCCGTGATAAATCTCGTTGTGGCTCTATAGTGGTGTGACCGACCTGTTACTCTCTGCGCACCAGCTTCGAAGCGCGAGCCGGTGTCGGAGGCGGATTACGCCCAACGACGGTGAAAGGGCAGGCAGCGGTAACACGGAATTCCTGGTAATTTCGTTCCCACCTACACCTTTCGCAGCTGCAATCAACCTCCAGGCATCACACCCTGAAGCGCACGAGTCAGTTATCGAATGCGGCTATACGATGTTACCAAGCTAATGCACTTTCAAAAAGGAGGCGACGAAGCGCGAAGTGGTATGAGCAAAACAAACTACAAACGCCTATTATTTATGTCCGTCCTTACCTCAATGCCGTGCGACGTGTTGGTAAAAATCTCCCACCTCCGCAGCTGGCTACCTCTTGTAGACGCTCATTATGGTTGAAGGTACTATCGGTGCCATCGTATTTGTCTTCGCTATACGGCTTGGAGTGGTCGTTAAGAGTTTTCTTCTTACACCTCGCGGAAAGCCTCCAACTTAGTCACCCAGTAAAATAAGCAGGGGAGCATAGGCTCTTGTTCACACGGCACGGCCACAACCGCCTCGCATATAAAAGCGCTCGAAACAGCTGTCGGCCAGCTCGTAACTCACGCGTTGGGAGTAGCAGCTCTGAATAACATGAACGGCAGCACGTGCCTCGAAGAAGAGAAGTAAAGGAGCACACCCGAGCCTGGTTCTGGATGTTCGCTCAGAGGAGAGTACTGAAACATAACTCAGTTTCTTTGAAGATTTCTTGAGTTAAGGGCCGCGCGACATTCGCGATCAGACGACAAGACATATCTATGACGGTAAGCAGAGTCTGCAGTCTGCCGAGTGTGCCGACCGCACACACCACTTCTAATGGTTCCGAAATTAGGAACAGACATATAAGAGTAGTAGAAATAAAAGTTCATTGGGCTACAAAGGGAAAGGAGTAAGAGGGCAATTGGTCAGCCTCCCAAGTGCAGGAGGCCGCGAACCCACGCCGATTCCAACTCCCGGTCGACCAGAGCTCATATAGTTCCTTTCTATTGCGAAAGCTTGACATACGCCGTAACTATATGTATACAAATACACTCTCGATTTTCGAAGGAATAGGAGCACGGGCCATGGTGGGGACCCCGTACCCATGAGAGGAAATCTGGCGGACGGCCGGGGCGTGGGCCGCAGGAGACGATGTGCACAAGGCGTAGGCTTCGCAGGGGAGGGGAGCTAAGTGCGCGTTCTGCGGTGACTGTTCGACAGGAGCCGGGCAGAAAGGGCATGGTACTATAGTACTGACGTGAACAGGTCCCCGTCACAGCCGGCGTGAGTGCACCACCCCAGGCGGAATGGTCGGAGCAAGACTTCATCATATAATATATATACCACAGAAACAGTGAAACACTACCAGGACGTAAACAGTGCCTGCGTTGTGTCTCTTTCTTAAAAGTTAGGTACTGTAAGCGTTGCGCTGCCTTAAGGTTGTTCAGAAAGTTATTAAAGCAAAGCTTTACTACTCTCGTCCAGCGGTTTCGCTGCGTATGTGCAAGTCCACATTTTGTCCGCAGACACACCCCCTGGAACACACCCATTGAAATGCATCACGTGACTCGCCGGCCCACTTTCGGCGCTGCGAACAGTTTTCAGTCGTTCTGCTCAGCTATAGCGGCGGCGGCCGCGGCGGATGCGGCCGATCAGCTGATAGCCAGCTGACCAACCTCTCACAGCCTCTCACACATGCGCCGCTGGGTCGTCTCGGTCTACGTGGCTCGTCTTGCGTCCGGCTAAGAGGAACACCGTGTTCGCAGTGCATGAAACCGAGACCGCGCCTCGTTTTGTGAGCGTTGCACGGGACCGAACGGCGTTGAGCCGTGGTCGGCAATACAGCTACATCAAAGGTTAACCAAGCGAAACCAAGACTCAGACTAAGCCAAGCTTTTGCTTTGCATATCCAAGGTTAGCTGAGCTAAGCCACAGCCTTGTTTTTTTTTTTTTTTTTTTCAAAAACCGGCGACATTGTAAGGCTAGGTCCTCATGAACCGACGACCGAACCTCCTTGCCGATGTCTCCGTTGTTCCTTTCTGTACATCTGTAACGTCACTCGTGGAAATGACACGTACAAAACAGCGTATCATCTTCTTTCCCTTCTGTCCGACTGTGTCCACGAATGCATTCATCTCGTAGGGATTGCGGAGCATGTGCAACGGAGGAGGAGGCGGTGGACGGCATTAGGAGGTGGCCATGGGTATGACTCCTCTTTTCAGTGCCCTCCGCCCTTCCTGTAAGCCTACGGGCGGACGGGAATTAAAGGCCACCTGACACGTTTCAAGAAAATCATGCCTACTTCGTCAGGCTTAGGCGAAATCACTCTCTTCACAAGGCTACTTCTGTTTGCACTCGTTGTGTTGAAGGGGTGAACGAGGCTTTACGGTTACGCCCACTCTGGTACGCTTTATATTGTTTCTTTCTGTATATTGTTTTATACACTGTATGCTTTGCCTAATAAACTGAAATTGATAAAAGCTCAGCTCTCCGCCCTCTAGCTCCCACTGGGTGTCCTCAGCTGCAGCGGCCTCGTAGTCTCACACACTAAACTTTTTAACACCCTTATAGGTGCTAAAAGGGTGCACTCAACATTTTGCACCCTTTTTGCACCTTTTAAGGACTAAAACATTGCTCCGGCACCCAATCATGAGGGTGCCACATATTAAGGGGTGTAAATCTTAACATTTTTACACTCTTTAAGGTGCAAGGAGGGTGTACTGAACATTTTGCACCCTTTTTGCACCTTTCAAGCACCCAAATATTGCTCGGGCACCCCACCTCGAGGGTGCCAAAATTCAGGGGTGTAATCAACAGTTTCATAGGGTGCTACGACCGTTAAAGGGGTGCTAAAAAGTATTTCTTCTCGATTGGGGTGTTACCACGGCACCTTATCGTTAGGGTGCCTAAAAGAACGGTGTGTGAATGCAAGCATGCAAAATTGCACAAAAACAGGCTGAATGTTTAAACCGCACATTGCACTATTTCACCGCCCGTTGAGAGAATAAATATGAACTCTCCACATAGACCAGGGGAAAGGCTCGAAAATTGCTGTTCGTAAATTGAACAAAACGTGCTGAATGTTTAAATTCCACTCTGCACTAATCTACTGCTTCGAGTGTATCACAAGGTTCGTTTCGATGTCTGGGTGCACGGGAAGGAAAGGCTACAAAATGCCTCTTGTAGTCCTATAAATAAAACTTTTACGCGAGGCATCGGTGTCCTCAACGAAATCGAATTTACCTAAGAATTTGTTCCCGTATTATTATGCCCCGGGCAAAAATTCCAACAAGACTTTCTTGTTGGGCTCACAGCACGCCTGTGGGGCCAATACGAAGTTCTGTCGGCACTCTATCGTTCCAATAGCCTAGTCTTCCAACAGGGAGTTTAACCTTGATGGCGTTTGTGGGGCCAATAAGAAGCTCTGTCGGCACTCTATCGTCCCAACAGCGTAGTCTTCCAACAGGGAGTTTAACCGTGATGGCGTTTACCGGCTCGCCAACACGATAAGTCAACGCCAACAGACGCCTCGTTCGTAATCAGCGGCGCGAGCGCGCCATCAGACAGAACCGACAGACGCCCTGAAGGTGGTTTTTAGGGCCTAAACAGCAGCGTCTATGTCTGGCATAGACGCTAGACGTCAACGTTTGTGTTCTGAATTTTCCCTTCAGTAAGTAACAGTCAGACGGACGATAACATAACTATGTGAAGATATGCTTTGGCTCATACCACGGAAAGCGCAATCGTTTGTGGCTGCAGCCTCGGTTGCTCTTCGTCCACAACAAACTGAATCGGCTGTACAGCTTTCTTCGAGGGCGTGTATGCAGGGGTTCTATCTTCCTTTTTTGCGCAGGCCGACGGGGGCGGTCGTGTAAAATCATTTTCGCTCGTCGCTGCCGTAGGGTTGCCACCTTCCTGGTTTTGGACCGGCCCGACCGGTTTTTTAAACAGCGGGCCGGTTGCCGGTCCATATCTAAAACCAGCCGTCATCAGCCGGTTTTTTGGCTTTTGTGCCGTGATTATGCCCGTTTTGGCGTTTTATAAGCGTCAATTCAACAACGAAGACGATAAATACGTGTCGACAAGCATAGGCGTGCGCACAGGGGGGGCAGGGGGGGCGGCCGCCCCCCCTAATCATCTGAAGGGGGCGCCAAATTTGCCCCATGCCTTGCCGATGTAACACATGAAAGTAAAATTTCTGTTCAGAAATATTTTGTGTGTGTTGCAATTCCATCACATTGAAATAAAAATTTTATAACCATCCCTCTTTGCACAGCGTTCGCACCGCAAGGCCTTCAGTGAGAAGAGGTCGGGAGTTGCTCTGGGGGGGGGGGGGGGCGCAGCGGTAAGACTTTGCCCCCCCCAAATTGAGAACTCTGCGCACGCCTATGTCGACAAGCTGCGCAAAGACACGCGAGCAGAGAAAATACGCGGGCGAGCGCGCTGCCTCAGATGGAGGGGGACCTAAGGGAAGAACAAAATAACGAAATTCTACCGCCGCGGTCAGCAATTGCGGTTACTTTTCAGTGAAGCACATGCAGAGCGATTAACCAAGCTCTCAATCACTTTCAGTACAAACGTTATGTTGATTTCTCTCTAAGAAAACACTACAATAAATGGCACTGCATGTTAAAAAACATGGCGTCTTTTTTCAACACAATCCCCCCTCCCCCCCCCCCCCCCCCCCCGGAAGGCCCGTTTTTTTTTCGGGGAAAGGTTGTAACCCTACGCTGCTGTTCTGCCTACCTGCTTGCTGTACCTATTACGTCGCCGCCACCGCAAATCCCCACTTGTTACAAACTCAGAGGTTTTCGCACTGTTAGCAGTCGTTTTACACGATGGGTTTGATGCGCCTGACATGCCAGGAGTGACATCGCTTGTAGTATTAGAGCGACGTTGCTTGTCTGCAAGACGGTGCCGGTCAAACAAGCGTTATCAACGCCATAATTCTAACGGCACACTCCATTTATTTCGTGGCTGCCGTGGCTTGCGCAGAAAAGGTCGGGTTGACTGCGATAGCTTTTCTTGAGTCAAATAATGGAGCTTTGGCTCAATCGCTTACAGCGCTAGCAATGCGGCCTCGTCTGCAAGACCGGTGCGTGAGAAACAAGCGTTAGGACAGCCAGAATTTCAAAAATGCAGCATAAACTAGACCATCGTTAAAGGAGGCGATGACTAGACACAAGCAACAATATTCGTTAACAACTTACGCAAGTATAGAGTTGTTTTAGGCGCCCCTAACACCGCCCGCCGACATAGCTGTTTGTTAACGCGTCCGTTTACTGTTTTGTAGGTCAATGGTTCGATTCCTCGTCGAACGTGTTTTTTTTTTTTTTTTTTTAACGTGAGGGTTTCATTAGCTCCTTTTTTAACGACCAGGGTAAGCACCTGTTCCTTGCTTTCTATCACGCCGACATTTACCGCCCTCTTTCTAAACCCAAAGTAGCTCGTTTTCTCGCACGTTCTCTCTTGAGAAGCCCGCCGTGAAAACAAAACCAAAACAAACGTCAAACCTCTTTACAATATCAGTATATATGTCAATTACTTTATGTGTATTCACTTTTTGTGTTTAAAAACCTTAAATTTAAGTTATAAACACATTTCAGACTTTGAAAGCAGAAAGATAATTACCAACATTACAGTAGTAACACAATTTTCGTCAAACATAGAGGTGCTGCATTTGAAGTCTGGCAACTATCTCTCACTTTTGTGCTTTTGTGTGTGTTTTTTCATGGCGTTTGTTGGTGGCGTGATTTAATCTGTTTTATCTATTTCAAGCTTAAATCATAGTTATAGAAGCTTTATGGGTGATGTCTACCCTTCTAACCTACGCGTGTGTTGAACATGGGGACCCCGGAAGAACGATCATCGCCGGATAAAATACTGCGCGTCAAAAGTGGATGACATTGCATCAGAACAAAGCGTGTTCGTGTGTCCGCGAGATGAAGACGACAGTGAAGGAGAATTTTACGTTGGAAACATCGTTTTTGCTCGGGTAAGTACGCATTTTTTATTATTCTGTATTTGGTTGGAACGAGTTCTGGTGTTTATGGGTCAGTAATTCGCTTGACCCCCATCTCGTTTGCTCTGAGAGCCTACGTGAGTTAGTATACTTGTTTGGCGCCCAGTCCACCGTTTCCGCAGAAGTCAGCATCAATTTACGCTGAAGCTAGACCTTGGCTACGATGCTCGCGCTATGGTACACGGCTGCTAATAATTTCACATCACGCAAGGCTCTTTAACACCGGGGCGTTTGTTTATGTGTCTCTCAAACAGTGCCTTTGCGGTTGCAGATCGCAGTCGCAATTTCGCGTGAGTGGCACAACGCTGTGATTAGTCCTCCCTCGTGAATACCCGCGGTATACCAAGAAATAACATGAACAGGAGGTTCCCTGGAAGTGCATGTGAAAACGCGTACACGTGATTCCATGGCTGGCGTCTCTCCCCCCCCTCACGAATTCCGTGCAGTGCGCTTCGCAGCTATTGCGCTCGCGAGACCGGCGACCGTACGCCTCGCGGTCTTCGGGCCGCGATATGTGTGCTGTTCTCGTGAAGCTCGACAACAGCGAAATTGCCGTACTCGCTCGCCAACGCGCCCCGACAGCGTACGCGTCGACCGGGTGCTGACGGAGTTGTGCTGGAAGAAAAGCAGGCAAGAGATGAGGGCGCACGAGGTGTAGTTAAACATGAGAATTTACAAAGTGCAAGGTGGAGAAAATAGTATGCAAGGGCCGGAAACGGTGAGAGAGTTCGGGCCGCGCGCCAGCGAGCGAGTGCGGTAATTTACGTTGCCGAGTTTCACGAGTCCGGCACGAATATGACGACGCCCGTCTGAGAGTTCATAGAGGTATAGAATTCACATACGTGCAAATTGAAGGTGAAATGCGCGCATGTGGCCTCGCAGGGAGTTAGCATAGTCTCGGGGTAGTGGGGGAGATTTCACAACGCCTACGAGGCGATTCTGTCAGAGTAGCTCTCGGGAAGTCTGGGGCTTGATATCAGAGGCATATGTATTGTTTAAATTAGTGCAGAAAATTGAGCCAATTCGCAAGTTCTCATTTTCGCAAAACCGCAGGCCATACAGAGACTAACAAGAAAGCTGTAGGCACTCACTCAACTCGATTTATATTGGAGAATTGAACGTGCAGATACAAGTCAGACATTGAAATGGAGGAGCCTCAACTATCACACACCAGTTCCGATTGAAAGCAAGGGATACAGATGAGCTGCTAGCATGCGTTCCATGCAAATTAGCTCAGTAGCTAGCTTTGCATATATCATGCATACCCCACTCACAGTACCTGCGGGTCTAATAAATACATTCTTACGGTGACCTAAATTTCACTTGGGGTGTTCCGGGAATGTTCTTATTAGTGCCTTGGAGGTTACTGTCTTTAAACGATTAAAAATCTACATGATAAAAGCATTCGTGCTTTGTGTGTGTTCTTCTTGTATTTCAACAAGTGTCAGCACACTCACAGATTATACACCTGCAGGTGCTGCTGCTGGCTGTCCTGGGTCAGCTGCCTTCCAGTCCAGTTTCAAAGGCTTTGCCAGGGCCTCCCTTGGCCAACCGACACTGCACCTGCTGTACCCAAGTACTGCCTGGCCTTTCGTTGGTGCTCCATACGCTTTGCCGCCAGGAATGGCCATTCATCCATCATCTGGCCGCTTGGACCACCCGTTCAGAAGTCAGCGCATTTGCTCGACACATCGGTCCAGGCACTGCTGCCATATCGGTGCACCCACCGATTATGTATTTTCAGGTTAGTTATTGCATGTTGTGGAACTTGCCATGATGTATACCTGTTAGCAGTGCTGTGGCCTCTGATTATTTGAAACATTTTCATGAAGCAGTGCTGTGCGTATGGAGCGTGTCATTGCTTAGCAGAGATATTGAAGAGAATCTGGGGCTGACGACTAAAGGGCAAGAAGAGAAATTGAACTGACTTTGAAGCAAGTATTCGTATGTAATCAAGCCAAGCAAACATTTAGGATCTTTCGATATGGTTTTAAACTTGCAATACAAACTGGTCTACTTCAGATCATACTGGTAATAATCATACTATACCGAAAAGTACATCCCGCAGTCTGTAGAATTCTGACAGCGCTTTTTTCGCAGTCTCTCATGACAGGCACTAATCTCAATGGTTGGAAGATAGTCGAGGTAGCACCAGTCTTTAAATCAGGAGACGGTACTTCACCATTAAATTTCCCTAACAAGCACCATATGCAAGGTCAGGAAACATTTCATCCACTCTCAGGTCGCTAATTATTTATAAAATCACAATATCACATTCGAGTATCACCACGGTTTTCACAAGGGTTACTTGAGAAACACAACTTTCAGGATTTGTTCACGATCTACATTGATCCATTGACACAGGCTTACAAACTGCGGTAGTTTTTCTCAATTTTTCTAAAGCATTCAATCGCATTGCACACCACAGACTACTTCTCAAACTTCACCCTAATGTCCTCACTTGAGCAAAAGATTTTCATTCTTCTCAAATGCAGTTTACTTCTAATAACTATATACTTCTTTTGCTCGTGCCACTTTGTTGTCCCCCCAGGCAGGTTGCTTGGTCTATCTTCCATGTTGCATATCCTCCCATGTAGGTCTATCTGCAGATAATGTTGTAATTTATCACACAATTTCTTTCAACTACTACCGTCAATGCTTTCAATCTGATCTTAACACAATTAACTCCTGGTGCTGCAAATGGCTAATGTCGCTTATCTCTAAAACAAAGTGCATGACTTTAACGGTGGCAAGTCTTGGATTGTAAATACTTACTTCATTAACAACAGCCTGATTACCTCTTGAGACAAAGGTGTTTTGGTAGGCCGGTAGGGGAGGGGGGATTGCATGGTGGATTTCAAAAGGTACATCGATTGGGAAAATAAGACGTGTGATTAATATTTTCATTTGCACTCCAAAACTCGCTTTATTTCATATGTTTAACCCACTGCCGTGGCTAGGGTGGTGTGCTGTGGAGGCGAATGTCGGTTAGATACCGCTTGGTGTGGCCGCTTTTCAGATGGAGGCAACACGTAAAGACGCCCGTGTTTGGAGATTTCGATGCGCACAAAAATACCCAGATGGTCAAAATTAATGCGAAGCCTTCCCCTACAGTGCTCCCCATATCCCAAGTGTAGCTTTGGCGTGTTAAACCACCGTTTTTTTTTTCATGTTTTTGGTATAGTACCAGCTGCTGTAGCAGGTGCAACTTAAAGGTAAAATTATACGTAATGTTTCCAAGAGCTAAATATAAAGGCCATATTGAAGTGCGTTTATGGGTCTATCTCATAGCAGTAGTGAAAGGTTATATACTCTGGTGCAGGTTAAGAACGCCAATGGCTCATGTGGTGTAGTCCAGTGTTTGACGGAATGCCGTGTAGGCAGGTAAAAGCATTATTGCAGTGATGAAACGTAGGTCACTGACCAAGTCAAGAAAGCCATTTAACGGTTTGTTGCTTGTTCACGGTGAGCATGTGTCGTGGAAAACGAAGCTATATATTGGGCATTACGCGGCGCAATGAGTTTGCGTAGATATGGTGCAGATTGCCATCCATTATGTTGATAATGTTGGGCGTCGTCTGAACAATGAGGGACTCGAGCAGTAATCGAGAAGATAGATTGCACTCAGTTGTCAGTAATTTTGTCTTGTTCCAGTCGACCACGTGTCCCGTCCTCTCACAGTGCTCTGCCAGTGGACTTGTTTTTGCATGGCCCTTGTTCACTTCGTTCCAGTGCTGCATTAATCTTCTGTGCAGATTCCCCGTTTCGCCAATGTACACTGATTTGCATTCAGCGCATGGAATCTAATAAACAATACCCGGAAGCTTGGAGCGTGAGAGGGGGTCTCTCACGCTGACAATGTCAGAACGCAGCTTGCTAGTGGGCACATGCACAATGTATGCACTGCGTGTCTTGAAAATGTGTGCGAGAGTTTCACCGATGTGTGGGACGTAGGTAATTGCTGCACGTTTTGATGCAGTCGTTGTCCTGAATATAATGCCTAAAGCATTATATTCAGAAAGAAGCGAAGAGGGCGACTAGCAACAATCCACATTGACATTAGCAGGCAGAAGCGTCCACAAGGCCTGTGTCAAAACGTGCTGCAATTCTCGTCCTACACATCAATCAAACTTTCGCACGCATTTTCAAGAAACACATTGTGCACATCGTGCAGGTGCCCACTAGCAAGCTATGTTCTGACATTGTCAGCGTGAAAGACCCCCTCTCACGCTTCAAGCTTCCAGGTGTTGTTTATGTTTTGAACAAAAAAAGTGCCATTTAAACGTGACACCTCCTTCCTTGCCGATTTCTGATGCCTGATTGTTCAGTTTGTGGGGATACGTTTAGCAGATTGCTCACATGTCTAACCTGTATTTGTGCTTGAGCAGTCAAACGCTGATGTTAGCAGTGAAGTAGGTGAAAATTGTAGTTTGATTGTAGTTGTGTGCAGATTACCTACATTGTGTTAATTCGTAGAAAAGCAAAATTGAGGTAACCCTGCTAACTGTTCCGCATTGCAGCATTTTATTATGCGAACGTTAAGGAGTTCAGCTGCTTGTTAAAGGTGAAATAAACAGTGGTACAAAAAGAAGAGCATCTACTAAACAGAAATATCTTCACAATCGCAGGATGCCAACGGTCCGCCTACCAACTTGTGTCCTGCATCGTTTCTGCTGGCTGGAGCGGTTCATGGAGCATTTTCCAGCTTCTCAAAGTTTGTGGTCAAGCGCTCCTCCAAGTGAAAGATGCCGCAGAGGGATCTTTTGTTTTAATGCCACAATTTCACGTGCTCAGCAGCAAATTTACTCGTAAGGCTTTTTAAATATTCATCACCCAAGAGGGCATGTTACCTTCGTCTTCGGTGGAATGTGTCTGCACTCAGGTTATTTGTGACAGAAACAAGTGGACCACGTCATGAGAGTCATTGAGGCCTTGTTGATTGTGCATGCTTCTCAAATGACATTTTCATTAAGCTGAATACTTTCCACATATTACGATTTGTGAACAAATTATGGTAAAAGTCATGATTAGTTGTACTACACTGCAGGAAGGAAATGCCAACATACGTTTTAAGCACCTCTGATATTTCAGATCGTTGGCTGGTGAGCAATAAAACAAAACTGAAAATTTTTTAAAGTAAAATCAAATATTCGTTGTCACCAGTGCATGACCATAGTAAAAGCTATCTAGTCACCAAATTTAGAATTAGACACGAAATGCCAAGAAAAATAGGGAAATAAACTAGACAGCTGGCTACAATAAACCAATTCGTAAAATTCCTCAATGTCTATCAAGTGATGATTCAGTCGGGTTAGTTAAGATGTCAGTGGGTTTACACACCCAACTTGCAGGGAAGCACATGAGCTCCCAATATTAACATGTTTTTAGTGAAGACCGTCTTCCTTCATTAAGCTGCTTTGCACATTGATGCCAATCTGATAAATGTCCTGAATTTTTGTTATGATCAATCTTTGTATGGGAACCATATAGTTTTATATGATGTCGCTGTGTATTTCTGAAACTGTATCTAGTCACTAATTCCAATTTGTCGTGGTCAGGTTTTTTCAACTAATTCGTAGCTTTTTTTAACAATTATGGTATATTTTGTGTGCCTAAAGGAATGCTTCATTGCATGTTTAGCCTATGTAGTGTTGAAAGCGGACATTTTGCTTCAAAGTGGAATGTCGGGCTAGCAACAAGGTACTTCGCGTGCTGCTCACTTTCATTCATGCCATTATTTTTTATATGATCATTTAAAATTAAAAGCCAACCAATTTGCTGTCGTTTTAATTTTGTCACCTACTTTATACTTTCTTTTTTTTTCAACTTTGTGTAAGGATTGACTATCCATATTTTTATGATACCAAGGCGTTGGACTGGGCTAGCTGGTACATGTTTGAATGGATGAAAAACCATAGGAAAACCCAGGACACAGAAGAGAACGACGGGACAAACTTGTGCCGTCATTCTGTTTTAACTGTTTCCTGTGTTTACCACTGGTTTTTTATGCATTCAAACATTTTTTATGAGTTTGTTGAACAGTGATTAGTTTAGGTGTGTTCAAACAATTGTTGGCTGCGAAGGCTCCCTGTAGCATTTGTATAAGTGCTCTCTGCTTTTTTTTTTGAGCCAATACCCCACCACCAGTCTTCATGAGGTGGTCTTTTGTAGAAATAAGTTGAAATAAATATTTGTTTGCATTGCTTTACATGTTTTGAAAGAATTTCTTGTTCATTCTTGTTTCATTCAACCCCGTTTCAGAATCCTGCTTAAGGCATTTCCTCTGTTATTTTTTTTCAGAACCAGGAAGGGTGCTCATCCTCGGTTCTTGCTGAAGCAGCAGTATCCATACTTCACACGTGAGCTCTGAACACACAGTAATTATGGTATGAAACATTCTACCAGTATAAGCCTGCTTTGTAGACGTCATTGTAGATGTCAAAGCTCTTGACAGTGTAGTCCAATGTCTGGTGTAACGGGCAATGTCTACAACTTGTAAAAATTAATTTTGTGGCTATAATGTTTGTGATTATTTTAAAATGCACGTCAACTACTATTTAGAATCGCTGTCTAAATTGGCAGCCATTTTCCTGGTGGATACAGAAAGTGAAAAAGCGCATGTGTAGAGATTTCAGTGCACCTTAAATGTCCCAAATTTGCTAAAGCTAATCCAAAGCCCTCCTTGTGGTGCACTTCATATCCCATGTACAGTTTTGCGTAAAAACAGCTAAAAATTTATGATCAATTTAAACTTATTTTAATGTTTTTAAATGCAAATATTCTCAGTTTAAGCTGCCATATTTAGATTAAAATATTTTGTAACAATTATATAGCTACCAAAGGTTTACAGAAAAGCTTTTTGCTTTTGGTTGTGCACCTTCTTATCAAAAGAAAAATGTTGTTAAGAAAGGCAGAAGAAACCCAACTATGGAAATTAGCAAACCCTAAAGCTGCGGATAGAATGAATGTTTTGTAGAGAATCTTTTGCTGATTTCAGTTCTAGTCAACTCTAAAAAAGTCTATCGACGTAGAATGCTTACCGTGAGGCACCTCGTAATACTAGCCAAAACTAATGGGCCCTGGCTGTTGGCTTTTCATTTGCAACAGTGACAAATGACCCCACATCCACCGGCAGGGACATAATGCAAGGCACCATGTACAAGCTAGCCTCATGATAAAATAATGTTTTCTGAACAATGGCATTACATTTCAACCATGGGCTTCACCAGGGAACTTGTATGCATTGTTCTGTGATGTTTGCAGTTCTTGTTATTGCTATGTGGGGTCATTTAGTCTAAAGGTATGTTTATAAAACTCCAAATACCACCAAACCTTGCAAGTGCTGTACCATATGAATATTTTTCCGTAAAGCAAAAAGAATAATGCAAACGAAAATAAATGGCTTGGGTACCCAACTTTTATAAGTAGATTATGAGCCGCAGTACGGAGGGAACTATATTATGAGCTGCATTACGGAGGAAACTATACATTTTGCATTTGGTCTTCCTTGATATTGAACCTTCCTGCTCAGCTCAAGAATAAGGCACTAAACATTGCAGGTAGCTACCTTGATTGGAAGTTTGATGCAATACTAAGAAGCCAAGGGTTTTAAGGTTCAAGGAAGTTTTGTGTGGTTGAAGTGTTGCACACCTAATTGCTTTCACTGCACAGCATGGTTAGGCTCTGCAGTGAATCTCGAAGGATGTGTACTGCAGTTCGGCAAAGTGAACATATAATTGGTTTTTTACGAAGTTTTGGGTAATCAACTACCTCTAAAGTTATAACTGTACTGAGATGTGGCTCCTGACTTTTTAAATTGATGTTTTAACAATCGGTGACACAAGTTCAAGGAAATTATCAGCTGATGTTGAGCTTCAATGGAATGTCTCACAGAACCGAGCTTGGAAAGCACGAATGTTTCATACCATAATCGTGTGTGATATTGTGCAATATGTGGTCTCACACCTGCTGCACCTGTGAACCGAGGATGACGCACCCGTTTTGTACCCCTTTAGGTGGGTGCTTTTGCAGAAGATGCTCCTACAGATTGGGGTGCTAAGTAGCACCCTAGGATACTTTTAGGCGGAAAAGGGTGTTTATAAGGCACCTGTCTTCTGGGGTGCTTCACAGAGGGTGCTCCTGCGGCGACAAAATCGAAGCACCCTAAAGGGCGTAAAATATTCAGTTTTTAGGGTGCTCCTGCGGCGACAAGCTGAAGCACCCTTTTGGGCGTAAAAATTTTTAGTGTGCAGACGTACAGGCGTAAACAAGCATTCTGTTTGTTCGAGTTCCAGAGTATGCCGGATAAACCCTGTACGGGAGACAAAAGTTTACGCGTTTTGCTGGTCAGGTCCACACAAAATGAGTGTTTTAAAGCGCAGCTTTCTTTGCCTCACGGATGCCGACCGTCCAGACCAAAACTCACAGCAAAAAGCCAACTTTCTCTGACAATGATGATAATCGTGGGTGAAGAGAAAGATGGTTGAAACGCGAAGCTTTCCCTGGTCGAAAGCCAATGGCTTCAAAGTCCGAAGTCCATTAAAGTTCAAAACCCAAAATCACGTTTGCCTATGCCTCCACTCCGTTGTCAAACTAAACACTCTACACAGCAGGCACGCCACAAAGCAGGCACATCACAAGCACGACCGGCTTTGGGCCGGTTCTCGCTGTCTTGCATGCGTAATCTTGCGAACGATTAATCTTCGCAGTTCGATATCTCGGAGCATGGATGCGCTAGAATTCTGCCGCACGAAACTGTGTAGAAACACGATTGCGTCGTTTTTAATGCAATACCTGCTAAAATTATTCAGTTTTAGTTAGGTCACCAACATCAGTAATCACCACCTCATCCTTTGTCTTCCTGGGCGCCTAACCTGTAGAAGGGGCCTTTACGTACAGTCGTAGTCAAAATTTTCTAGGCCAAGCTGAAAGTGTGCAGGCCGCGAAAAAATTCAATGTACAAGCTTACGTCCCCAGTGATGCTACAGCGTTTTATGCCGGAAAGCCAGATAAACCCCTTCCTTTCTTACTGTCATAAAATCGCAACATTTAAAGGTAAAGCTTATTTTTTGAATTATTTGTGGTCGAGAAAGCTTCGAATGGGAATAGAAAATTTTGACAAGGGGTGTACACGTGAGCGCCTAATTTTAAAAAAAATTGTCAACTTAACTTATTTTGACGGTACCTTAGTTCATGATGAAGAAGCAACCAGCGAAAGACAGACGTAAAGCGCACCAGGAGTGAAGCGCATCTTTCCATACATAGACGACTATTTGGTGCTGGTTGAAGAACACGTTGTACTGCCTGAAGCTGTCAGTAAGGTGTTAGTAAGAACGAAGGAATGGGTCTGTCTTTCACCTCTGAGGTGCCGAAACGTAACTCGCTGCAGTTTCCTGACCTTAGTTTGCATTTTAAAAAGTAGTCACGTTTGCTTTTGTTGTGAACCACGTGCAGCAAAACCAATCCTTAATTTCAAGTCAGCCCACTCTAAAGTAGTAAAAAAGGGCATTGCCTTTTCCTGTTTAAGATCTGGACTAGAAAAATCCTGTAAACATTTATTAGGCGCTAGCCTTGCGAAGCAAGTAGCCTGACTGCAAGACGCGGGTTTTCCTTCTAGTGTACTCGTGGCTGTCACCGATAAGTTAATAAAAGTTGTAAAAGGTCGTGCTAAACGTAACTCGAGTGGTGAATCTTCGCAGAAAAAAAAATTGCAGTAATTCCTTACACGCACAGGATTTCCCACAGGCTTAAAAATGTAGGTTCCTGTTATGGTGTTAACGTGTTGTTCAAAGCTCCAAATAAATTATCAAAAATTTGCCAATGGTTGCCAAAAAAAAAAAGATACCAATAAAAAGTCTGTTAATAGGTGCACTGCCAACCAACCAGTGATTTCCCTACACCCCCCCTAGGGGGTGTGTAGACTCCCCCTAGTTTTTCTGGACACCCCCCCTTGAATCCCCAAATTTCACTCTTGTCAGTCCTTGTATGGAACTTTTTCAGTATCGATCTGCGCATGCGCGGGCTGCCCGTCTGATATTCTTGGCAGTAGCCTCAGGCAAAATAAACAAAAGTGCGCCCCCCGAGCTTGCTGTTAGCGTTGCACCTATTTATTTCCTTTTTTTTGATAGCTCGTGGCAAGTTCGTATGTGCACACAAAAAAGGCTTTCAAAGGAAAGGGGCAAAGTTGTTTAATTTAATAAACCGGGAGCGTACAATCGGTACCTGATTTATAAGTGCTGCATAATTCGTGTACTACCTAAACATTGTTTCAAGAACTCAAATTTCGTCACTGGCCCTGGTAACAAGTTCGAAAACGTCCTTATATGCTGAAAAATGACGAGAAATTAAAAAAAAACTGAATACGCACCTTTCATGGTAAAAAATGAATTTCTATAAATTTGTTTTTTTCTTAGATTGTATAGAAAGCACCGCCTCTCAGGTGTATATATATATATAGAAAATGAAAAACGTACGTCACGGGGACGATCGTTTGGTTAACAGACGTCTATTATTTAACTAGTGAGATAAAAAAACAGCTTTTCTAGTTTATGAACCCCCCCCCCCCCCCCCCCCAGAGCCATTGAGACACCCCCCCTTGATTCGATGCCTGGGGAAACCCCTGCAACCAACCACAGGTACAATTATGTTGCGTGTGCTGTAGGCGTCGTCTGTCGCATCCCACACTCTTTCGCATCCCACATCCCACAGGCAAAAAGGACTAAAAGTTCGTCCTTTGGGGGACTAACGGCCATTGCCACTACCATTAGTCCCTTTGGGGACTAAATGTGAGGGACGAACGGTTAGTCCGCCACTCGGTTGGTCCGTTCCGATACTCCCCAAGAACACACCGCCGAGAGTCGCAGAAAAAAAAAAATTTTTGTCCACCAGCAGGGATCGAACCACCGACGACCGCAATTGTACTCTAGGAGCCCGGCGCGCTACCACGACACCACGCCGGGGGACGGGACTGACAGGCAAATACTTTTCAAGTGTAGAGCGTGCACTGACTGCAATGACTTGCGTTTTGGAAATCTGAAACTGTCCACAGACATGCATATACGCGAATTGGCAACGACGACGCCATTAGGGGATTAACGACGCGACGCAGCCAAGAGACTAAATGCATGCGTTTCGTCTTCCGTTACTCCTTATAGATCGGCGGGGACGAACAGTTAGTCCGCATTTGTGCACACGGCACACACACTGCTACAGATTCTCCAATTAAAGATGAACAGTAGCCCGCGAAGACTAACAGCTGTATTTTCGTCCCTGTTTTAGTCCTTTTTGCCTAAGAGTGCAGTGTCTTGTGGCTTTTGTTACATCGGTCAAACCGGTCGTTGCGTCAACAAACGACTGCGAGCATTATCTGTCCATCCAGAACTCTTTCCTTACTATCTTGGCTTCTCATTGCGATACGTGTGGTTGTACGGCTCTGTCCGACACAACCGTGTTTTTCAAACACGCTACTCAGCATACAAGGGATGTGTCAGAAGCTTTTTACATATCTAAAAATTGTGAAATTTGCATTAATCCAACCTTTTGTGACCTTGCGCAAAAGCGAAGTTTGTTATCTTGCAGAACGTGCGACTTGACGGGTTGCAGGCTTGTGTAATGATCCCTTCTTGAATTAAACTGTTTTGACATGCGCGGTGTTTTGTGCATACTATATGTTTACTTTTCCAATAAAAAATTCAGTTGTGAGTCCAGCGCTGCGTTTGTGGCCTTCCTCGTCTTTCTTGCGCTGGTTGTTTCTTCATCAGGAACCCGTACCAACTCGCCCAATTTGCCATCTTGGTGCCTGTCAGAAGAGCATGCGAAGAGGTGTGACGTCAGCCGATACTGCGTCAAGTCGAAGCGCGGCTCGCCCCTCCCTTCGCCCAACGCACACGTCGCATGGCGTCGCTACGCGTTCCGTAACTGCTTACGCGCGTTGTAAAATGGAGTGTGTAGCGAACACAGCACCAAATAGGCAGCAAACGCAAATGGAATGGGAATTACGGCAACGAAACTCCGATACTGGTGGGCAAACGGAGGCGACAGGCAATTGACGCCGCTGCTGAATCGAGAAAACGGGAGCACTGAGACGGCCAGAAGGCAAAGAAGCGTTGTCGCGGTGTGCAAAAAACATGCGAGAAGCGCTGTGTTGCGGGCTCCTGAAGTCGGACTCTCCGCCGTTATTTTTACTGCGCAGCACGTAAGCGTCCGCTACTGTGGTTTGACGGCGTCGTAACCGAGCGAACAAAGGAAACACCGAAAGCAGAAGCAAAACGAAGGAGGAAAGGGGGGGGGGGGGGGGCGGAAAGTGTGAGGGGGAGGGCGGTATTGCCGAGGCGGCGGCGCGCTGCGTGAAGCACGTGCTTACGTGAGCACGTGCATAGGTCCTTCGGCCCCTTTTGTCTTTCCACGAAATCACCCAGCATTACCCGGCCTGGAACAAAACTGTATACCCCTCCTGCGTACAAAAGCCTCACTAAAGAACAAGTGCGCCACCTCTGAGCCATCCAAACGCATTTCCCCACCCCACTTGAGCCCACAATCTGGCGCCCACCCTGTACTCCTCGCAATGCCGGCTTCTGCGAGGTTCCCGGGCAGCACCCTCTACCATCATGTGGGGCTGTGATAAGAACCCCCACCTACCTCCCCCCCCCCCCCCCCCACCCCTCCGCCCTTCCCCTCCCGAGCTCTGGGAGAGCACTGTCCAGCTCGGACCCCGACAACCACTTTGGCTGGTGGAGAGAGCCCAAAAAGCCAGACGGACTCAAAAGGTCCTGGAATGAGGACTCTCCCCAGGGCTGACTGCTTTGAGAAGTTTATTCCTCCTCCTCCACAGTGCTACTACTTTCTCTTTCAATAAATCAACTTTCTCTCTCTCCTCCCAGTCACGATCGAGGTTCATCCAAACCCACG
>NW_027526335.1:23928435-24127661 GCF_048455015.1 Haemaphysalis longicornis | reverse complement strand
ATGCCGGCTTCTGCGAGGTTCCGGGCAGCACCCTCTACCATCATGTGGGGCTGTGATAAGAACCCCCACCTACCTCCCCCCCCCCCCCCCCCACCCTCCGCCCTTCCCCTCCCGAGCTCTGGGAGAGCACTGTCCAGCTCGGACCCCGACAACCACTTTGGCTGGTGGAGAGAGCCCAAAAAGCCAGACGGACTCAAAAGGTCCTGGAATGAGGACTCTCCCCAGGGCTGACTGCTTTTGAGAAGTTTATTCCTCCTCCTCCACAGTGCTACTACTTTCTCTTTCAATAAATCAACTTTCTCTCTCTCCTCCCAGTCACGATCGAGGTTCATCCAAACCACGTGACATTGGCGCGGGAGGTTCAAAGACAATTTACAACGTGCTCGGAGGCGGCGAGGCGCTGCGAGATAACGGCAGGGTACCGCGCGCTGACGTGCGTTCGCCGATAACACGATTACTTCCCGAGACGCTGAAGCTACCTGCCGCGACCGAGAAGACTGCTGTTCGCGCTCCGCACAAATTTAGCACTAGGGAGTATAGTAATCCTGAGCCATATTTTTCTGCCACCTCCTCAAACTTTCGAGGTCTTCGCCACGGGCCTTTTGAGCAGGACTTCAAACGACAGAGTTTCACTCTAAAAAAAAGAAAACAGCGCCGTGTGGATGTAGTAGCACACCAGGAAACTATTTCGTCAAGTAGATGTAGCTCACTTAATTTCTCCTGATCTTTTGTACTAGCTTTAATGCAAACTTCAAACACAACAAAACCATTTTTGTATTATTTGCAGCGTACAGTTCTCTAGACAAACATGTTCTTATGGTTTAAAACCGCTTCCAGTATTTATGCTAATATGCTGACGTTCTGTTGAAGCAAAGTTGCTCAGAATATTTGAGGGCAAAATGGAACACTGTTCCTTTTATATAGTCCGAAATCCTTTCATGTCCTTCCCCCCCCCCCCCCCTCGTTCGTCCCCTCTTCCACCTTCACTACCTACCACCAGAGTCCTTCTGCTACCACTGACTCAATTTTACCTTTCCCGTTTTCTGTCCCCCTTCTTAACACTCCCCTCCTCCATCCAATACCCTTCCAATATGCAGTCTTCCTTTTCTCTGATTCTCTCCTTTCATTGATTAGCCCAAGGATGCGTGTTCGGTTCCGACCACGGTGACCCTTTCTCTAAGGGAGGCGAAAAGCATGTTTTTTCTAAGGGAGACGAAAAGCATGTTTGTCAAAATTTCTCTGCTCGTTACAGATCCCCAGGTGGCCGAAATTAATTTGGAGCCCTCCACTAGGTGTAGCTTTGGTGCGCAAAATCTCCACAATTTGAAAAATTTTCGTTTGAATTTGGCCTTCCCCTTTCCAGAAGGCGCACTTTTGCCCTTCACCTTCCCCAGATCCCCCTTTCGATAGTTTTACCCGTTTCCTCCCACTCACCTTTCCCTCGCCCTGTTCTATCAGCTCTCCTACCCTACCAGCTCCCCCCCCCCCCTATATTTCCTCCTTCCTCCAATTCTCAATAGCTGTACCTCTTGCTTTTACTTCCTCTCCATATTTTCCGCTTACTCATTCCCCCTCACCAGCCACCTTTTTGTTTTTTCACCCCATCCTCCCTTCCCTTCCACTGCCCACTTCTTTCCGCCCTCTAATCCAATCACAAATTCTCTCCCCCTCTAATTCCTTTCCTTCAGTTCCCCCCTACACGTCCCCTTCTGCTTCTCTCTCGCATCCTCATCTCCCTCTCCGATTCCACCCTGTTCTGCATTTTTATCCTATTCTCTCCCTGATCCCACTCACCTTTTAGCCCAGTCAACGTCCCCAGATAGCTAAAGAAAACCCTGCAAGACAATCATGAAAATGTCAACTGGGAGCATGGCTGTGGTGACAAGTTGGCGAGAATGCAACAGAGCAGCCACTTGCTCAGGCACCTTCCTGGGGCAACTGATTTCACCACGCCACTGAGCAAGAACAAGACAGGAGGAGAAACATCGCTTTGTAGGGAGGCCAAATAACATCACAAGCACTCGGCACAGTTTAAAGGGGCCAAGTAGACACAACGCAAGTTTGGTTCATTCGTAAGGTTGTTTCTTCAGAATCATACCGACACCACTTTTAACGCACACTTTGCTCAAATAAGCTATATAATCAAGAAAAATGGCAATGGCCATGCGACCCACTAGCTCATTTCTCGCAACAGAACCTATGATGTCATAAGCCCAGCTGTGCGATTGGCTGAGGCCAGCAAAAGCAAACGCAATTAAGGCAGGGCTTATAAGCTTGCCGAACAAGCTATTTGCGCTTAATTGTACGCATATTCATTTTACAGCAGTAACAATGGTGGGGTAAACAATGTAAGTTACGAAAATGCACATAAACATAGAAGTACCAATACGCACTGGTGTTGGTACTGGGCGCGCTATACTTGTTTTAGCTTCACAGCACTCCGCCGCTTTGGAGTTGTCTTACACGACACTGGCCGATTGGCGTAAGCAACGTTTTACGTAACCCTGTTTGTCGAGCATACCCCACGTTTCACGAAACGAATTTTCTACCATAACAAAAACAAGCCAGGTGCAAATACGGTCAAAAACAAAGCAACGGCGGACAACGGTCCGTGGACGAGTATGGTAGCCCCACCTGGGAGGACTGATGGCAAGCAAGGCTGCAGAGCCGAATGAAGCAGTGGAAGGTCGTTTGAATGCGCGCACTTACGAATTCATTGCTTACGTCCCGAAAACACACGATTTGGCGGGAGAATCAAAATTTGAACCTAAATTTATTAATTTCTTCTCAGTGAATATGGCATCATTTGCTGTCGGACAAGCGCTGGGGGCACTATAAAATGGCGAATCTTCCGAATAAAACAAACTTGTATAAACTTGTATTTTGTCTGCATGGCCCCTTTAAGCCCGCAGCACCCAAGATCGACATACTACTCCACAGCCGCAGAGTAAATTGCGGCGGCCATCATCTCGTCCATCAGGTGCTGCTGTTTTCACCGCCACAGCCATGAAGCTCCATAGTGGGCGCTACAATTTCATTGTGACACTATCTGGTCGCTCGCTTGTGCCAAAGCAGGAGCGAGCACCACATCAACGGGTAACACACACTCCTCTCCCAGCCACTCTCACATACTTTTCACAGAGGTGTTATTGCAGGCACAAGGGAGAGAGGACTATTTTTGAATTATCAGTGCCCTTGGACATTGCTAACCTTGCTGTAAAGCTGGCTTTGCCCTTACCTGCTCTTGCACGAGAATACCTCCTTGCAAATGGCAATCTCATAACATCAATGCTGTCCTGCAAAAAGCGTGAACAACATGACAAACCCGATATGAGGAAGGCATGAGCATCGACAGGATTTTGTATCGAGGGGGGCAAACCTGTTTCATCACGTGGGGAGAGGGAAGGGGGGGGGGGGGGGGGGGGGGGCAAGTGACCTTTCTGCACCCCCCTGCCAACACCCACAAAGGTAGGTTTTGCCGATTACTTTGCAGTGTCAGGTATAGCAAAAAAACTGCGGTCGATTCCTCTTTCGTAGGAATCGGTAAAACACGAAAGTGAAATGTGCAGCAAAATCTGCAGCTGCGCATGATTTGAGAGTCGGCGGCCGTCTTGTGGGAGTGCTTCGCGAGCGGCGTCCTGATGGCTGATCGAAGCGCTTCGGCAAAGGTGTACTGGCGTCATTTCCGTGACGAATATGACGTCAGTGAAATCTTGGTGTATCCCGGTATAAAATACTTTCGTGTTAAAATATAAAACCCAAACACGAACAGCCCGAAGTATAACGTACTCCTTAGTACTAAAGGTTGCTTCCCTGCAAGAAGTCCCCGTGTGCAGGGATGCACCCATTACAGGCCGCTTGCTTAGTAGTACTGCCGTCACTTCTGTGACGGATATGACGCAAGTGAAATCGTCGTGAGTCCCAGAATAAAACACTTTCATGTTAAAGCTTCTGACCATGCACCCTGCCCTCAAATACAATGCTCTTGCAGCAACGAAAAGACTAATTAGACAGCTCTGACACTGTCATTTTTTATCCTTTATTCATGAAAGGTGTTACAGCAAACTCCACTGCAGTGTACGGCTGACAACTTGCACAGCTGTTAATTAGTTAACAATGCGGCTGATTCAGCCATGGAACGACATTGTAGTAAACTGTAGGACCGGGTTGGTCACGAAGCGACTTTGCTTCTTTTTAAGAGACAAATATGGTCAGCTTCAGACTAGACTATCACTAGACGCATGGCTTCAGCATCGGATATTCAGAACAAGACAAACATTTGCAGAACAACAATAGGCCAAATCTTGAGCCCCCAAAAATTAACAAAACAAACATCTGCAGAACAAGAATGCCTAGTCTAGAACAGCCACGAACAATATAAAGTGACCTTGCTTCCCTGCAACAAAGAAAAATATGGTAAGCTTAGGATTTACTATGACTAGACGCTGAACTTGAGCATCAAAAAATAAATAACAAGCATTACTTATTGAACAAGAACAGGCTTGGAGCACCAAAAAACATAGACAGTTCCTGAGGCCTTCAGGAACACAGAGGGGGGAGAAATATCTTTGGTTAAAAACACAGCACACAGTTATGTCCACATTCTATTTGGGGAAAGAATGGGGGAAAAAAGGAATTAGACCAAAGTGTCTAATAACATGCTGGCCAAAGAGTATTTGTTACAGCAGTGAGATCCCAGAATAACACAGAACACGTACTCTTGAGACTACATGGACGGAATAACAAAACTGCCCTGCCCTGCAGACAATGAGAGATTCTTTGTTTTACGTTCAAGATTGGGCAGACAATATACAGCTGATTCTGCTTGCTATATGAAGCAAAAGCCAAGTTAGGAACTCTGTTCTTAGCAACTGTGTCTGTACCAGAAGTAACTCGCTCTGATAGCAAAAAGGGTAGGCCATGATGAATACACATTACCACGGTTCCATCAATGAGTGTAGAATTTTTGACTCAGAAGAAAAAACAAAAGAAAGAAAGAAAGAAAGAAAGAAAGAAAGAAAGAAAGAAAGAAAGAAAGAAAGAAAGAAACTAAAACAAGAGGTACGTTGAGGAGAATTTTCAATTCAGTGTGCAAGCCACCGGACACCACATACTATTAAGTTGAACGGTTTGCACATCTTGCAGCTTTGAATCAATACACCACCTAAGATGGGAATGACTAGAAAAACGTCATACCTCAGAGACAACAAATTATCTACTGCCCAGCCACCTAGGCCTGTGCGATGAGATGTGTTTTCCAGAGCACAAGAAGCAATGAATGACTAGCGTATTCGACCCCCCCAAAATGTTCATATGATTTTCAGCCTGGCAGCAGGAGTGACAGCAAAGCTCTGAGGCAGCATGGAAATACTTTTGTACATAAAGCCGCACTCGGCCCAACACGGCTATTTTGAAAAGCATGAAGATTCTAAAACCTTGCAGCCCTATTGCACTTAAAAGGAACTACACCAGCAGGTGCAAACAAACCATAATCAATACTGACAAAAGCAAAGTTGTCTTTGGTTTCCTTTCTCTTTTTTTTTTCCCCTCACATTGCCAAGGAAGGCACTGAATGAAATAGGCAAAGTACACCTACTCTCAAAGCAAAAATATCACTTTAAATGCAATGGTAAATAGATCACAGCTGCAAATCAATCACACAGTGCAAATATGACTAGCTGCACCTGGTGCAGTTTGATTACGCCTCAAGCTACCATTCGTAGCTTCAATCACGTTTAGGCAATCAGAACAACCAAGCAGTCACACCTCCAAAGAGATCCGGTACACTGCCCTTCAGGCAAAAGGGGATAATTATAATTTAACCTGGCAGTGTAAGAGGCCACTGTGACTGCACAGTTATCTTAACACCCGTGATGAGAATACGGCGTTTAAGAAGGCAGCTGCCACAGCATAGCTTTTCAGTGACAGAGTCAGTTTTGAGGCTTGGCCACAGCCTGGGATGCCTGGTCATAACTGCACTGAGTTGCTGGTTGGGCCACCGCACCGCCAGGGGCCAGGTTGGTCACGACCACGCCGGGAACCGTCGACTGAGGTGGCCCACCTGCTGAAAATCAGGACAAACCTTTTTGCGTCTAACAACAGAGAGGTGGGCAATCCACTCCAAGGCAAAAAGTTCGGACAGAAAACCACCACTGTCTATTAGGTACTCCCCCCAGCAACAAGAATAAGCAACTGAGCAAAGGTAGAGTTAAATTTACATTGCAGATGAATTAACCACGCCCTGCACATTGTCCGAGGCAACACTTCCACATTTTGAAAAATTACCTGCAATGCAGCCATACCGCAAAACATTTCCCAGGCAAACAAGTATCAAACACATCTGCCAGTACAGAGACACCGCAGCCAGCAACTGGTGTATGGCAGAGAGTAGTGCAAGAGTACTCAAGGCAACGTCCTAACCATCCTGGGACACCCAAAATCTGGCTCCAATGCACCTTTAAAGAAACAATCCCAACACTACTCCGAGTGAAATGGATGCCCTTCTTTGGCCCCGTTGCTTTTTGCGAACTCCCTAGTTCTGCTCATTTTGAACGGGAAGGGGGCAACCTCCTCACTCCAGTGAAATGACCTACGCACCCTCGGGGGGGAAGCCACCGTTGGGCATTGGGGTGGCCTCCGGAACAGTGCAGTGGATGTCAGGCACGACGAAGCCAGGATCGGCCACATACGGAACAATGGTCACGCTGATACTGCCATTGTACCCCGGCACGGGCGGCGGGAACATGCACGGCTGCACGCTGGCAGCAGTCACCATCCGGAAGTACTGCAATGCAATGGGAAGAAAGGGGGGAGAAGGAAAAGCTCCGTGTGAACCAAAAGGACGAGGATCACCAGAGGCTGGAACAGTGCCAAGTTGATACAGCTTTCACTGTTTTAGTTGCATCAGTGAAGCTCAAAGTAGCCCGTATTACCTTATGGTGTAACTCACCCACAATAGAACAAACCATTAGAGCTTATTGCATACACTGAAGATGAATAGGGTCAATGTAACTAGCCTGAGGCTGCCTTTGCCATCATGGCAATTACAAAAAGATAACATGACCATTACTCCAAGAAATTTTTAAACAACTCTCAATATGTGCAAGAGCTGCCATTTTATGCAATGAGATAACCTGCCAGGCTTTTATAAAGCAAAGACTGGAATTATTAGAACTAACTGCCACAGATACAGGTATCATAGGAGAACACCAAAAATTAAAACAAGTTATCCACCTGAACGATTACACATTTCCAAGTTGGCTGGGTCAACAATGCCTTGTTTGATTAAAGATCATTAACCTTGGCATCTTTATTTCTCGTTTCCCATCAATTTTTAATGCGATGTTAAAGAGTATTTTACAAATTGTCTAGGACAGAAGTGTCCAGAAATTATGACTGTTAGGTCATTGTCATACCAAAACAGTGTCAGAAAAAGACCCTCTGTTATCAGCCTCTAATCTTCGTGATACAACCAACGGCCAATCAATACAGGCTTTAGGGAAGATAGCAACACTTATGTGATGCTGAGAACAGGGGCCCAGGACCATGAGGCCATAAAGGCCGTCCCCTAGCTATGCAGAACAACGTAATTGTTGCTGCACGGGAGAGGGTGTAGAAACAAGGCTGCTGGTCGAGCCAGATATGAGTGTTTGTTTTTCACCTACATCAAGGAAGAAAGTACAGTAGACTTGCGATACTTAAAACTCGAAAAGATTTTAGGAATTTGTTTGAATTATCAGTAGTTTGAATTGTTTCATAAATATTACTCGCGGCAACATACCGACTTGTGTCATAATGAAACATTCACATATGTTAATAATACAACATTCACACACAATACTGAAGTTCCACTCACACTTTGCAAAAAAAGAAAAAAGAAAAATCATGAATAGATGCCTGCTTCCTCAATCCGCAAACAGTTTTTGGCACATGTGGTTTCGCTTCGACATGTGTGTGCAACAAATCAGCTTTATTTGTGACATGTCAGTGATATAAGGATGCAAATGTGCAGCTAGAAGTGACAAATGCAGCAGATATTTTCCGGCAACGACAAGCAAAAAGTAAAAATTTACCGAAATTACACAATGGAGCAGTTTGAATTTGGTGGCTTTAAAATACACTGAAAACTTAGCGGGCCAACCAAAATTTTGAAATAGCTTGACTTGTCGCGAGTCTACTGTAATACAGTAATTGCAACCGGCAACAGAACCACTTTATGTTGTGGTCGGCAAAACACGAAACATTTACACCGTGGCAGCTAACGAAAACAAGAGCAGCACAAAAGTAACATAAGCTACTGTACTTGCTACAGTATTTGTTTATTGAAGCTATAATGCATAATTTAATGCCCCCATTATTCAATGCATCACAGTACCTAATTATTACATTACAAAATTAGTGCCTCACATATAAAAGCCCAATATTTTTATGGCTGCATAATTTGCAAACACCGTAAAGTATCTACTGGGGGCACCAGAACACAGATTTTTCATGCTGAAATACAGTTATTGCAAAAACAAGAAACGAATATCAAGACGGGTTAGGATGAAATTTTAAAGCGAAGCTTTCTATGCCTCACTGATGGCATCCGGCATCTGTAGCGTGGAAAGAACCCGCTACAGGAAAGCCAACTTTACCCAAGCGCCTCAAGAAAAACATGCTTCCCGTGGTCGGAAGTGAACCTCGGTCCCTCGCGTTATGAAGCAGACATCTATCTGATTGCCCCATTCCGAAACGATTGAAGCAGTTTACATTTTAAAAACGTTTTCTTTGCCTCACTGATGTCGCCCTCTCAGGAAAGCCAACTTTCTCTGACGATGAAGATGATTGCGGGTTAAGTGAAAGATGGTTGAAACGAGAAGCTTTCTCTGGTCAAAAGACAATGTCTTCAAAGTCCAAAATCGAAATTGTTACACCCAAATTGCACCGCAGGAAAGCTGACTTACACAATGGGCTTCCGCATGCCTTACGGCCCATAAAGCGAAGGTGCACAGTAAACATTTTACCCCTGGCCAGTCCCCCCCAAAGTAGGTACGTTCCCAGCACTTTAAGGCCATCATCATCCTCATTGCCATCATCTTTATTAGGGCATGTGGCAAAGTTGGCGTTGGCGCAAGGCATTTCGGCAATAGACACAGGTGCACATCGCCTTTGCATCGCAATCAACAGTCAGGGCATTGCCGGTTGCTGTCATAGGCAGACGACAAGGAATGAATCCCTCACAAGATTGGACTTCGATTTGACTCGGTTTGTGGCGGAAGAAAGCTTCGTGTTTCAACCATTTTTGTCATTAGACGAAGGGGTTCGATTTTTTTTGCCAGCTTGAATGTCTCTGCCATCACTGGCTTTCCCAGCCCTATTCCCTCGCGTCCCTTAGAGACTGCCACTCTCCCATTTTAAACCTAATGCCGCAACTTCTCTGATTGTAGGAACATCAGTGGCACCTCTGGAAACCCATGTGCCTGGCTGCTCGGCTGCCAAGCCAATCATAAACTTTCATTTCTGGGCCGTTTTGTGCCTACAAAGCTCTTTGCGCCTTAAGCGCAAGCCATTTCAAGAGCATGCCTGCCACCAAACTGTCATTCGGAAGAGACGGTGAGTGAGGAACACCACACCTGTATACTACAGTGCCCCCCAGGCTTTATACTCAAAAGTTTCCACTGCGATGCATCGGTGATGCGTGGAGATGGAACACACGTAAAGTCTTCCAGGTGCCAAATAAGGCGCCAATGCAATCCACCCTATTGGAGCACTTTGTGTCTGTTGGGTCACTGCTTCGTGCACCATAAGGAATGCCGGGAAGCGGGTACATTTCTGGTGCTGCAAGCTCAGGTGCACGCACAGGTGTGAGACAGACACTTTGGTGCATCAGGAGCAACTTTCCCGCCGTCAACTTATAATTTCTCGCTGCTTCACTGAGGGTCAATTGTAAATTTCATCCACGCGGGCCAATAGGCTGGTAAGACACTACAGGCAACAAACAGCCACTTTGGTTGCACTGATGGCTGCATGGCTACGCATTGCTGTTACGTAGGTTCCAGATGAAGACTGACACAACTGGTCTAAAGAGCTAGCCCATTCTATTCCTACCCACGCAAAAGGCACCTAATTTCATTCCCATTCCATTTCTCAGAGCACTATTGACATTTTATTGTGGGATCGGAACAGGGTGTAATGATTCCGGCGTCATTTTAACTCCGGAGTGGCAACTGCACAATGCTGCTAAGGAGCAATTGTCGCCACCATTAGTTAGAAATAGAAAAGGCTAGTTTACCTCGAACCGAAAAACTGCTTTGCCACAAAGCGCAGGCACGGTAAATGCCAAATTCTTTCCATTTGTTTTTCTCCTTTAAGGAGTAAGCCACATGCCCCACTATGAGAAAAGCATTGGCAGCATGACTGAAACGTGGTCATAAAATACGCCAAGCCAAAGCCGCCTGTATAAACATTGCCTAACGCATCAGCCGCTTTCCAATGGGAACAGTAGGGATGTTTAGTTCAGGCACTCATCCGCTATGTGGCACGCGCCGGCAGACGTCCCGTCCCGCCTTACGTCGCTGCTTGCGAGTCGCGAACACTGCACCCACTACCACGATGTGTCTGTCAGCTTGCTTGTTGGGTTTCAAAAGCCGTTTCACTCACACCTTAGCCGTGACGGGGCGCTAGTTATGGCGCGCATTGCGGATCTTGTTCAACGTGTCACTCGCATCATACCTTCTGCACTTTTAGAAAGATGACTGATGGAGGATGAACTGAAATAGTGTAAGAACATATTAATTGTCATGTAGACAAGTAGCAAACAGAAGAACGATCTTTTCGGATGGTACAGCCAGTATTTTACTGATATATTCCTCCGTAGAGGATTTAGGGAAGAAAAAATTGCGTGCACAATTTTTGTTCAAGTGCACACTTCTACCATTGCTTCCAAAAAATATTGCGTGCTTGTAAATTTCAGGAGATAATAGAAAACAAAAGGATAAGCAGTTGAGGGTCCAGCCACACTGCCCGGGCGCTTCTACAGTACGGTCCTCAACATGAACCTTCGTACCGATGCAGTGTGTGAACTGCATGGACAAAACGAGGCTGAAATGTGAAGGGGACAGAGGGGGGATGCCTCACTCAAAAAATTTCGGGGCCCGTGATCCAAATAGGTAAGCGCACAAAGCCGGCATCAGCCTGCGGCAGCACAAGTGGTTTTACGTCCGCCGTGGCAAAGGCGCTTTGATCAGCGACAGAGCAAAATAAACAGACATGGCAGGAAACAAGAAGGCGTAGGAGCGCCGCCTGGGTAGCACTAGACAAACTGTCAACTATTTTACATATTTTTTGAGAAGCGACGCTGGCTGGTGGAAATGAAAGCACGTAGGAAGGCTACGGAGCAGGAAATGGTAGGAGAGAGCAGCAGGAGAGTGGCTGTGTGGCCATTTTTCGCTCACGCGTTAGGCAATGTTTATACAGGCAGCGTTGGCCAAGCGTGCGGCCTGAACATTGATCGAGGGCAAATGAACGATGGTAGAGCAAAAGAAAAAAACAGTGGGGGCGCATCGCACCAAACCAAACTGCTGTCAGCCTGGCCACAGCAGCAGCTCCTCCAGCCGAGCTGTGCGCTCCAGCCGCTGCGGTGCCCACAATACCGGCAGAAATAATTTTAATACATGCAGAAAGATTACTAGAAGACATTTCGCCTGCAGGACTATAATGCTCTCACATTTCTACGCGTAAGCAGCCCTAAAACTGTCCCTGCTGAATTCCCGTGTCAGAAATACTGTTGTGCAAAATTATTTTTTGCGTTCTCGAAATGTTTACCTACAAAATATATATATCTAGGGATGGGCGAATAGCGAATTCGAGGTTCGAAGCGAATTGTAATTTGGTTGAATAGCTTCGCATCGAATAGTTCGAACAGTACACATCACACATTACGAAGAAAAATGAGCAAAGTGAGCCGACTAAGAATTAGAGCTCATGTAGGCACAGCATTTCGTGAAACTATTACCAGTTGAGTATTTGTTCAGAAATTACATGCACAGCTTTCCTTTGCCGTATTCACAAGTTGTGGTGAAAAAATACTGGTTGCTCCACTTTCTCTGGCTGCTGACAATATTTCCTGCTGCTGAGAATGGCCTCCCACTCCTCGCCTGCCTGGCAGGAATCGAAAGGTACTTTCGTGCCACCTTCGCCCGCACTGGGTAAAGCAGGCTACCATGGTTCCTCCACCACTCCAGAGGGTTTTCAGGCCGTGGGAGCACAGGGGCGCCCAAGTAGTCTGTCACATCTCTGTCAGAGCTCACGCAGTGAGCTGCCATACTTACTAGATTATAATTTACTAAATTCTAAGCACACACTGAGAAAAATTTTAATACAAAATTTGTGGGTCCACTTCGATTAGAAGATTTATAATCAAACGAAATTATAGTTGCCAAATAGAAAAGTGACATGCAGTTGGCTACAGAGCTTTTAGCATCACCTAGGAGCCCCACTAAAAAGGAGTATATTGTATCCACTAGTATCTGCAGCCATAGCCAACCCAAAGCGCAAGGTACAGGCCACCACTTTGAACGGTGTTTCGCTAATTCTGTATCGAATTGGAAGTACAAGTGCACCGGCTTGGAGCCACTATGTAGGCAGTGGTGTTGTTCAATGCCACTTTTGAACAAAGTGTGATAGCGGCCGAGAGCTCGTCGAAGCTCTAGGCAAGCCAACACTTTGGCACTGATGTTAGAAATGTCTGCGTTGGCGGTGTCTTGAAAAGCCTGGGATGGCAACTCGGAAGGCGATGCCTCCGCGCAAAAATCGGCCGAGGCCGTGGCAGGAATCTTGATCATTGATCGATTAAAAAGGCAATCACCGCGGAGACAGAGTTCCACATACGAGAAGGGGGGTAACAGTACGGTAAAAACTTGTGTTAGGGACTGTCATTCGCAACTTAACGATAGCAGTGATGAAATATCTGCCGCGACGCTAAGCCTAAAGTTCCCAACATTTAATTACATGCATCCGAGCCGGCTGCAAACTGTTGGAGAAAACCCTCTCGTCGCGTGCGTGCGTGTTGCGTTTGGGTTCCCCTAACTTCTTGAGGGCCCCCAACACTCGGTTCTCCTATTCTAAAACTCCCCATTACCCAAAATCACTAACGACGTGTTTCGCCTCATACACAGCCTCGCCTTCTGTGAGCAGTCGTGAGTTTCGAAATTGATGCTAGAGAAAGGCCGGCTCACTGTAAACAGACAAAAGCCCACGTTGCAATTATAAATTCCCACGCCGAGGTCCTAACAAAAGCTAAATATAGCCATGTCCAAACCCGCTCGAAGGCGTTGAAAACTCGGGTTCATACCATACACACATTGCGGACAAATCGCGAAAAGTAAAAATTTCAGTCGTGCAGAGTACAGTCTACGGCAGTGATCATTAATCAAATCCGGGTATAACTATAAAAACATTGTAGGGGAAATAGGCACTGGTTAAGCCAAATTGCACATCATGGCAGCACTTTTAAGCACGTGCGGCGAAGCAATTCGATCACCGTACTCGCGCAGTGATTCATTTACCAGGCAATGTGAGTAGTACACGCGGTGAGATCACCAGTGGGCAACACGTTTCCATCTCTGTTACAAGGTGTCTCCTTGCACGCACAGTCTCGTACATGTCACGTCACAAGTATTTCGTAATGAATTTACACCGCACTTCTCTCGGCATCAGTTGCATCGTCCTTGGCGTTAGTTGGCTGCGTACGAGCTGTGTGTGGGTTGCGATGGTAGCAACTACCTAAACACGGCGGTGTCGCTGGGAACAAGCGAGTCACTGATTGCTTGCCCAAATTATTCGGTCTTTTTTTTTTTTTTTTTTTTTGCAATTTACATCAAATTCACAAGGAGGGGGAGACGGTCGTCACAACAAAAAAACACGCTTCCATACGCACAGGAAATGTGTTGTAGCAGACGACAACACGACCCAGCGTCCTACGAGTGATGTCACTCGTAGGTGGCGCCACAGTATGTCCTCGAGGCCAATAGAACACCAAATCTTTTAAATAAAATTCGTCTCCATGGCCCCTTTAACAAAGTTTGATGACTAATTTTTTACTTTTCATTTTTTTCTCCTTAATTAAGAATAACCGTTTTCTAAAAATTTGCTTGATTCAGAACAGTAATCACTGGCAGTTACATCTTGATTTTACGACGTTCCACTGCACTGACCTACGGGAGTTGCTTGCAGTGGCGCCAAATTTTCCTTGGATAACTGGCAGGAAAAACGAATCAATGAGCAATGCATCAACACGAGTGCGTGCAAAGAGACCCAAGAGACCCACCTGGAGAGTTAGAAAGGAGAGCGAGGAGGGTTTAGAGCAGATGAAAGAAAAGTGCAACATACGTCCATGCCGATATTGTAGAAGAAGCGCAGTGTCGGCCCATCTGGAAGTGAACAGGAAGGAGAAGTTTTAACTCACCAGTGGAACCAGAAATTGCACAAAACTTTCCACCAATAGCATGCACGAATCTATGCGACATGGCACCACTTGTTTTGTCAAAGAAGCAAGACTCGACGAAAATTTTCGGCACTGAAGTGGGTAGCAATGGAAGCAGAAGCAAGGATTTCATCCGAACTGTGCTCACCCACATACCATTTCACAAGCTTGAACAAAAAAACTTGGAGACCAGGGAACTGATCAGATCAACGAACTCAAACCCTGCTCACAGTTTCTCAAATTTCACAATTTTTGGGGTTTAACGCACCGAAGCTATACTTCGGCTATGAGGCGTGCCGTAGTGAAGGGCCCCGGATTAATTTAGGCCACCTGGGGATCTTTAATTTGTGCCAAAATCTCGACGCACGGGTGTTATCCTTTTTTGCTGCTCCAAGTTTCTATCTTTGTGGGTATTTTGATGGCAGAGCGTCAGATGCAGAGCGAGAACATAGAGTTCGACCTCAGTAGCAAGAAGTGCGACTGCCCGATTTCGGTCATTTTCTATTGATTATGGCACAGCGGCCCACACCGGCAAACAAAACTGTGCAAATGCGACACAAATAAATTCAAAGTAAAGGCGGAGAAGGCGGGTAGTCTCTGCGGCCTTACAGCTAAGCAAAATTCGACTTCCACAGCACTATGACATAGACTTGACGAAACCAAAACTACAACCGCACTGAAAACAAAAACACGATGTTTTAGCAAAGTTTTCGGGTCCGAGGCTTCATGGCAGTTGTATGTTGTGGCTAAATTCGGGCAATGCGGCTCAGGACGGCGCTGATAAACGAGTTCGGCTCAATAGGGGCGCTTCAGCGCAGGATGGCACAGGTGACCACGTTTGGCGCTGAGTGGTGCAAATGTCGCAGCTGTTCCACCCGTGTATATGAATACAATGGTAAAGGGAAACAAATAATTGTTCTTTATAGCTGGGATTTCATTAAAAGTGATTTGAAGGATTTGATTATGAGTTTTAACGTTCGGACACTACATAAGCGACGAGGCGCGCTGTAGTGGAGGGCTCCGGATTAATTTTGACCACCTGGGGATCTAACGTGCGCTGAAACCTCGGAACACGCGGGTGTTTTCGTTTTTCACCTCTATCAAAAAAAGCGGCCGCCACTACTGGGAATCGATCACTCATCCTTGGGCCCGGCAATTTCATTAAAACTCTGTTCACTATAAGTGGGCTAGACTTTACAAACAAACACGGATAGTGAAAAAGGGCAGCAGCTCGTGTTCACTTGCACAAGTCTTCTGACGGCACTTTCGACTGTGCACCAGCTATGAACAGAAATTGAAACTGAAGCCAGCCTTACCAACAGTTGTAGTTAAAAAAAAGAAAACTTGCTTTATGATGTTAAGACCTAAAGTTGAGCCTTTTTCAAACACATGCTCAGCAGGAGTTTCTGCAAATGTTTATTTTACATTTACACGTACCTGCTTTCATGTACTACAGAAAGGCGATTAAACAAGCTCCACCAGCTCACTATTCAAGTTTCATGATGTCACAAATCGTAGCGTTTTAGTGTTCGGAGCCGCAGTACCCATTTTCCTGCTCTTGGCATTTTGTGCCTAATAGGCAGCTGCTGTTGCCACAAGTGGTAAATTTTCATTGCCGGTGCTGTAACTTGTTTGATTGATTGTTTTTACACTTGTTCTGCACTTGTTTCTACACTTTAGTGTCCCCTTAACAACAATAGACACCAATGATGAAACCCCCCAAAGCTACATTTCGTCTAGCTAAACTAACTAAAATGCACAGGGACTAAGACGCAGACACAAGTGTGGGTGCAAAGCAAGCACTCCTGACAGTTCTCCCGGCAGTAACGACACCCGGAGCCAAAAGATGAGCGCAACCCAAAGTTGGCACACACACTCACCGCTGGGGAGGTCGCCTCCTGCTGGATCAACCGAGCGCTGGGCAGCCAGGTTCACGGCCGGTGACGGCTGTTCCCAGGGAACCAGCAGGTTGGCCACAGGCAGCGGGGAATACGACGGGGACAGCAGCGGCTGCGGCATCACAGCTGCATCCTGGTTGCAGGGGACGAGCGCATCACTTGAGAAGCCGTTTGAGACAATGCCGGGGCTGGGGCTGCCGCTGGGGGTTGAGCTCTGCACGTCGGTAGAGCCCATCGACTAGAAACATGAGAAAGAGGGGTCAGGAAGAGCGGTGTGACATCGCACAGGGGTAACCAAAGACGACAAAATATAGGGACAAGTGATGTACAGTCGGCCAAATCTTTGACTAGCGCGCACGAGCTGCGATTTTTCAGCCTTATGACTCTCTTAGGAAGGAACAGCCTAGCAGACAACGGGCCCGTTTGCTACTTGGCTTCCGACCTGTTTGCAACTTGGCCTCCGTCATACGCCGCTGGCGCATGAAAAGTTGCCGCTCCCAAATGCTAGGTAGTTAAAAGATTTGGATGACTGTACAACCATGCTCCCTATTTAGTCACTCTGCACCGTGGAGAAGGAAGTTTATTAGAAGGTACAACTGCCAACCAGAATGAAGGCGGCCAGAGGTGGAAGTGGCGCTTCACATACTGGAGTGGGTCTCAGGTAAGGAAAAATGCTAGTTTGGAGCTGCCGTGATAGTTTATGGAGCAGATGCAAAAACTTTAAAGAAAGGGGCGCAAAAACAGTAACAATTCAAGGAGGTCAATCAGAAATACTGTGAAACTTGTACAGTAAGAACAACAACAAAAAAGAATGACTTGAATCACGTTTGGAAGGATACGATGCTTGGAGCGCAGACAGACAAGGATGTGATAGCAGCTAATGAGCAAACTCTTTACTACTTTATTGGTGCAACACATGTGCCTTGAAATTCTACAGCAGACGCACAAGACGTATCGAGATTAAGCTGAGAAATTTCCCTAGCTCCGTCTAAAAATCAACCCCCATTTTGTGCAAATAGGGCAGGCTAACACAGTGCAAGTCCTCTTGATGCAGAAGGCTTCTTGTACTTCTCAAGCTGTGATTACCTCTCACCATTAAACTGCAATCAATCAATCAGGTTGGGCAGTGAATGAAGTTTTCTGTATCAAGAGTAGGGGCTGTTAACCCTTTCGCTGCCGCTGACGTACTGGTACGTTTTCACATTTCCCCTCTGCAGTGTCACTGACATACCGGTACGTTCTCAATTGTGTGTTCAAAATTTCGCACCATAGCGCAAAGCTGGGGCCCAATTCTCCAAAACGGCGCCGTCATTTTGCGTGCGACGTCATTTTGGTGTCAAAATCGAGCAAGATCCCCGCCTTCCACGGTGTCGGGGAGAACAGAGAGGAACTAGCCAATCAAACAGCAAGCTACGTTCCCTAGCGTTGTCCGTAGAAAGACTTCTAGGGAACGTTGCCCGGTACGCCTGCACCATAGTACAGTGCATACAGCATGCTTTTAGCCACTTTAGGCAAGTGTTTGCCATCCAACAAGTTCCCAGCTTATCCTCTACCATTAATGTCCACAAATATGAATGAAATTGCTGTTTATGAGCCCACATCAGCATTTCTTCTGTACAGTTTTTCTTACAAAGCACATGAAAAAGCTCAGCTCACAGAATTATGACAATGACAACCAACATTCCGAACTGTCGAGAAGGCTGCACGGAAACCTAGAGGAAAGTGGTCCATTCCTAGCACCAACTGGACAACGTGCTTTCAATATAGTCTAGTCCACTTATAACAATATTCAAGTGCCACGAAAATTCCATCGTTATAACCGATAATTGTTATAACTGGGCTGCACAAAAAAGAGACAGAAAAGAGATCAAAACATTTTATGCACAAGCAGGCAAGGTCATAATACTACTTATTTGCAGAAAAGATGCCATAGTGGGTGGGCTTTGCTTGCTTCTCGTGAAGCTTGCACACACCTTTTTCAAGAGCATCTATAGGTACTTCACCTAGCTGAGCGAAAGGTCCTTGGTGGAGGAGGATAAGCATCTTTATTGAGTAGTAAATTTGTATGGCGTCTTCAGGAGGTGGAGTCCTCAGTCCAGGACCCTATATGCTTTGCCAGCCACTACAGCCGGGGGCGCGCCCTGTCCTTGGTGGAAACAAAGTCCCTGAGGGACTGATATCATGCGTTGGGCCTTCTGCCAAGACCCTACTTGAGTAGGCTGCTCAACCGCGTCTTCCGAGTATCACTGTCAGCGCTGTCCGCAGCACATATCCGCGCAACGATCGCCCCTTAAGCGAGGCACTCGCACGCGGACGCACAAGCAAACGGTGCTGGCACCCGCGGCACGAGTTCACGAGCGGGCGCCAGGAGGGGCGTTCGGAAGAAGAACTGCTTTCCTCCTCCCCTCGCTTCCTCATAAGCAGCGCAGTTGACTTGTTTTCTGAGGTGGTGGAAGGAATGCGAGGCACATTGTGGCTCGTCGCGCATGGCGTCGGCAGCTCCAATTTTCGGTGCGCGCTGTAACCGGATTCAATCGCTATATCCGATATTGCGGCACTGAAGCATTGTAATAAGCGGTCTATGTTACCGTAAAACGCATACAAAAGTGGACAGTGCCACAGCTGTTCATCGTTATATCCGACATATTGCTATAAACGGTATCGTTATAAGTGGACCCGACCGTGGACCTGACCGTATACAGGATCAAACGGCACAAACACATAAGAAAGTAGGTAATAACCGTTCAAATCCTGATGTAGACATCACAAAATTTCAGCCCAGCCATGCACCCCATTCATTCTCTTTATGGCTGTGAAGAAAGGTCAACAGCACTCACAAAGGAGAAAGGAGGCGGGGTGACAGCATAGTCGTATGGTGCAGAAGAACCGAAGGCTCCTCCTCCCTGCTCAACGATGGGGGGCGCCTGGCCCAGAAGGGTTGCATTGAGCCCCGAGGCAAAGTGTCCATAGTACGAGGTCACCTCTACCTGGGGGCTGCTACTCCCAAGGGGGCTCTGCTGCATGCCACCAGACTCCTGCAAGGAAGAGTGCAATACAGTGACATACGTGCTCCAAGTCGGGGACAGGAGTCACAGCGATCGCACCCCCTCCCCCTCCTGCAACGCCCAAGCAAGTCGCACTGACACCAGCAAAACGCACCTGGTACAGGTAGTGTGATGCAGTCTGGATCCCGGGGGTTGTCCCGGGGCTGAACTGCTGTAAGAGTCGCTTGGTCAGTGGCACATCGACACAACGAGAACAGAGGAGCATGCACCACACCACGTGCCCTTCCCATCAACACAGCGACAAGACAACACACGTAGTTAGGACACACAATCCAAATGCTGTATGCACATCCATTCCCAATTCGCCACGGCCCGAACTACAGCATGCAACAAGTTTTTTTATTTGACCACACACACACGAGGGCCATCGGTTTTAACAGTGTCAGCCATTTTTATTATCGAAACATGGCTCTTGAAGCCGTTACTGCTATATTTGTTGCCAATGACGAGATCGGTGGATGCTCAACAAAGCAGGGAGAAGAAAATTCCCACCGTGCTTTGTCGCCACACGCGTGAGAGCTTTTCATGTGCTTACTTAAACAGCAGGAAGCACGACAGGTGGCAAAGTGCACGGTGTACTAAGGTGACCCATTTCAACAAGATGCCACAACAGAATGCAGGGCACCTCATCCTTGTGTCTTGCATGATACCGTAATTACCCGATTCTAACGCGCACTTTTTTTCCGGAAAAATAGGTCGAAAAATCGCATGCGCGTTAGAATCGGATACGAAACCGAAACTGCCGAAACAACGGAAATTTCGTCCCGCCCATCACCATCGCCATCTCAAGCAGGCGCCAAAGCTTTTAGCAACGATTTTTCAGATGCAGGAAGCATAGGTATAGTGCCCAGAATATTCTAGGCACTATAGCATAGGCGCCTAGGCTTTTCTATCGGCGTCAAATCGTCAAATCGTTCCACTTGCGCGCTTGATAACAGCAATGGCGGCAGCGGCTCACACGCGTTCAAAACGAGCGGTCGGCTGAAGCATGTGCCTCTGGAGAAGCTCGCAGGATGGACGTGCGAGGCATGGGCCACGATCCCATCGATCATGGTTGAACGTTTGTTATGAAGTGTGGCATCGCGAACGCGCTTGACGGCACCAAGAACGAGATGTTGTGGTCAGCGGAGAGCGACGAGGAGTGAGATGAGTGAGATTATTTCGAGAAATAAATCGCCCGTTTCTCTCGCATTCGTTTTTCTTGCTCACAAGGTTCCGTGCGCGTTACAATCGGAGGTGCAAATTTTTTTGGTTTTTTTGCCAGGAAAATCGGGTGCGCGTTAGAATCGGGGGCGCGTTAGAATCGGGTAATTACGGTAATATGGCTGTCACGACACCGGCACTATGTCACCGGGCACACGCAAACTGTCATAACACCTGCTCAATGCACCACTCGTCGCCGTTTTCAAAACAGCACAGAACAGAAGCTGCAAGGCTTTCTGTGCCGTCGGTTATACATGTGCTTCTGGATAGCAACACTCATTCCAATTTTCATTACTCATAAGGATTTCCCCACGAATATTTTCATAGCACCCGCACAAAATACGTCCCCCCTGTTTGCTGACATTTCAAGCTAACCACAACGGCCCCATTACTGCCCCATGAGGGGTTTGTTGTTGTAATCCTTTATTTCGAAGGGAAGGCCATGCGGCCATAATAAGGGAGGAGGGGTAAGAGGCAGGGAGGAGTAGCACAATTTTTTTCTTTTGTAACCTCAACGAGGCTTAAGCAATGCAACAATCAACCAAGCATGGTTCTGATATCCTTTCTCTGTATAGCAGTGGTGCGTATATTCAGCTAAAGTAATAAAGAGGTCGCACATCAGGAACAACACTTCGCCCAAAAATTGGACTACTGTAAATTTCCGAGCGAATGCCCTCCCCCGAAGTATTTCCCACTCCCCTTTGGGGTTTTAGTATTCAATGTACAGTAGACTCTCGATAAACGGAACTTCAAGGGACCAGAAAAATTAGTTCCGGTTAACAGGAGTTCCGTTTACTGAGAGAGATGTTCTAAGGTGCAAATTAATGTGCGTACACATTTCAAAGGGCATTTCATGGAACTCTAACCACTAGAAAGTGACTGTAGCTGATAGTTTTCAGAAAGCAAGAAAACTACAAGAAGCATAGGCACAGAATTCACAAAGTTGATTTGGCAACAATGAGTCGCTGTGCACTACAAAATGTGTCAATTATTTTTCCTTGCAACTTGCAACTTGCAAAATCCTTGCAACTGCATCTTCACTGAGGCTAGACGCCTCAACTTCGCGAGTGCTTACGAGCCACCGAATTTAGAAGACGGCAACGAGGTAATGAAGGACAAATAGCACAATGATGGCACGAACGAGGCAACAGGAGGTGAGCCCTGTAGCCTCGGCGTCTAGAATCGAGACCGAATGACTGGAACAAGAACTGCAATGTTGCATTCATTGCGCTAACACGGCTAACCACTTACGAGACGAGGCTTACGAGGCCAACATCGCTAAAAAAAAGCATAGAGGAAGAAGAAGAAGAAGAAAAAAAAAAAAAACAAGAACGAAACAGCCGGAACTGTAAAAAGCTGATTCTCATGACGGTGGATTTCACAAGCAAGAAGTTCCATTTCTGGTTCCGTTTACACGGTGATGCGGAAACTTTAGTTCCAATTACCGAGAGTTTTTTTACGTTATCTGAATACAAAACCAACTAAATTCCAGGCAACTGTTTCATTTAGGCAGCAATTCCGTTTAAGCGATTTCCGTTTAGATTATACTGTAATTGTAATTGAAGACCCCAGGATTGCCCACCCCTAAAACTGCGTTAGCTCTGAGGCCTTCGAAAGCCTGGTGGGCTCCCTCTGCCAAAACATCCCGTGGCCACAAACACCACCAATGTCTCGATTTTGAACAAAAGCGACATCATTTGCCCACCCGCCGCGGTGGCTCAGTGGCTAAGGCGTTGCGCTGCTAAGCACGAGGTCGCGGGTTCGATTCCCGGCCGCGGCGGCCGCTTTTCTGATGGAGGTGAAAAGCAAAAACGCCCGTGTGCACGAGATTTCGGCACACGGTAAAGATCCCCAGGTGGTCAAAATTAATCCGGAGCCCTCCACTACGGCGCACCTCATCGCCTGCGCTGCGTCGGCGCGTTAAACACTACAATCAATCAAAATCAATCATTTGTCCAGCTTTTTTACTTTATATCTCCGCAATTTTGGTTGGCGGGGCGGCTGTTTTTTGTAGTTTTTCGCATAAGACCCGAAAGTTCGCCCATCCCACAGTTTCCACTTGATATCCCCCATTTTTCACTTGACATCTCTGTAGCTTTCTTTTGGAACTTCTTTTGGCTGTCACTCTAAAGCAGCAGAAGAGAACCTCAAATTTGATAGTTAATGCAATCAACCTACACTTATGTGGTAACTTAGTCTTTTAACCACTCCAAAAGGGAATTTCAACCCCCAAAACAGCTTAGAAGAAGCATGCCAAGCAAGCACATACGCTGCCCATGCCAGAACGAAAGAATAAGCACACTGTGTCAAGCTCCAACACACACAAGCAAACGCGGTGGTGAGAAGACACACAGAACAAGCCTTACCCAAGGTTTCCAACGAAGGCTATGAATGGACAGAAAGATGAATATATAAGAGAAGAACTATATATGACCCTGTCTGCGAATACCACGTCAAACAATGGCACCACTCGCCCACTTTGTTTGCCACATGGCACATTTAAAAAAATTTAAACAACAAGTGTGGGCGTTTGTCGCACAAGTGATGCTTCCACATTAACACTCGAGAGCCATCGGGTCCCGTCGCGTCATTCATGTTTAAATCATAAATTAGGTGACAAACTTTTTCGACTGCAGATTTTTTTAAGTAGAGGTTTTATTCAAGCATTGCTGGCACATGATAGGATGCAAATGTGACCCCTGATTGTCTGGTACATTTCAAAAAATAAACGCACAGTACTGATTTCAGTCACTTCTTGAAATTCACAGAATTAGGTTAAAATGCAGACGACTTGCTCTGCTCAACTAACCCCGATCTACGGATGTGATAGCAAATTTACTATCCATACAGCTTGAACTGTTTGCACTGTCAATAATATCAATAACATTTATCCAAATGCAGAATCCGGAAACGGGGAGGGGGGGAGGAGGGGGTTTATGAGCATAAAGTGGGAAATTTGACTAGTATTGCATATAAATGCTACAGACAACTTGTTCTGCAGCATCTCTGCACAGCATTCACACGGGAGAAAGGAACCGCCTAATTCTGTTTTCGAAAATTAGTACTGGTACCTAGAGAAAGCATACCACACGCTGCTGAGTGTGCAGAGACGCACACTAAGCTGAGCAAATAAAGCAAGAATATAACTCGGAGCAATTACTAACCAGCTGTAAAAACCAGTCAAAGCCAGCAGAATTATCCAGGTTCTTTTTAAACCCTTCCTAACAATGTAGGTTAACCCAAAACCTTTCGTCAAACAATTCAGATCGCTGCCTGATGCTCCCCCAAGGCAGCTTCTGCATTTTTATCTTAGTCTGGTCAGTAGAACAGTTCATACAAAACAATCTGATGACGGACAGCTGTGAAAATGGAAAGCTAGACCAGTTGGACTGCACACGGCCAGCAGCAGATAGCACCAAATAAATGGGAACCATCTCCCTGCTTGAGGGAGGCATTTTTTACCTTTTTTATTGAACGGAACGGGAATGATGCATGCGTGGGAATAATAAATGCCGAAATTCACTGAACCTGAGTTCTTTATTAAATAAAAAAATGTGACAAAGGCAGACTCCACCTCCAGGTGCGCCACTTCACGTACAGTCTATTCCGGCTATATCGAAACCAGATACATTGAATTATTGCATATATTGAACAGTCCAAACAATATCACCTTGGAAATCCTAGGCAGAAGAAAATATTTCACATATCGAATTATTGATATATCGAACTATTTTGCGATCCCCTTGGAGTTCGATATATGGGATCAACTGTATTCGAAAGCGCTGCTCTTCAATCTCACTGGAATCGCGACCTTGTTCTTGATAGTCGAGCGGACTGTCTGCTTAGCCAGGCCTGTACTTCTGGCGATGTCGGCCTGTTTTTTGCCATGTTCAACAGCGTTAATCATGCTTCGTCTATCACCCTGCTACTCAACCAGTGCCCGCAAAAAAAGGCCACCGGCACTGGCTTGCTTGCCAACGACCCATTCTATACAGACACTGTTGCCAGACATAGTAATTTCCTTGCCAAAATAAACAAAGAAAACGCATATCGGGTGCCAGCACCATGGAAGTCCGCTATTAACACTCACTCAAAACAATTTTCGCCTAAAATTTAATCTGTCATAGCTGATGGTCTGCTATAGCTGCGTCCATTATGAGCGGAGTGGACACCCCATAAAGTGCACGGGGACCAAACAAACCAACATAAATCGTCTGTTGTAACCAGAAGACCATTGTTGCCTGACCTGCTTTAACGAGCGTAGACTGTATTTGTGTTTACTTTATTACAATCACTATCTGCCCAACGAATTTCCAGCATCCCAGTGGCATGCAAGGTTTGACAGAAAGGTTTTGAAAACACTTGTGCTTGTGCGTCTGCTAGCCTGCCACTGAGAGGGTAGAATAACATTAAAAAAAAAAAAGATCTTTAAAGAAAATCTGTAAACCTGAGCAGTAGAAACAGAGGCACTTCCTTGCCACATTACATCGCACGTCACATACAAACACACATTCACCACACCACATTACAAGATTTCAGCACAAAATAAACGAGAAGCTACAAACTTTTATTCATGCTTTGAGATTTGCAGTACAGGCCACCTAGTCGAAACAAACAATTTACACGAGAGCAACGGCTTTTTCCCTTCAAATCGCACTAATGTTCACAGCCAGTCGACTCTGGTTAATTGAAACCCTGCAAATACAGCTTTGTCAGTTATTTTGAACAATATTAGTGGTTCACAAGGGTCTTGACTATGTGTCTCAACTCTGGTTATTTCAATCTTTGCTTATTAAAGCCGAATTCGAGTGGCCCTGCTGGACTGGGCATTAATGAGAGTCGACCATTTTGACAACAAAGAATTAAAGTGGAGCTCCCCAAGTTGCACAAAACAAAACAAAAAAAGAAACACTTACCTCAGTGCCATTGGTGACTGGCCCCTCGGCACCATTGGAAAGCAAGCCTGCCAAAACAGAGAGAGAGAGAGGGAGTAAGAGCCTGTAGCGAAAAACCAGCAGAGCCAAGGAAGTTGCAAGCTAACCAGAATTGTTTGTACAGAGCAGTTAGAACACATCTAAAACTAGAATGTTCGTAATGAACGTCCTGAAGCTGGTAACTAATTTTACCCATGCAGAGGACTAGAGGACTCCCTTCACAGCGACTTCTGCAGCAATACAGTGCAACCTACTTATTGCACCACCAAATACAGCAGCATATTAGATGTTACAATGAACAATCGTGGCACTGCCAACTTCCCCTTTGTTATGACAAAATTTGCACAATTTTAATCCCAAATGGTGACTGCATACGAATGAACTAAGAATAAAGATTAGTCCCCCCCTCCCTGCTAAATCAAAGCCCAACAACACACGGCAGGTATAACAAGCGGCAAAAATGACTTAGCAACTGGGAAAAGAAATCAGGAGGAGGGTGTGCTTTCCAGAGAAGCAAGACCAAGCGACAAAACTGCCACCTGGGATCATTATCAGCAATGTGCCGTGCAGTACGCTAAAGGAGCCATGAAGACAAAACACAAGCTTGTTTCATTCAGAAGATTGCCTCGTTGGAATCATACTGACACCACTTTTAACACACACTTCGCTCAATTAATTAGGAAAAAAGGGAATGGCCATGCGACCCACTAGCTCATTTCCCGCAACAGAACCTATGATGTCATACCAGAATGCTCTGCGATTGGCGGAGGCCGGCAAAAGCAAACGCAAGTTAGGCAGAGCTTATAAGCTTGCCGAACGAGCTATTTGCGCTTAAATTTAGGGCACATTCTTTTTATAGCAGTAAGAATGGGGGGATAAACAGTGGAAGTAATGAAAGCACACGTGAACATAAAAGTATCGATGCGCACTGCTGTAGGTACTGCACGCACTATGCTTGTTTTAGCTGCTCAGCAGCCCGCTGCTTTCGAGTTGTCTTAAACGCACTGGCTGATTGGCATAAGCGACGATGTCTAACGTGACCATGTTTGTCGAGGATATTCCATGTTTTACGAAACGATTACTTTATACAGTAACAAAAACAAGCCAGGTGCTAATACGGTAAAAAAACAAAGCAACGGCAGACAACAGTCCGTGCATGACTATGGTAGCGCCATCTGGGAAGACTGACGGCAAGCAGCGCTGCAGCCGAATCACACAGTGCAAGCTCATTTGTAAATGGGCACTTATGACTTCATTGCTGACGTCCAGAAAACGCACGATTTGGCGGGAGAATCAAAATTTTTACGTAAATTGATTAATTTCTCAGTGAATACGGCATCGTTTGCTGCCGGGCAAGCGCTGCCTTCTGTACCATGTGCCACCCAACATCCACATTAGTACAGATGAGCCATTGCAATTAATTTCCAACGTTGAAGAATCATCCTCAGCAAGCTGCAAACAGATAAAAGTAAAGAAAGGCTGCTAAACATACCCTTGTAGCTTCCAACTAAAATTTTCCATTGGTACTAAAAATCAGAAGTGGCAGAACATAGGCTTTGAGAAGCAACGAGTTTATTATTCCTTTAATGAGCGTTTCAAGCACTCACTACGTTAAAGCTGTCATTTGCATGGCAGTTTCACTTTCGCTACTGCCGTGTGCATTGTGGCTAGTCGCTGTGTATACACTGACAACAACTGTTTCACGTGCATAAAACTAATTAGCAGTTTATATCTAGAAACAGCACTTTGCGTGATTATTGGTGTTGGAAAGAATGGCAGTGCCAATTTCGTTATCAATGTGCTACCTCCGCCATCGCATGACGCCACCTTTTGACGTGATGCCATGTTTTCAGCGATCACCTCATCGGGGACCTCCTCGCAGAACACAGCAGCACTATTTGCACTTAAGAACTCCTCCATGGATACATCATCTCTTTTGTTGACATGCTTGCGGCGTGCTCTAAGAGCTTGGCAATGGCTGCAGCTTCCACCGTGCCTGTGTCTATAGCAGGGGTGGTTTTGTTCTGGCGCACAAAGCCTGTCTTCTCGAAGCAGCTTGTTATGGTGGAGACCGTGTGCCATCCTCCAACAAGTTAAACTTCAAGTTAAACTTCAAGCCGCTCACCCTGACATGCCAGAAGCACAATTCATAGCTAAAATGAGCATGTGCCGCTGAAAAAACTTGAGGCAACGCGAAGCAGCTTTACGCTTATTCTCGTGCATGCAGTGCAGGCATGTGAAGCATGCCAACCAATTCACCTCTTTTTTTGTTGTTTTATTTTTCTCTCTTCTCGCAGCCAATGCGGAGATGCGCAACTTGCACAAGGAAGAAATTATGGCAGATGTAAACTTGCGTGCGCAAACTTTTCTTGCCCCAACATAGCACCGTGAATATGGTGTTCAGAATGGGAAAACCTGTCCAGAAGATAAAATTCTGAATTTTGTATCCGATATACAGTTAAGAACATGTTACATCACAGGTCGGCAGGCTCACTCTCGAGTGCACTCACACACCCCCCAATCACCGCTCATGAGTGAGGGGTGAGTGAGCCTTGCCATCATTTTGGACTGATGTGTGTGAGTACGAGTGAGTGTGAGCTCCACGCGAAGTGAGCCCCACTCACCATGCGCAAGTGCGAGCGCCACTCGCAGCGAGCCACACTCACTACTCACGAGTTGCTCTCGCACTCGCGGGGAGCCCCGCTCACCACTCACGAGTGCACTCGCGCTACTCACGCCATTTGTGGGGCTTACGGCGGTGAGCGTTACTACTGCGCTTGTACTCGCTGTTCGCTATTCATCGCAGGAGACACTTGCTGTGAAATATGTCGGAAATATGTCGTCACTGAGCTCCTGCTATGGGGCACCCTAGAACTATTTCCTCTGGTGGCGTGTTGATTTCGGAATATGATTTGGATGGCCTTCTGACGCTGCAATGCATTAATACTGTTCGGTTTCATGACTCATGGAGGGTCTGCTGCACACACTTGCGTGCGAGGGGAGACGACGAGTGGTGAGCGCGAGCGCAAGTGGGAACGGTGAATGGTGAGCGTGAGTGAGTGCGAGAGGGGATGGTGAATGGTGAGCGTGAGTGAGTGCGAGTGGTGACGGCGCATGGTGAGCGTGAGTGCGAGTGAGTGAGTGTGGCGACGGCGAGCAGTGAGCATGAGCGCAAGTGTGCGAGTGGTGGAGGATGCATAGTGAGCGTGAGTGCGAGTGCGACTAGTGAGCATGAATGTGAGCGAGTACGTGAGGAAAAATATATTTTTCTGTGCGAGTGTGAGTGAGTGGCGCGCGCCCAGTTTTGCTGAGGTAAGTGTTATATATGGTTTTTCTTCCCCTCGGCCCAATGCACAACTTGATACTCCCAAGTCAACTTATCGACATAACCAATATATCCTTCTAAGTGGACAACACTGCCACACCACCTTGCAACAGGACCTTGACACAAACAAAAAACATGCTCCGCTAAACATACAAGGGTGCACAATTGGGAAACAATAAGTACACGCACTTTATTTATCTTCGTCTGTTTAGCCCCAAACATTTTTTTTGTTTAAATCATGAACCAACTAAATCACCTTGACACGATCACCACCAATCACCAACCTTGACACGATCACACTCTGGTGGCTAGAATGGCTTATGCTCCTAAATATAAGAACAAGTGCAAATTAACTCTTTTGTTATGGTAGAAAAATAACTGATTTTGGGAGCTTCCACAAAAATTTTTTTTTCTCTTGAGCAGCCGGACACATTTAGCTTTGTTATACATGGAATTGTAGCTTATAGTTCGTCCTTTCAAATGCATAGCAGCAGTTTTGTGAGAGGTACAATTATTCAGAGTTTAGATGTAAAATAAACAAAAGAAATGCACAAGAAAGTGTAAGCAATAGAAACAGACGATTGTACTAAGCCAGAAAATTATTTTAGGAAATCTGAAATATACAAGTTGTTCTTATGCTTCTCAGCTATCATTCAATATACACATCAACCCTGTACACCATCGAGTCCAACTTTCAGAGACATCCCGAAAGCTTCGAAATTGTGCTTCTCGAGGTGGAGACCTTTTTTTTTTTTTTTTTCCTTGTTCCTTCTCCCCCTACTTGGGAGGCCCGAAGCCGCTCTTAGCAATGCGCCCCCAAGGGTCCACCTTCTTTCCAGTGAAGCATGCCAAATTATTAAAAGAAGCAAATAGGAGGGTCAGAGGGTCAGTTGGGCACAAAAGGCCCAACTAACTTTGGGCCCAACTAACTTCCTACACGTAAAAAAAATTTAAAAAACAAACAAACAAACAAAAACACACTGATTGGTGCTCGCGGGCCGTGCACGAGTGGGTGTGTCTTCGGTCCCATGAATGCATCTTCTTACCTCTAGAGATGCACTCCAAATGCAGCCATTGAAATAGGAGCCTGCGGGCTATGCTCCTTGCGCTGTAAAATATTTCAGCAGTGTGCGTGCGAGGTGCTGCAACTGTTCATACGTGTTGGAAGCAAGCATTAACAGCCATTACCGCACTGCTCCACGAGTTGTTTAACGTAGTAAATACTCAGGGAGTGGCCTACAGTAAAATTTTTACTCAAAGGCTTGTGTTTAGGATTTGATTGATTGATTGATTGTAGGGTTTAATGCGCCGACGCAATGCAGGCGATAAGGCGCGGCGTAGTGGAGGGCTCCAGATTAATTTTGACCACCTGGGGATCTTTAACGTGCGCCGAAATCTCGTACACAAGGGCGTTCTTGCTTTTCGCCTCCATCAGAAAAGCAGCCGCCACGGCCAGAAATCGAATCCGCTACCTCGTGCTCAGCAGCGCAACGCCTTTGCCACTGAGCCACCGCGGCGGGTTTGTGTTTAGGATTGTGTTCAGACATCGCTAGTAAACATTTTAGGTGAGGCGTTACTGTCAGTTTTGTTATTTCGCGGGCAACTTTAGGTGCCGAAAAGGAGCGGTGCTTACACAACATTTAGGACAAAAGGGGAGGAACGGCCACAGACTGACATTTCCGTTCAAGAATCGGTGGCTTGTTTGAAAGAAAATTATTGACATCATCACCATCACATTCACAAGATATTGCGGAAGCTGTTTTAACTCTTCACTACAGTCAGAAAAAGCTTATCAAATATTTTCTGTGCACAGGAATCCATTACCGTGAACTGAAATGAAGCGAAGTTGGCAAAAAAACATGAAAGACCGATATGCATACACACATTTATTTCTACCACACACCTGAGCTTCAAAGCAGGATAGGGAAAATCTCCACATTGCAGAGAAAATGCGGTAATTTTCTCAAACATGAGAGAATACAGTACTATACAATACAATGCAAAATACAGTACAAAATAAACACTACAAAACACAACGGCAAGTTTTGCATTCAAACATAATCGATTCGATCGATTCGATGGTGGTTTATTTAACACAAAAAAAAACAACATACAAAGGGTATATAATGCCTTACGTAATGCGAACAAAAATCAAATGTCCCAATAACACAAAGTTCAAAGTACTTATTTGCAAAAAAGCAACAAGACTGTTTCGCACCATAAACAAAAACGTACAGTAAAAGAGGCACAATCTCATGAAGATAAGCTTTAGTTGCCACACAAGCTAAAAAAACATTGCTACATAACACTAACAGCCAACGAAAACTGCACAAGAAACACTTTTGTACTCTTTGGATATATTTTATATAGTAATATGCAAGGTATTGTAAAAACATTTTTTGTTCTCTTTTGAGCATGGCCTGAAGCTTCTTTACTCCTTTTACTGCCGTCCTTACACCAATTGCTCGAAGTTCGGCACGCAGTTGACCTGCGTCCATTTCATCAGCATTCGGTGCGCGATGTGGCTTTCGTGAGCTTTCCTCCACACATCTGGGTCTCTTCAGTCGGCTTTCCTGTATCCCACCTCTAGACCAGTAGTCGACATCACGCCTGCCATGCTCATTTGCCTCCAACCGTTTGGCCAGTTTGAGTGCATCCGCGGCGGAGTTCCACTTGATGGATCGGGAATGGTGCAAATGCTTCAAGATGTCATTTTTTTTCGATGCCTTGACTTGAAAACCAACCAAGGCAATTAAATTCCTCATGCTTAGTTGACGCATGGTGCGCTAAAATACGGATGTATGGGGTTACTCGCTCAGGCCCATAGCCTCTGCATCCATAAGACCCCAATTTCACAAATATGTCTAGAAACAGGGAAGTTTTGGTCTGCACACTATTGCCATCGACGTCATTCTCAAAATGCTCACAAATTTCATGCAGAAGCATTCACAGAAGCAAAGTCATGTGTTCTGCCCTGGTGTCAAGTTTTCCCTTCAGTCTGTCGGGCAAAAGCTGGAGTAATGTCCGGCAATCACCCCCCACTAATGATGTGAACGTCCTGCCATTTTTTTCTTCTTTCCAGACTTCAAACTTCACTCCACAGCTGTTTACTGCAGCTACGATGTTTTTCAAGTGCGAGCTTGGCGCATTTAAATTTCGAACTTTCTTTGTGTTGTCCCGATCTTCGCTTTCTGCGAGCAGTCCGTCTATTAAGCGATTTACAATCCCGATTCTCATGTGTAGTAAATCTGGAATAACACACCTAGGATCTATAGAGAACAGTGGAATGTTCTTCATGCCACTGTCCTCGTTTGCACAGTCTTCTTGCATGTTGGCGCACGTGCGAACCAAAGGCGGCTCAATGCACTGGTTGCTGCTAGCCCCAACGGAGCTGCGCTCTTCTGGGTCAGCTCTACAGAAGGGGCACGGATACCTAGATGAGGCTGCTTGCAAACCGAGAACCACTAAGAGGAATTTCAGGTCTGAGCCCAAGCAGATTGAAACCTTTATATCGTGGTTGTCTACTGAAATACTCCCTCTTTCCGCAACAGCATAAAATGTCGTCAAGTACGTCAGGGAACGATTCCCTTATGTTGAAGTACTTTTCAGACCTCTCAACAACAGCCAGAAGGCGATAAAGCCTGTGGCTCTGATGAGATCATTCTTTGTCTATAAGTACAAAAAACAAAGTAGTCCATGAAGCACTCCTGCTAACAACACAACCGTCTCCTTCAATCTTGACCACTAGTTTTTCTGTGGAAAAGTCACGAGCTAAGTTTTTTTTTTTTTTTTTCGGCAGCTAACTCTAACATGGCTTGTCTGAGGTCATCCTTCAATGCTACCTGGGCTCCAGGAAACTCTCCCGGTGTCTTAAAGACAGTTCTTCTCGATGAAACGGCCGTTCAATAAAATGCGGTTGATATGTTGCCGGGAACAAATTTGCAATCTGCCCACCTGCTCTCTCACATTTTCATTTTTCAGGGTTATCTTTCCGGTGAGTGCGCGTTAAGTACCGTAGTTTTAAATATTTCGCGAAGGCAATTTGAAAAATCTCAATTTTCAGCGCCAGCATTGCGACACAAGGAAGAAATCAAGGAGCTCGCCCTGAGAATATGAAAACTTTAGTGGGGCGAGGAACCCACAATTTATGCTCTTCAGGGCTGAAAGTTTACTTGTGAGTACGCTTTACGTAGTTTTAGGTATCTCGCAAAGGCCTTTTTGAAAATCTTATGTGCAGCACTAGTGTAACTGCTAGTATTGCGAAACAAATAAGAAATCAAGAGCCCCGGTTTGAAAACTTTAGGTTCGCGGAACCAGTAATTAATGCTTTACACTGCTCTAATTCTCCCCACGAGTGCGCTTTAAGTAATTTTAGGTATTTCATGAAGTCCTTTTGAAAAACCTGCTGCCGTTCAAGAGCTACGATTCTTTTTTTGCTTCCCCCCATTCAGTTACACTCGCCACCAAGGGCTGCCGCCGCGGAGGGCGCTAGGCGTCTTCGGAGGCGCGTGGCCCCGAAAGTTGGGGATGGTTCTGGATTTTTGAAAGTCCGCCAATCTAGTGGCTTTGACGGCTGTGCCACTCGGCAAAGCAGTCCCGCGATGGCAGAAAGCACAGGTAAACATTGCAAGTAGAGCAGAAGACATTCGTTCTGCTTTGTGAATTCGTTTTTCGTAGCAGATCTTGCAATTCCTTCTCTTCTCGATCCTTTTCGGCTGGTGGTGTGCAGGATCCAGGGGCAAAGAGGGGGGCATATACTCAAATACCTGCCTCATGGGAACTGAAATCTGATGATCTCACATCGTTGCTGGAGTCATTACTGCTGCTTGGGTCAGAAAAATCAGCAGCAGCAGCTGTCGGAGTCTCAGCAACGGTAGACAGCCTGTGCAGGGGGCAGCGTGAATTGGACACCACTTCCGCCCAACTCCGAGCTACCTTGGGTTCAAATTTTGCTCGCAACGCGGCCTCCACTCTTGAAACATAAACAAACAAAACAAATTGAAAAAGGAGTTGCCAATAAATACACCAGACGGCAATAGTTGTCCACAAGCCGCCATTTTGAGTTCTCGCGGGAGGTTTGAAGTCATTGGAGCTCTGCGTCCGATGGCCTATGGGCACCGTACCGAAAGCTAATTGCATTTACTCGTAAGTATACCACTACCTACCATGCCCACAGCATTCACTCAGTTTCTGAGCTCAGCCACAAATCATAAACACCTCGTGGTTCATCAGACACTCTCCTAAGAAATTGTGGGTACCGAACATTGACACTATTTGCTCACAGGCATCAAGTACACACGGCTGGCTATCTTCAGAGCAATACAAAATGTGCAACAGAAATGTGAAATAAAACAGAACCGGCCTACCTCCCTTTTGTGCGCCCAAAGTTGAATAATATGCTTCGTCAATCTAGCATCACTCACAAGGTTATTTGAACACAGACTTTAAATCAATACACAATTGTGCCGCTAGCTACATCGCCTTGCAATACACATCCAAATCTGCAGTCACAGCTCTCAAACTGTCCCTTTTCCACCTCGCACTCCAACTGCACTGTCACATCGCCTGTTTATGCCTGCTTCTCATCCCACAATATTACAGCTACAGCAACAAACGTGAGCATGCTTTGTGGGGACGCTTGTTTCCCTACGCCGCACCTGCACATGTTTTCGCAAGCTGGGAGCCGCCATTTTGGGCAGCCGGCACATCACGTGAGTCGTGACCTCTTCGTGACCCATGCAACGTGCCAAACCGGCTCGCCGTGCACGTGTGTGTAAGGGCGAGGGAGAAGGAGGACCAGTTTTCCGCCTTCCTTCACGCCACCCTGTCCCCAACCTGGGGAAGACCTCCTCTCCACCGGAGCCGACCTGCGGGACGAACGAGCGTCCCGCAGGGAGTCTGCTGGGGGATTCGGCCGGTGTCAGTTGGTTTGGGCAGTACCTACTCCCAATGCCCCAATCTTTGGGAACCCAGTTGGCTCCATGGGACTCTGCTAAAAGATTCTGCCTGACCGGTCACAAGGGATGCCTCCCCCGCTCCCGCGGCTGTGATGATAGATATCGAGGTCTGAGTCCCGCGGCTTGAGCGAGCGGACAGAACCACTGTCTCCCCGCAAGCGATAGTAGTGTTGTCTGGTATATGCCCCATATCTGCCAGGCAATAAAGCCATACTTTGGATTGCCGGAGTCTGTCAACCTCGTGTGAGCACCCGAACCCTCGCGCGAGTCTTCGGATTCCGCTGGGGCCAGCGTATGGCACGTAGCACTTTCTCTAGCAAAACTAGCCGGGATCCTCTGCTATCCCGCACGTTAGCCAACAGCTTGTAGAGATGTGTGGTGTTGTGATTTCCTCGCTTTAAATGACTCAGTTCTTCCTTAGTTCGGTTTGGCCGCGTAGCCCCTGCACTACCAACAAACACAACTGTCACAACCACCACCACCACCACCACCACCACCACCACCACCACCACCACCATCATCATCAATTCAAATAGGTTTCTTCAGGTAGCTTAAACAGTGGACCACAGAAAGGAAACGAATACCCTCATTCGTAATATGAGAGAGAATAGACAAAAACACTTGCCAGGCTGAGGCTTGAAGTCCCAGCTTCCTTGAGCCTCGTATCTCGTACTGTCTGGGTAGGGGAATGGCTGGAAGACATGGTTTTTACAACTTTTAGCCCCACAAACATTTCACCAGTAATATAAAAAAATAAAAACAATGAAAGTGTATTTATAAATGAATAACTGGTAGTACTGCACGTCTCACCATTTCTTTGCTAATAAGGCAATTTCAATTTGCCAGTATGGAGCAAAACTTTCTTACGGGGAAACCAGCGATAAAAGAACATAAAAGGGCCATAGATACACGCCTTGTACTGTCTTCATGTCGTACACTAGGACTGCTGTCACATAGTATACGCAAGTACTCGAGCCATGTAGCGGATGGACAGAATGCAATTTTACTGCATTTGGACACAACGACCTCTGGCATGGCCAACCCCTAAAGAACAGCAACAAAGGTGCAGGGGAACCAGTCAAGGTTCAGCTGCACCTTGTTGCTGCTCTTTAGGGGTCGGCCATGCCAGTCAAGGTGAAACAGTTCTTGTGACATTTACATTCTCATGACGGTAAGAGTCAACTTGTTTAAAATTGCTATACTGAATGGCAATTCATTTTGTGCTAATCTTTTCTACGTACACACAATACAACACTGAGCAGTAGGTGCATGCCAGCCCCTTGAGCACCTTGGCAACATCAGCTTTGCTTAACAGTTACACTGACGAATTTACAGTTGAGATCCTGTAACGTCACTACCAGAGAAGCACAACCAACTCGTCCATGCTCAAGCCCGTGCACGACAGTCCACGCACGACCAGAGCTCTGCATGCCAAGCACCGCTTCACTAATGAGTGAGCTTTTCGCCCCCAATGCGCAGCGGTGTATTGTATTGCAGTCCATGCATTGACCCCTGTGTAACTAACTAAATGGCAGCACACAACCCCCCCCCCAAAAAAAAAGATTCACACTCCTTTTGCGCCATATCGAGGCAAAGGCGGGGATAGAACAATGTGTGTCCTGATATTGAGCCAGTTGAGCTGCTGCTGAGCCAGTTATCACGCAGTCTTCTTTGTAGCAAGGAATGCCCACAGTGCACAAGGTTTAGCCTGTCCTGTCGGTGCCATGGCAAAACATTCCGGCGGCGTAAGGTCACGACAACATGTCGTTTGACTAGATGGCAACCGCGTTTGGCAGCAGATTACGACGACGACAACGATGATAATGATAATGTATCAGAAAGCTTTCCTTTCAAATGCCTTCTCGTCTATTAGATTTGCGGTCACCATTTCTTTTGCGCAAAAAAAGTTCAGTTGAACGCTCCTGTGGCGGCCCTACATGAAGTAAGGTTGCAGGCAACTATGATCTCCAAGTCACCTAAACCAGCAAGAAAACCCCAACGGCCTTTCTAGCCATGAGACATGAACCCATTGTGCACTGATTGAGCAATGCACTAGTTTCTCCTGTTCGGCTTTTATTACAGGACGGGAGTTTCCAATCACACAAAGGTGGTCAACTTGCTCATTTAAAACAAAAATAACATTGCACACCATAAAAAAAGCAGATGGCTAGTGTTGAAATCTCATTACAGCGAAATGGGCTATTAAAAAATTAATAGAAAAATGCCAAATGCGAGGGTTCATACCTTTGAGGGCAGGTTGCAACTTTGTTGCTACATACACATTTTGATGCAACATGTTCAACGACAGCAAAGATGAGGCAAAGCTTCAGTCCTCATTTTCTGTCCCCTTCCCCATACACCATTGAAAATTTTGCAATCTAATCTCGCACGACACATGCTTCTAAACTCAAACTTCGTCAAAAGGACCAAAGGTAACGTTCATTTCCAGATAACAAAATGACATCTCTCAGTGCATCCGTATGCCTCACATAAGATTGCACAAATAGGTACCTGCTGAAGTGAAGCGGGGTTCAGGGGGCTCCAAATTGTCCGGCCGTGCTCAACAACAGGAGTAGGTGGCGGGCTCGCAGAAAACCCGAACCTGATGCACGGCCACGGGAGGGACAAAAAAACGCAGCCTTAGCACACAAGCCCTGCATGTAGGGCCGCAAGCAAGAACACTGTTTCACGGTGTCCTTTTTTTTTTGCTCAGTGATGGAAGCATTAATGGGCCACTTTTGTAGACAGCACCTGTATCTCAGGTCCAATTATTTCACCACAGCTTTATGCTTGTAGAACTAGCAGGCAGGAGAGAGAAGAGAACATTACACACGGGCCCATATCACTTAGCTAACTAATCGAAGCAGTGAGGAATGTGTGTGTATACGTTGACTCCACACGGAAGGATTACACTCCCTCACTCTGTATGCTCTACAGTTGAACCTCAATATAACAAACCCAGATTTAACGAAATTCCCCATATCGCGAATTTTTTGAGGTTTGCTATCAAAATTTTGCTAAATGCATGTATTTTTATCCCGTTTTTACGAAGTACCGTAAAAACCCGCGTATAATACGAACCCGCGTATAATACGAGGTGTAATTCGGGGACATCAAAATCAGAAAAAAAGTTTCCATCCGCATATAATGCGAGGTAAAGAGCACATAAAACATTTATTTGCACTGCAGTTACCGTTCAGTCTTTGTCAGTTTTCGCTGGCACCGTCTCCCGACGTCCGTTTAGTCATCGTCAGGGTCGCTGCCGCTGTCTGCTGAAGTCGCCTTGTCGGAAATGTCTTCCCACAGAAAGTGGTCCTCAGTGCTATCAAGGGCGTTCGAGATGCCGCATTTCTTAAAAGAGCGACTGACGAGCTCCTCTGGAATGCTGGCCCACGCATCCGCGATCCAGCCACAAAGCACCGCTGGAGAAACCCGCGTCAGCCATTCGGTAGCTGTCACTTACGGGTATCCTGTCCTCATCCACTCTTGGTAGCAGGACCCGATGCAGTCTTTGAGAGGCTTGTTGATGCAAATGTCTAGCGGTTGCAGCTGCTGGGATGTCATTCCTCCTGGCATGACAATGAGTTCGGTGCGGGGTTCGTGCAACAACTTCTTCACGGAATCGGCCAGGTGGCAGCGAAAGGCGTCCAACACGAGCACTGACGGGAATCCCCAACAGTGCTCCAGGCTGCCGACACCACACAAACTTTATCCAGTCAAGCACCAGTTGCTTTCTCCACCCACGAATGCTGCCTTCGGTAACGCCGAACTGCCGTCCTGCAGCGCAATTTCTGATGGTCTCGGCACATAAAATAACTTTTCTTTTAATTGCAGCCGAATACTGTTTTAGTGCACCCGACATCTTGATAGACTTGCGGTGAACGTGCCGAGATCCTTCGCGTAGTCAAAACAATCAAAATGGCGCCGGCTGAGAGAAGCAGCAGCCAGCTAACACCACAGCAAGATGGCGCTCCCTCCGCTGAAACCGAAAGTGCAAATTCTCGGGGGAAAACTTTGGGATCCACATATAATACGAGGCACAAATTTAACAGAGTAAAATTTGGAAAAAAACCTCGTATTATACGCGGGTTTTTACGGTAATTTCGTACGGCGCTTCCGATTTAACGGAGTCACGGCAAAAAAGCAAGAACAAGGTTCTGGTCAAGGCACGTTTTATTTTGCTTCTCAGAGCCTACAATGAAAACACTCAGTACTCACATTAACTATATTAGGTGTTCTACCGTGCACTATAGTCTACTCAGAACCAGGAACGCAATTCTTGGACTACATCTGGAGGTTTCATACATGCGGAGTTATCTCCCTTCGTCCCCAGTGAGCAAAACGCACCACCACCGTTGAAAGGTCATGCCTCACACGCAGAGTCGAAGGGGATTAGATAACAGGCCTTCCTTCGTGTCTCGTGAATGGCAGTGTTTCACTACAGAATTCCAAAAAACAAGTTGTTCCCTTGGATTTTTTCTATTGAACAGCGGTTTCAGTGCATGCGGAGCTCAACATGGCTTCGTGTACGTCCATCTAAGGTTTGCAAGAGTCTATGAACTTACAGTATTTACACGATTGTAGGCCGGCCCGTTCTTTCAAATTTGACAATCCAATGTTGGGGGGTCGACTTAGAATCGAAATCGAACCGTCTACCACTAGTAACGGCAAGAGAAATGAGAAATCGGGGGTGCTACGAGGTGGGGACAGCTTTACACCCTCGTTCCCATGGCTATGGTCTAAAGTATGAACTGCATGTGGCGTTTTCTGCTCGCAAAAATGTGCCGCGCTGACGCTGCCGTGAATACCACCCACATGTTGCGCGCTACGCGATTAGCGGCGGCAACATGGCGGCGTCACCAGCTGCGAAGAGGTGCGTGTAGCTCCAGCAACCACTTCTAACCACTCTTTAAGATATCACTGAAGGCACAAACGAAGGCGTTTGTGCAGGAAAGGAGCTGATAGTGTGGTCGAAAACGACACTATAAAGCATCATCCGCGCCGCTAGGGAAAGCGCCAATCAAATATCCGCCACCGTGGTAAGCCTAAACATTTCCGGCGGCACCAGCCGGCTGTCCCGAGCGCTTTCAAACTGCCGGCATGAAGAGCGCACCTCCCCATTGGGGCAAGTCTTCAGGCTCCTCCCACTGCCGCGCTCGTCAAGCGTCATACCGAGGTAGTTAAAAGCAGTAGAAGCTGCCGCATGCGCGGAATCGTTGACGCAGGCGTCAAAAAGTCTCCCGCGCAATGCCAGCGCACACGAATCGCGTGCAAAAACGCGTCAAGAAGCATTTTATTCGTCTCTAATAAACAAAATGAGTATTAGCGAATCCCTTGATTCAATGTGCGGCACTAACGCAGCCCAAATCATATCAAATTGTTCAGTACACTTCCGAGCGCGATGGTGGGAGGTTAGTCGCTCAAAAGTAAATCGAGCGCGGCCGCTTCCGTCACCCGCCATGTTTGTCTTGGTATCACGCGGCAGTGGCCGCTGCCAGTTGCTTCGATGGTTGTCATCTCGCAGCGAATGTATTCTTCCCGCTCAACCTGCAGCACATGGTTATTTCGGGTGCTTATACAAAAGCTTTTCTTTTTTAACATCTACCGCGCACACCGCGAGTGCACGGCTCTTGTGGAGAGCCGCCGTGTGGGTTGACAGATGAGCTTCTCTTTGTGATACAATTTTTTAGGCGGCGCGTGCATTTATTTTTTTTTTTTTAGAGATGCAATTTTTGGGGGTCGACCTACAATCGAGTTGACTTACAATTGTGTAAATACGGTGCACCGTAGACTACGCAACTAAAGCATGTTAGAAGGCATGACTAACGTTGGGCCATCCTCCATAAGCAAAGCTAACTCCGAAGTTCACAGACAAGTTCTGGACATTGAAATCAGGTAAAATCGGGTTTTACCCCAAAACAAACCACCCTAGCTATGAGGCACACCCCAGTGAAGGGCTCCAGATTACTTTTGATCACCTGAAGATAGTTGACGCACACTGAAATCTTGACACACAGGCAAATTCGTTTCTCTCCTCCACCAGAAAAATGGCCACCACAGCTGGGATCAAACCCATGTCCTTAGGCTCAGCAGCAGAATGGACTAGCCACCGCAACTGGTGGTTAGAGCAGTTTCATTGTGGTGGTGCCTGCTACAGTGAGAGCTCAACTTCACTAATTCAGACACAGCTTCTCTGTTTCAAAAATGCATTTATACATCTGCAAATAGCACCACAGTTGCCACACTTGCATCCCTTTTCTCTAGGCTGGCTTTTAAACCATTCTTTTTACCTTGCCATGCTTGGCCATTCTGTAAGCTGCATTTTGTATAGAAAAGGTTTGCTGAGCTTGCCCTGCATTCGTTCAACCACCTGCTTGGTGTGCTCTGTGCCGTAGGCCCACTTGTTCATGGCACAGGGGCCACTGAATTGGTCGTGGCTCTACACGAGCCTGCAAGTTGTATGCAGGGGGCTCGTACCCGTTAGAATAGATACTTCACTTGAGGCTCTTCCAAGGTAACAGCCTTAAAAGGAGCAGAAATTTATGCAAGTGACGCTCCCAAACAACCTACTGGTGCTTTGACACTTCGCAAACAAAAACTGCGACTAGCAAAAGCACCTCGCAAGCAACGATTCACACTGCAGTCTGCCCTGCCTCCTACATGTGCAACTCACTAGGCAACCAACTTGTTGAGGACTATGCGACCAATAACCCATTTACCCATACAAACTTCCCCAACTTTCAGTTCTGTGAACTGTCACACAACTGAAAAGGAGCAACATCTTGAAGATGAGCCCAGCAGGTTTAGGCACTAGTGTGCATATACCGTAAAGTTCCAAGAGAACGCCCTGTTCCAAAGCATCGCCCACCCCCCTCTGAGGTGAAATATTCAATTTACTAAAAGACCCCAGGATAGCCCACCCCGTAAGTACTTGCTAGCTTCAATATCTTCAAAAGTACGGGGAGCTCCCTTTGCGAGAACATCCTGTGGCGGCAAACACCACTGATGTCCCAATTTTGAACAAAAAAAGACAACCTATTCGGCTTTTTTACTTGATATCTCCGCAATTCTGGTTGGCCATGTGGCCACTTCTTTATAGTTTTCGCATTTGACCCGAAAGATCGCCCATCTGGTATTTTTCACTTGATATCTCTGTAGTTTGGGTGAGCGTTCTTTCAGAACTTTACGGTAGTCGACAAGAGAGCAGGCGCAAGCGTTGGCTCACCTGCTCTCAGATGGCACGAGCTCCGTGCCCCTGGGGGCCTGGGGGGGCAGCTGGTAGTTGACGTCCAGCCGACGCCCGAGCGGGAACTCCAGTGGCATCAGGGGCCGGCTGCTACTGGCAGCAGGAGGGGGCACCCACACAGACAACTCCTGCACGCAAGCGTACGTACCGTCAATTTGACTGATCGATTTGATTGTGGGGTTTAATGTGCCGAAGCTACACCCGGGATATGAGGTGTGCCATAGTAGAGGGCTCCGGATTAGTTTTCACTACCTGGAGCACGCGGGCATTTTTGCTTTTGCCCTCCACCAGAAAAGAAGCCACTGCGGCCGGGATCAAACCCGGGTCTTTGGGCTCAGCAGCACAACGCCTTAGCCACCGCAGCTGATCACATACCACCAAGATCAGGCTGCTCCAAGGTATGAACTCAAGCCAGCTCACGCCGGGTGTGGGGCCAACCATTCTAACCTCCTTCTATTGACAACCGATATAGCTATGCCATTACGAGGCAATTAAGATTTACATGTTCGTTTCTCCACACGCCAAGCACTGCCACAATGCGCACGGCCCATCTCCTAAAGGAGCATCTAATGCTCATTTTCATTACAGTGAAGAATTGTTGAAGGGAATACTCTTGAAGAGAGCGGCCTAGCTACCTTACCAGATTTGAAGGCGAGAATGTGTAGGCCATCACAGTGCGATTTTTTCCTGGCACATCTCTTTAACCGAAAAAAGTTCATTCAAAAGTAGGGGTGGGCGAATACTCGAATATTCGAATACGAATCGAACAGTACCTCCGTGAATAATTCGATTCGCTAATCGAATATCAACTATTCGATTTTTCGAATAGTCAAGTGGAGTTTCCGAACTTCCCTGGCTTTGCGAAAGCGAGAGATGTCGGCACACGCTAACGCACTGCTGCTACACCGTCTACTCGGCAAGTTTCATCCTAATCGCGCCTTCGACGAGCGCGCCTTGCAGAGGCCGTAAATTTTATCCCACTGCACAGAGTAATCTGCGATTGCGTCGATGAGATCTTTTTTCGAGCCGTCGCCGTCGACTCTGGCCGCCATGTTGAATCGTGCGACCGGATGTTTACGCGTTACGCCAGCTTCCGATATAGACCGCCGCCGTTTTGACAGCGCTTCCGTTAATTTAAAATGAAAAGCGGTTCTGGCTGTTTTCAATGCAGTTGGTGTATGGTTACTGCGTGTTTGTTTTTTAGACCCCAGTGGATAGCGCAGGCTTGTCCACAGCGACTGTAGCACGAGCTACAGTGCCTTATCGTGGTCCATGGTTGCTTTCACGTCCTATGCCTGCAAAGTGCTCACTTCTGAGTTATGAGGCTCTGAATAGTTGTTGCCTGTGATTGCAGTACAGCAACTCCAGTGCAAGTCTTCTTTTTTTTTTTTCCCCCCCCCAAATGCGTATCGTGCCCGCTCTGGATTCCTCCAGGTGCGTTCTCCAGGTTGAAAAAAAATGTCATGTCTCCCGAACATGCGAAGTAGCTTCTGCTTTTGCACAAAAACCTTATAAAAAATCGAGCCCTGTAAAAACAGCTGATATCCGATATTCGATTCGATATTCAGCTTTTTTTTCCAAATTTTATTCGATATTCGATTCGAATGTTACTATTCGGCATTCGCACACCCCTATTCAAAAGTGTTAGCTCCCTCACACTGCCCTCCTCAGCGATTTTCTGGCTATGACAACACACTGGCCAGTCAGCAGGGCTTTCACAGATTTTCCAGTATGTTTAACCCATGCAACTTGAACACGAACAAACACAAAGTGGATATTTACCGTCCATGAAATGGATGAAAGCTAAAATTATGAAGGCTGAGGTGTCATGCGAGCATATTTCAAACCAGCGCAATGACGTTACGGTTGTTAGTGCGACATCATGAACAGCGTATGATGTTCTCTATTGCGCCCGTCATCACAAATACACAGTCTTTTAACATTTGCTATGTACTCAAATCGGGAATTCCACTGCTTAAGCCGCATAGCGCCGCCGCAAATAAGATTTCAAACCCCTTCAGCATCTCTCCTTGGATAATTTGGGTAAGCTGAACACGCGGCCAGAAGAGAGAAGGACAGTGGCAGAAGAGAAAATGTAGCCTGAAAACGACAACTGCCTCAGCAGTTTGGCTCCAAAGTTCAAAGTAACTGCAAAACACTGCTGTCCCCCATTAGCTGAAGGTTCTGCCATGCTACTAAACTGCAAATGTACATCAGCAGAAAAGCTGCATCCAAACTTCTATTTTCAAAAAACTCATTGTTGGTTAGTAATAACCGAAAATGAGCAAGGTCACACTTTTAATCTCCACAAACTCACCTTTCCTCTTCCCTTTCGAGTGAGCCTCCGCTGCGACCACTCCAACTCTGCACAAGAAATTAACCCATCACGTCGACATTATACCTAGCCTCCTGCAACATTGAGAAAACTAATACAAGCAGATAATTACCACATCGAACGACATGCAAAAGCCAGTGCAATCCCAAGCAAATTACAGTTGGCCACAGCGACAGCTCCTAGCAATAAACAATAAATAAACAATAAGAAGATGGAGGCTTTCCTGCCATGTGTGGTCTCTTGCAGCTCTGCACGAAGCTGTCGCATCTACGCTGTGGTCTTGCATTGTGGTCATGTTGCTAAATCCAGAAAAACTAATGAAGGTACCCTGAGTGCACACTGCAGCACAACTAACTGCATTCACTGATCACAAATAGAACCGGGCTTGCTTATTTTTTCAGGCACATTTGGAGTATACAAAATACCGACATAACGCCCATTCACAACAAGCAAGGCCCAGAACTGTGGCTCAATTACGACACACCAAGAAAGTGAAACCAGAAGCTACGCAAGTTTCAGTAGACAAAACCGGATCACAAGGGCCTCCTCCATAGCACATGTCACGTTGTGCACTTCATTCGGCAGTGGAGCTTAAGCCCAGAGTTCACACTCTTGACCAGAAGCCTACGCACATACCTGCCAACTTGGGAATTCGTAAAACCCGCGGCCCCTGAAGGGAGGGCAGCACACTAATTTTTAAGCTTAAAAGGAATCACAGACTGCGACAAGCATTCTCACGTTTTCACAACCAGAAGTGAAAACTGCCAGTCTTGAAGAATAATGAGCAACAACTCCAGTGGTCAGGAGGACGTATACGATTTCAAAAACATTTGGTAGTACTGTCACCGCACTGAGCCCACCATTGCACTGCGAAATAATTACCGTGGTCGTACCACAGGTCATACTGCATCAGGCGCGGCAGTCGCACAAAAAGCGACGCAAACATTCAAGTCCTAACTGTAGCAACATGCTATGAACGGGCTTGCTGAGGTGGTAGCAAGTTCTGGATATGGATGCGTAGCCCACCCCGAGAAGACGACAGAAGTCGCAGCTTCTGCTGATGATGATAACAAGAGTACGTATTGCCCTCTTGTGGCAGCGCAAGGTACTACGGTGTCGTTAATAGATGTTCCCTTTTTTTTTTCTACAAAAATCCGTAAAATTTCAGGCAAGATTCGTAAAATCGTAAGACAAATCGAAATTTGTACACTTTCCGGAAAATTCGTAAGAGTTGGCAGGTATGCCCTTTGCACAAGCACACGCAAGAAAATATGACCGAAGAATGAGGTCACCTTGCAGGTTGGTCAGCAGAGATTGCTGGTAGATGAGACTCCTCAGCCTAAATGGGACCAGCCCGTGCTGCAGTGCCACGGCTGTTGGGAAACAAAAGAGCACAAAGTTTGAAAACTCCGGCACCTACGTGCATGTCACAGCACTGGATACAACACCCCTGCATGCCTTTTTGCTACTGAGCTCCATGGTTGGTGCTTCTTCAGCAAACTTGCCTTTTTAAAGGAGCCATGAAGAGAAAACACAAGTTTGGTTCATTAAAAAGATTGCCTCGTTTGAATCATACTTTTACGTAAAATTCACTCAAATAAGCTACATAATTAAGAAAAAAGGGAATGAACATGCGACCCACAAGCTCATTTCCTGCAACAGAACCTATGATGTCATACCAGACAGCTCTGCGATTGGCGGAGGACGGCAAAAGCAAATGCATATTAGGCAGAGCTTATAAGCTTGCCGAACAAGCTAATTGCGCTTAAATTTACGCCACATTCTTTTCAAAGCCCTAAGAATGGTGGGACAAACAGTGTAAGTTATGAAAGCACACGTAGACATAGAAGTACCGATGCGTATATTGCTGTTGGTACTGCACGCACTATGCTTGATTTAGCTGCACAGGACTGCGGGGCTTTGGGGTTGTCTCAGACGACACTGGCCGATTGACGCAAGCGATGATGTCTTACGTGACCGTATTTGTTGAGCGAGCACCATGTCTCACGAAATGATTGTCTCCATGAACAAAACACGCCAGGTACAAATACGTTCACAAACGAGCCGAAGGCAGAAAACAGCTTGCCACGGTATGGTGGTGCCATCTAGGTTCACTAACTGTAAACAAGGTCCTGTGATGTCATTGCAGATCACGAAAACGCACAATTTAGTGGAAAAACCAAAATTTTAACTTAATTAATTTCTCAGTGAATAAAGCATTGTTTGCATTCGGAAAAGCGCTGGAGGCACTATAAAACACGAAATCTTTCGAATAACACAAACTTGTGTTTTGTCTTCATGGCTCCTTCAAGGAAAGGTTTCAAGGAAAGGGAAACAATGGCAGAATCAGTCAGCGGTTCCTAAAACACGCACTGTGCAGTTCCTGGAAGCAGGTATAACACAAGTGTGATTTGAGGTAGCAACCTCCAGTGCAGGTTATCCCACTGTTTGGCAAATTGCAGTGACAAAGCCTGCCACCTGTGATTAATTAAGTCAGGGGGGGGTGGGAGTAATAGAGGCCGCTGCAGCTGCATTTCCAATGAACTACGACCTCTCCCTGGCAGACTCTTGATTCAATACACAGTGTGCACGCCATTGTGCGTTGGTATAAACCCTTTCCGTACCGTGAAAAAAAAAAAAAAATTTACCGAAAAAAGCTTTTCGCTCAATTCGTAGAGATTTTTTTTTCTGAATAAAATGGCAGTATTACATAAATGAAACAACATTCCTTTATTTCTTTAACTGTGTAAAAAAGATTGCTTAAAGATGGCTTCACCACATTGGCGCAGTGTCTTGCAAAAAAATGCCATCAGGGCTCCAAAATGACTAATTACAAGTACAGTCGTCACAATTGATAATGACTATACTTGTCATCAGTCATTTTGGTACAAAATCTCGTGACTATACTCGTCAATGGGAGTGAAAAGGTCGACCGAAGTTTTTCAGGGGCGAAGCACCTTGGGGGCTTGGGCTGTTGACGTCTCCTGTCGTCACGTGACAGGAGATGCCGACATCTCCTGTCGTCAAGTGGTCAATCGATGACCAAAAAACAAGTGTATAATGGATATAACCGGCTCAAAACAAACTAACATGATGAACAACATGATAAACGTGATAAAAAACTAACGTATTTCAGGGCAGCTTGACTGCGACAGCGAGCAAGCGCTTGTCTTAGCGTGGACGAGTGTAGCTCATCTTCGGTGGGAGTGGTACAACTCGTGTGGACGAGCTCAGCTAGTCTACGGCAGGCAAAGGGTTACATTGCTCTAACTTTCCCACCTTCCATTGCATTTGAGATACTTCTTTTTCAGGCATGGTAGCATACTCCAAGTGGAAACGTCCTGTGCCTGTCACTCACGAATAAATCAGCTGCCAGATTGCAATTAATACATCCACAATACCTCAGCTCAATCGACATTCTTTGAGTACACGACTCCTCAGCTTGAATGCCGCAGACAAAAGGTGCACACGGGTTTTCTGCCCCACAAGCAACTTGGGACTTTTTGCTTTAATGGACAGGTCCAACCCTTCAAAACTCCTCTAGCTTTCGTTTGACAGCAAAAGATTTTCTGTTAGTTTAGACAAGACCAAGTCAGGCCGGAACTTTTCTCGTTTCCTTGTTTTTTTCTATTCTGCTGCGACGCAAAAGAGCAAGTCGCACATTTGGAGGAGGGACTTCCTACAAAATTATTCAAGAAGGATAGGTGCTGTAACCTAGGAGAAGGGGCTGAAAATACCTGCACGATTCCCCACCATGGCGGTTGACGGCCGGACAGGTCGTGTAGCCAACTGTGGCAGTGATTTCAGACGTTTGCCACTGGCTGTCATATACGAAGGCACATACAGTAGAAAGGGGAAATAACTCACATTCAGCCACATAAATCTTCTTACTGTAATTGTATGACAAAGTTGTAGCATGAAAACCTGTTTATTGACGTATGCAAGCTGAAGTTCCCCTCTCTCGCAATAACATGTAGCCAGAAAAATTTCCCGCATACATTTATTTGTCATTTCTACGCCCTTCCTTACTGTCTTTTCTTTTAACAGTTTACAAACAGACAAAAACTGCTTTTAACAATTTCACTGTCGGGTGTTTCTGGCCGTGACACACCTCTAGTGTCGGCTTGGTTTCCAGAATATCAGGGAAGGAGCAAAGTGATTTATTTGACTATGATAGCGTTCGGAACATAATGCATCGAAAGGAAAGACTGTGGGTGAGAAATCGCCTTTCTTCCAGATATTTTCCGTTTGCCCATTCTGGGACGACAACCCCACATCAGAATCTGACACTGTGGAACTCACACTTGTTCCTTGAATGAGGAACTCTCAGAATGCGAATCAGAGCTCGGCTTGTATTCGTATCAGAATCAGAAGAACCATTGCTCCTGTCCACAGTTGAAGGCGCCGCGTGGTCAGCCATCCAAAAGTAACCGTGCCCATGGAGGGAGCACTTTCAGCAGCCCGCACAATGCACAGAAATGACGCATTGCGAAAGCATGATGGCAGGGAGAGATAAAAAGGAGATGCAACATTGATACAACAACCTCGTTTGCTGCTGACAACGGCAGGTGAGGGCGCGGCAAGCGTGCAAAAGCCGCGCTTGACTCATGTTTCAGTCTTTTGGCTAAGCAACAGCACGCTGGGCTAACCTGGCGCACCGTAGCAGACGCGGGAACAGAATATTAATAAAAAAACCTAGAAACCCGTTGCAATTTGGCACAACAACCCTTGCACCCGTACGGGATCGCACGCGTGCCGCATGGTCACTCATCTCGACAGAGTACAGCACCCGGAGCAACCATGCCCCCAAGCAACGAAGGGTGGGCACGGTCGCTCCGTACTCTTCAATATACCATCATGGAGAGCTTGCAAGTGAAAATACGAGCTACTAGAAAGATTCGACAGATGGCACGAACAGTCCAGGCGCGCCAGCATTGCACTATGGCGCAAATTTTTCAATACGCAATAGAGAACGTACCAGTACATCAGTGACACTGTGGAGGGGAAATGCGATAACGTACCGGTACGTCAGTGACAGTGAAAGGGTTAACAGCAGAGCTGTTTACACCAACACAAATCCATCCATCATAGACAGAAAATCCCGAAGCCTCAGGAAAAAAATGTGGTTAGGCAAGTCCCAGGAATTGAAACCAGGACTATTACGCCGTGAAACTGGCAACTTAACCACGGGGCCAACCCAAAGGCCTGAGGGGTATGGGTTAGCAGCAGTGGGGAACAATAACATGTGCAGCCAATTGGAAAGAAAAAAAAAAACGCTTCTCGTGGTTGTAATCGAACCTGGGTGCCTCACATTATCAAACCAGCGTCTACCCGACTGAGCTATTGTCACATTCCGGGCGCATAGCATTTTCTCTGGGTTCATAGCACGGGAGTTGGCTTTGGACTTAGCCGTGGGTCTAGTGCGTCCCAACGCGGCTTACTTTGGAAGAGATGTGAAAGCCTGCGGACAAAACGATCCGGGGCCTGCCAGACATGGAGAACTTTCGGTGGCAAGTTCAGAAATAAATCTAAGGTGATGACATATGGAGCAGAAACTTGCTGCCTTACTAGACAACTTCGAAGCAAACTTAAGTCAGCTCGACGGGCCATGGAATGAATAATGATCGGAGTAACAATTAGAGACAGGGAACGAGCTTCCTGGATCAGAGAACAAACTAGAGCAGAAGATATCATAGCTCGAATAAAGAAAAAGGAATGGACTTGGGCTGGCCATGTAATCAGACGAAAGGACAACCGGTGGACTATTAGGGAGACAGAGGGGACACCGAGAGACAGGTCAAGAAAAATAAGAAGGCCAATTACTCGAAGGGATGAAATACGGAACTTCAAGGGTAAACTGTGGACTCGAGCGGCACAGGACATGAGAGGTTGGAGGTCGATGGGAAAGGCCTTCATCCTGCGGTGGACCTAGTGGGCTGCTGCCGCTGATGATGATGATGAGCCGGGTCTCTGACAAAGGGAGAGGGACCACCAGCTCTGCTGTTTCTCCAGCCTTTCACCACTAGTGCAAGCTGCGCCCATTTTTGCAACGTCTTTTGAAATGATTAGGTCGCACTGCGCCGACCGTCACACCAAAAGAAAGAATCTCGCGTTTTTAAAGCTGGGACCTTTCCACATGATTGATCACACGATAAGAGACATCAATACAACTTTACAACAAGAGTGTCAAGTATGCATGGGCTAGCGAGCATACTACATCAACACATCAATCAGTGGCACGTGATGAAATGAAGGTGCGACGTACAAAGGACAAGCAACTGCATATCACATGGAAAGCATGTCGAGATACGGTACTGCATGATCTGAAAGAGCAGTCATTCTTGCAGGGTGTCTCAAGCAGTGGCCTTACAGATGACTTTCAGCTGCTTTTTCCCAGAAGTGGTGCAGCTTTATACTACATCTGGCAAGGCAAGCTAGTGGAGGTGAGAAAGCTGCCAAGTGCGTCCACTGATGATAACTAACGTGGCATTGTAATAAAAGAGGCCTTTTGCCACTGCACTACTTGGTTGCTGTACAACTGAGTGATTCCGAGCCAGTAAACAGCAGCACCAACTTTCTGGACCACGCTACTCTTTAGAAGAAGCCAAAATGCTTCACAGGGCCTAAACAGTTTTCTATGGGCTCACTTTTTTCACAGTTTTCACTTACCTTTGTAGGCTGGAACAGGCAGTGGGTCAACGCTCTCAAATGGAACTGTGCACCTTAAAAAAGGAAACAAACGTTTGTTGGGAGAGCCTTGAATCTACCACTCAAACCTGAACATCTACCATTTTGTCCCGCCTACAAGTTATACTCCACAAGTCCCACTCCTCCACAAATAGCCACCCTCATTGAGGAAGAACGCAAGTCGCATGTTTATGCAAGGCTTCCCAGCTAACTTTGGCTGAGATTAAAAGAACTCCAAGTGCTCTAGTGAATTCAGACCAACTGCATGTTACCGGTCGTCATGTGCAGCTACAACCAGTATTTCTTTTTGTTGTTGAAAATTACTTAAGACGCGAGATTTAATTTTTTAATCAGGAAATTGTAGAGTGCCTCAAAAAACACCCCAACTTTTTTTCATTTCCTTTGCAATACGATCTGTACAAAATAAAAGACACACAAAGGGCGAGAAATGGACAGGACAGCAATGCCAATTTCTCATTATTTTGCGCTGATCATTAGTGATGAATATTCACAAACTCGCCCAGCTCACAGCCGTTTTGTTTGTCACTAACGGGAAAAAAAAGCAAAACCCCGGGAATGAGAAAAGTACGGGCTCGTGCAACACAGCCAATGCGGCGCACGGGGCCATGCCCTGCCAGGCGATGGGGATGCCAGTGTGCTCACATCTTTCCCAGCTTCTCAATGAAGACGGTGATGGGGCCGTGGTTGGGCTCCATCTTCTGAACGTGAGCCTGGAACGAGGCACTGTGGCTCTCCTCCCTGCTGTTGCTCAGCCGCACCTGCAGGATGCATGGCCTCTGAGGCACTACTGCACAGCCCACTGGTCCATTTTGGGCGAGTTATACTTTGACTGGCTTTATGTTAAAAGTGCCGATGTGAATTAAACAAATATTGGGGACAAGGTACACTCAAACCTCGCCATAACAAAGTTGAAGGGGACCTGCATTTCGTTATATCCGTTATTTCGTTACAGTAAAAACTTGTTACAAGAGACACTCAAGGAACCCAGGAAACATGTCTCTTGTAAGCAATGTTGCTAACATGGCAAAAATAGGAAAACCAACCAAACCGTCTTCATTCAAACGTCTCTCGTAACCAAGTGTCTCATGTAACGAGGTTTTACTGTATAACAGTTTACCGCAATGGATGCTCAGTTGGGTGCACAACAATAAACATGCAAAGAAGGAAACCACCTTGCGGCCCACTGCACCGCTACGCGACCACGCATGCGACGGAAATCGAATAGAATAGCTGGAAAAAAGTCTGCGATGCTCCTTTGTTTCGGACATCGCAAGTGAACGACTTCCTTTTCAGTGATGGCCACCGCCCTGATGCTGTTTTCGCAGTCGCCATGGGCGCCGAAGAAACCACATAGAAAGTCAACCATATCGAGTGCCTCCAAAAGTCAACCGTATCAAGCCCTCCACATGGCACGCTCATCGCCAGCGTTGCGTTGGCGCGTTAAACCCTACAATCAATCAATCAATCAATCCTCCACTACAAATCTTCATGATCGCATTGCAACAACGAAACTGGAACTGAAAACAAATTTTGGGCAGTACACTTTGGGATGCACATATGATACGAGGCAGAAATTTCAAAAGGATGGCAAATTTGGCTAGTTCGTGCTTGATCATTTCGAATTTGAGTGCACTGACGACAGGACAGAAGAGCAAAAGACGACGAGTGGACAAGACGGTATGGACGTCCCAACATCCGCTTCTCTGTCATACCTAGTTGCAAACAGCACAACTCCAGATGAGAAATTTCAGTCAACAAAACTCAGAAAAAACCTCAAATTACACGCAGATTTTTACAGTACGGCTGATTTTTTTTTTTTTTTTTCAACACACCTCCCAACTAATTGTGCAAAACAGGATTTCAATACGCTGCACAGAGACAGGCATATAATCACCTACAACCATATTCTGCTTTTATTTTGTTTTGAGAGATAGCAATAGTTCACATACAAAAATTACTAACACGACATCTTAAAGAATTTCGCAGCGATACAAGCCCGAATGACAGTAATACACAGAGTGTCTAGCAAATTACGATTTTTAAATTCCCTGACATTTCTGACCTGACGTGATTTGACAGGTTCTGAACACCCTGAAATGAGAATTTCAGGTAATATTCCCTGACTGCTGCAGAGGTGGCGACTTACGTAAGACCATTAGTGTAGAACACAAAGCAATGTTCTATTTACAGAACACAAGCATAAATTATTCGCCACAAATTAGAGCTGCTGACTAGTGTGCCTATTATTCAGGGGTGAGACAGCTCAGATTTGGGAGCAGTTTTCGGAACAGCAAACTTTCGATTTTGGAGCAGAAGAATCTTGATTTGGAGCAGTTAGGGACATTTAATACAACGTCTTGTGAGCTTAAAAATCATTATTTCAGCAATTTGGACGGTCAAGTGGACATTTAAATCAGTTTTGAATACGCAGAACACTCAAACAGCCTTACATGAAAGAGTTTTTAAGAGTATCACAAAGTACTAACTGCACTACCTTTTTCCCAACTGGTGATATTGTGTTGCGCCTGCACGCAACACTGACAACAAAACTGCCGTTAACATTAGAGTTTTAGCAGTCCGTCCGTTCTGTTGGTTACTTTCCCAGGAGAAGATGTAACTGGTCCCAGCTGGTTTACGGTTAAATTCCCAGCTGGGAGCAGCTGGTTCCAGCTGGGAGCAGCTGGTTCCAGCTGGGACCAGCTAAGACCAGCTGGGCCCAGCTGGGAAATTCCCAGCTGGGCCATAAAACCAGCTGGGTAACCATAAACCATTAACCATAACCATTAACCATAAACCATAAACCAGCTGGGACCAGCTACCATTTTCTCTTGGGTTGTTACCGGGTTGAACAGGCCGGTCTGCGCCTGCGTGCGCGGAAGGGCGAGGAGGCGCAGACCAGGCGAAGGCAGGTCGCAGAACTAATCCCCCTACGGCTACGAATGCCCAAGTGCCCAGACGAGTCCCGGTGAGCACGGTAACTACGTACACGATGGAACAGACGGACTGTTAAAACTCTTATGAAATTTAAGGGCTCCGCAAATGTGGCGTTTTTTTTTTTTTTTGCTGTTTTAATGCTAAAGTTATTTTTGTAATCCCAGGCTGCGTTGTACAAACGACTGTAGTCACGGCAACAGTTGAGCAGCTTCGAGCTAACGGTCGCATAGCCCAACCAGGATACCCGTTTCAGTCCCCGGGGCGCAAGTTCACCCTATGGTCATTTGAGTAGCGTTATTGTTTAGCCACCCAGATTTTGCCATTAAATTTCACTTTGCATACATCAAGTGTTATAGTCGCGTGCTATGGCAACCGTGTAGTTCTGCAGCTATTGGGCGCTGCTTGAAAAGGTCGCGGCGCCGCAGCAAAGCCCTCAACTTTCGTGGCGACCGTTTCACCCCCGAGGCTCGCGATCGCGCTTCAAAGCAAAGCAACACCTCAGCATTTTACAACAGCACAACCAGCCAAAAAATTCACTTCACGAACCCGATTATAGACGCACGCACCGAGTTTCGCACTCAAGGACAAACCACGCCGAAGTCGTAGGCCCCACATTTCAATAAATTTTTTTTCGAGCCGCGCAACTTCCTGTAATCTGGCACCAATCTCAAACCATATCCCCGCGTTAACGTCACTGTTCAGAGCCACAATAGATAGAATGAATAGACTAGAACCCAGCTGATAGCATAAAATAAACCAGTGAAAATATCGGCGATACGCACTGAGCGCGTTGGTAGCAGCCAGATCAGGCGGCGGCCATGTTTGTTGCCACAGCGATGCCTAATCGAGAAGGCCGTTTAAGCTAACCCGGACGGAAAGCGAATCGAGTTTTAGAAGCTATCGCTTGCTTCGTTTCAGTCTTTCTATTTGTGCCATTTCTGTGTTTGCGATTGACCGACGATAAAAGCGGTGACCGGGATGCTGGAGGCTTTCGTCCCCGCCGAAACTGACATGAGCATCCAAATCCGTGCCGTTGAGGCTCCTCTGGAGCAATTTGGCGCAATTTTCGCCATTTTCGTGCTTTTGGAGCAGCTTAGCGCAAGAAAATGGAATTGTATCAGAAAGGCGCAATATGCGCAGCTGTCGCACCCCTGATTATTGCACAAGGTCTACACAAACTAAATCTGCTCTTGCTGTTCAGGAGTGTCAGCCACTGCAGAAGGGTTCTCGAAGGGCTCATCCCTTTGCATCAATTTGGGCGAGCAGAGTCCTCGCACCAGTCTAGGCAGAATTTGTTCATTTTTTCCTTTATGACGTTTTTGGGTTATTTTCCCTGACTGGGTCACTTTCCTGATTTTTCCCGGTAGATAACACTTCCTTGACAATTCTCGGTTTTCCCAGTTGCTACACACCCAACTACAGTACTGCACTCCAATTTACTTACCAGGCACTTTACGCCAGGCTCCAATTCAGGCACGACCAGGTGCTCACTTCGAAGCCGTTCTACACAAAAAGGACAGGAGGGGAAAAAAAAAGCATCTTCAATAACATAACTGCACAGCAACAAAAATACTTTGTAAACGTAACAAGCAAAGAACAGTGGTCGGAAGCAGTTTTTCCTGCACCAGGCAGTAACAAGTCACATAATCTACAGACATAACTGAGGTATTAACACATATACAATTATCCAGGCTAGTGCAAATATTGGAAATTCTCAAGTACTGATACCTTGCACAACTTAACATCGAACAGTACTATTTGGAAATCTTCGAATACTGCCGAGTTATTCAAAGTTCCAAAATGCAAAAATATAATAAGAACGTGACAATACGGTGGCACCGCTTCTGCAGACCCAAGTAAAAATGCGTGGCAGGAGAGGCTACCAACAGCAAAAGCGGCAGAGCCACGTAACACAACACATTTTGCCCACATTGTCAATTCTGCCCACACACACAAAGTGCACACAAGTAACAGTCATGCCGTTCCGTCAGTGAGAACGCCAAATTAGCGTACAGATAACAAGTAAATGGTTGTTTGTGTTCTATAATGTAAGCATGTGCGTATGCAGAACACAAGTGTACAGCAACTTTTTTTTTCCTAATAGTGTGAAAGAAACTGAACAAGTACTGCCAGAACGGTCGAAGATATTAAGCACCCTCTTTTTGACGAATAATTGACGAATCTCGCATCGCTGTCATTTGTGCAAACTATCTTCTCACCACCGTAATCAAGACAGCTGTTGAAAGAGCTCGCACTATTACATGCGATCCTTTATTGCTGCATTTCCTCTTGAGTTCCATCTTTAGAAACCTTAGAGCTGTTCCGAACAGAAGAAAGGGTCACGCATTTTCGCGGTAGCAGAGGGCTTTCAACCTTGCCAGTCTTTAACATTATGCGAGTCGCTAGCCCGGTGCCACACACATTATTTACATATCCAGGTTACCCATCATTCACTGCAGTCACCAAATTTGCTAGATGAGAACTACCTGTCAATGCCAGTGATAACAATAGTGTAATGTGAGTGGGTTACCACTGATAACGATGATTTAGGAAAGGAGCATATCATCATGCTTGTTCCACCCCCATCTACTGACCACAAGGTCACCAATGCTAAACGGAATATGATAAAATTAACAGCTACTGTTAAGTCCACATGCAGACACTTGCAAGGCTTTGAGTTAATCTAAGCTCTCAGGTTGCAAAGCTGGTTTTTATAGGACAAATGCATACTCTACTAGCACCAAATTTTCAAGTTTAGACAGGCCACTTGCATTCATAGTGGTGCTAATCTTAACTAGTCTACAAATGGGTAGCAGTTACCAGCAAAAAGGATGGCTGACTTCACAGACATTAGATAGGGTTGGTTGAAAGCCCCTTCTGCAGCAGGCATACAGTTCAATCTTCAAACATCTGTGGACTAGCTAAGTACAAGCCTTACTAAATGTGGCCCCCCCAACAGAGAGGGTTGAGAGCGATACGGAAAGACGTAACTGTGCTACCTTTCTCGGCTTCATTCCAGACGTCGTACTCCACGTTTCTGTAGATGGTGGGATCCAGGGCCTTGGCCACCTTGAAAGGGAATGGTGGTATCTTGTTGGCAAGGGCAGTGGCCACCTCAGAAGCCGTGTCCTGCAGCAGGAGAGAGAGGCGGGCAGGAAGCTCAGGAATTGGAAACAGAGCATCACACGGGGGCGGACGCTGCTTACCTGTTCTTCTTCGGGAAGGATGTTGACCTCTATGCCAAACCTGACGCTGAAGGACAGAGGAGGAGAGAACAAGAAACCATGACAGCTTCCACAACATCTTAAGTCTGCTGTCTGAACACTTGTGCATTGGGCAGAGCAATCATAAATGCAGTTAAAGTTGACATTGAAAGAAGACCAAAAAAAAAAAGACCACAAGTAAAACTTGTGCAAATAATAAGTTCCAGACTTTTTTTAAACAGTCCTGCAACAAAGGTTACTACAAATCTTCCAAAACAGCTACGGCCAGATGGCATGCATCTGGTAGCATAAGTTGGGGGAAAAAAGAAAAATCTGCCCAGTGTCCTACCTCTCCTTCCACTGCTCAAAAGTCATGTTCTTCTTGTGCTTAAAATAGGCTTTGTCGTAGAGCATCTTCTTCACTGCTAAGTCAACGTCCTCTCCAAGTCCGAACACCTTCTTGTACAGAACTCCATAGACGATGGCTGCAGGTGAACAAAAAAAAACCCGCTGAAGATTGGTAGTCCCCTGTAACTATTGACATAATGGCACTTACACTGGCAGAAGGCTGAGGAATCGAGCATTGGAGTCCGATAGACACAGTCGTAGTGGTTGCTTTGCGTGAAGCAAAGCATGATCTGAGATACAGAAGAATCAAGAATTAAGGGTACCACTTCCACAGCTAAGGCCACAGAGAGAACACCTCACCAAATCGTGAAATCCGTTCTCTGTGGCGTAGTATGCTGGCTTTCCGGGCTTCTCAAATATCAAGAAGTCCCTCCTAGGAAAAGAAAAAAGAAATTGAAACAATGCAAATAAAACTGTTCACCCGCCAACAGTCGAATGATGCGCATACAAGGAGATCACATTTTGCAGCCAAGCATTTTGAAGGATTTGGCAATAGTACTTGCTCTGTTTGCGTAATCCTAACAACTAAGGCACACGGAGGGGCTAGTCAGTCATGAGGTTAGCTGCCTGCCAAATGTTTTTTTTTACATGTTTTAATAACGAAATGCCCTTTTTAAAACACTGCACACTAAAAAAAATGGTAGGTGGTACCAACTGGTTTATGGTCAAATTCCCAGCTGGGTCCAGCTGCCAGCTGAGAGTTGAACCACAAACCAGCTGATACCAGCTACCACTTTCTTTAAGGCAGATTACACCACAGCTGTTGCCACAAAACAATTAAAAAACGATGTTTCAAGTACCGACCTGTAAATAAGTGCCATGGCGTGCATCTCCAAGTGGCCTCCCCAGACCTACATGCGAGACTTCCGATCAGGATTTAACGTAAACCATACAAGCACAAAAAGCAGACAGCTATGCGAGGCTTACGTTTTCCCTTTCCATGTTGGAAGCATACAGTTCAAAGTCGGTGTCAACGAACTGAAAAAACAAAGAAAGGCAAGGCGCATGAAGACGGTCAGCAAAGTTTAAGTCAATCTCATGTGCAAAAAGGGGCCCTTAAATGCTAAATTGCAGCAAAGAATTGCCTGGCATGCACTGGCAGATGCAATGGACTGAAAAACGGGTTGCGAACTTAGCTCCTTCAATTGCGCATAATAAAAGTGTAGCGAATTCACCACCTTGTTTTATACGTGCCCGATTTTAAGACGCGTTGTGCCCGGCAATGTTGTGACTTCAGCCAATTGGCGGTGAGCGCGAACACAGGCGGCGCTGCGAAGCGCGCGTCCGTGACGTCAGCTTAGGGATTCTCGCATTTGTCGTCTGCTTCACTCAGGATCGCTCTCCCTGCTGTTTCTTTGCGCTCGGTCGGTCTGATGCTTGTCCGCACCAGAATTCGCGTGTGGGTAACTTTTTATCATAATAATAGGCTTAAAATTGCATACACTAGCTCATGGTGTTAATTAAAGTATAGTTTTGGATACCGCTACGGGAGAAACATTGCCGGCGCCACCCCATTCCTTGCGAAGCCGGTCCTGTGCGGAGCGCGAAGAGTCGGAGCTAGGCGTCAGCTTCTCATGTAAGCATTCGAACAAAAGGAACAGTCAGCTGCTAATAACCGACAACAGCGAAAATGGAAGAGCAAAACAAATTCTAGGCCTTCAGGGCTGTCGGCTTTGGCAGAAGGCATCACGATTCCCGATAATCAAATGTAAGGTAAAACAGTTTTTGCAACCCTGCCGAACACTCGAACGCGTTTTGTCACATCCCTTTACGTTGTCAAGGCATGAAAGTTTGCCGACATGACTATAGACTGCAAAAACTGCAGGTTTAGTTCCAAATAACCCAGTGTGTATATACGCGCGTGCTGATTCTGTACCAGGCATCTAACCAGTATGGAGGTTTATTGAGCAAAACGACTCACGCCTTCGTTGAATTTATAGTAACACATATATGTTTGTTAAGACCTGGAGGGATATTTCGGAACATTTTGCACAGCCATATCTTCCCGATATTCAGATATCCGATATAGGAAAACTGCACTCAAGAGGAGGGGGAGGAGTAAGGGGTGGAGGGGAAAACTTTGTTTAACAATTAAATCGATCAGGTTAGTGGGCCGGGTCCTCAGTCCAGGACAAGAGAGTAAAAATAATTTTCTTCAAATCACAGAACGCCATCCCGAGTAGAATAGGATTTGTTCTTCGCGCCTGGAAGGGTTGAAAAGCAATAAAGAGCTACTTGGAATTTTTCTTCGGTTTCGAGTCTTGTAATATATGCAGGTATACTATTTATTACGTTAATTAGCGAGTATATCATGCCTTCAACACCGTAATCATGTCATTATTGTTCGAGTTGAGAGTCAGTTCGTTATGATAACGATAAAATTACGATAGAAATTCGGAGCACAAAAGCCGCCTTCGAGTACTGTGGACCACGTTGTTTAGGGCGCGATCGCGGTGGCGTAGCACAAACCTTCTCATTGTATTTGCATGTGAATAAACAAAGCACGCTGCGGATATGCACCTTCTTGCACGCAGCCGTAATGAAAGCCAATTTGTGAAGAAGGGAATGTATGCCATACAAAATGAAGGAAATATCCACACGACCTTTGTGAGGCTTCCAAACATCCCGAAACCTCCTAATAAGAAGTTGGTGACGGCGCAGAAAAATTAATGCGTTGGGCAGAAAAAAAAAGCAAGAAACATTAATCCGATACAAGACAACAACGAAAGAAACAGAAGAAAGCCGCTTTATTTCCTGCTGTGCGATGAGCGTGTAGAGGCCGCTGCTTGGTACGTAGTATTAGACTGTTGAGTCTTCATAGGAGCATCTCAAAAATACTGCAGGGAAGCCTGCGCATTTTGAATACTTATCGTGAAACTCTGATCGCCGATCCTCGAGTTACACACGATCTTCTGACCAATACTCTGAAGAAAGTTGTTTCTGTCTCTTCGTGTGTTGCAAACTTGTGGGGGATACAGCTTCGAATTATTCAGATGTGTCAGAAGCTGGCAAAATAACTGAGTCGCTAGAAATACGCTTTTTAACGCACTACAGCAACGAAGCGGGCAATTTCTAGCCCAGGCACTGTTGCCCCTCACAAGCGGAGTGTAGCAGACGACAGCGGCGCGAATCCCTAAGCCGACGTCAGAGCCAGGGGGCGCCACTCAAAGATCTCACCGCCAATAACGGCCCAACGGATTATAGTGCTGCCAAGCAGATTACATAAACAGCTGTAGGATGAAAAGTGCGCTGAGTAGTCAATGAAGAGCTGTTGCAGTTGCCATGCCCACCTGTGAACTCTATGCTTCAAGGCTAGACGAAATAGCATTCACATACAGAGAGAGGCACTTCATATAAAAAGACTCACCGGTTCGTAGACCCGTCTGTTCGCACGCATGAAAGCGACGCAGGCGTGACGCACATCTTTGTGTTTAGACTGAGTGTCGTACACCTAGCCCACAACAGAGAACGAATAAATATAAGCAGCAGGCAAACCTTAATGCGAACAAGCCGCTATTTTTGATAAAGTATGACCAAGTCAACCAAATTCAAAACTGCATGCAAAAGTGGCTGCATTGCCTACTCACGTGCTCTGAGACTGCTCGGAAAAGACAGGAGCCATCCGCAGCTATTTGTTTTCTCCAGCACCCTATCGAGGTCAGAAACTCGTCCATCTTCTGCCTAATCTGTTGCTGCTCACGCATGACACAGTGTGGTACCTTTTGAAACTCGCTTGCCGAGCGCCAACTCGCATGCGGCTGTCAACGTTTCACGTGGTTTCGCGTGCGAACTGTGCCATCGCCTCCTTTACTACTACGATGCCTGCAGCGTCGCGCCGGTTCCCATTGCTGCCAGATCGCCAGCCTATTTCACTCACTCACCGCGGGGTGGCGCAAGTGACCGATCCTCGGTAGCGGTTGCTGGCGTCAGCTCATGCCGGGTTTTTGTGCGCGATTTTGCTTCCATCTGAAGTATATTACAAAATAAAACTTGTATACCTGCGTTTTTGTTGTTATTTTAGATGACTGTGCTCTTTTCCAGAGTGCTTTATAGTGCAATCATTAAATGAACAGATTCTGTTTCCCTAGTACAGTGTATGGGTACGCGCTTTAACTGTATCGGTTTTGTTGTTCTTTGGCGGATATATTGGCTACTTTGAATAGACAGGTGTAACTCCCTACACGTAATCAGCTTCCTGTACAGTTTGCTGTTCTGATATGTTCTGAATGGTTGTGTTTCGACTCATGACAGCAGCGGTGAAGCTGTCGGTTTCATTGGGCAACGATACGATCGAGACGCGCATCCGACAACACACATACGTTTATTACAAATTCAGGCAAATTAACCGGCATAAAACAGCTCAAGAACAATTGTAAATGAACACAAACAAAACAGATGTGAAAACAGAGTTGTTATGTTACACTGCATGCGCCGCACCTGCACGTGCATGTGGAAAGCCGGTTTTCAAAGTTTGAGAACTTTTCGTGAGAGAGGCTTTGTGCACCACATCCTTCTCACTGCATTCTTATCGGTCATATCAAATGCATGGTTGGTCAGCAGCGGCTTGATGAACTTTCTGCATATAAGTTCCACCAACTCTCGCCGATGACTCTCGTCGGAATTTGCGCACACCAAGACTGGCATTGACGTGATGACCTCAACACTGTGCGTCAAGCATGCTTCTAGGGGCTTCGTAAGTGAGCGACGATCAGAAAGCATGGCGTCAACAAACTTCTTCAATCCATGCAGCAGTCGCACTAGCTGCTGCGTCGGATATGACAGCCCACCTCTGTCCTGGTGGGATATCAGCCCATCCGTGGCGCAGCTTCCCCTCGGTTTCTGGACCAAAGCAACGCACTTGTCACATGCGATATTCTCTGCTACAGCACGAGCTATGTATCCTCCGACGAATGAAAGCGCGGCCATGTCTGCTGTTGGCAGGAATGGTGTCGCCGACGTGCAGACGTCTCGTAGCGCTTGCTGTGCCAGCTTAACGGTGGGAGACGGGGTGATCTCAGTGCTGTGCACGTTTCTTCCGACAATGGCCCGGGATGAGCAGAAAGATGTCGAGCTGCTGACATTGCTGCTCTTTGAAGAAGCCACGATTCCGGTCTTCAGCATTTTTTCTATGCCGCAAAGGGTGCTCCGCACGTCCAACATATCGTTACAGCCCGCGCAGCGCCGCAGTATTCCGAAGAATGATTCTATTGGGTCGCTAGAAAGTTTCCTTGTCAAAACAAACTGAAACCGAAGCTCACTCAACAGAAGCCTGATGCACTGCACGTTAGAGACAGTGGTGAACACGAGAGCATGGTAGGTCTCCTTTGTGAGAAAGCTGTCTTCTGAGCTTGTCTCTTTGAGGTTTTCAATGTATTCGATGAATACAAGTTCAAGCCACTGAAGTCGGGGATCGTCAGGGTCAGAAAATTCCTTGGTGTCTGGATTGTTTTGGTGGATGTGCTGTTGGCAATTGCTCACATCCATAAGCACAAACCACTTGTGCATGTTGCTCATGAACTCGACTGTTGGGCCGACTCCTGCAAACTTTGCGTCACAGGTGTGTCCTGCCTGGTCTTTCATGAAACTCAAGGCAGCGGTTACAGCTGGCGAAAACACTTGCAGTGCAGTCTTGACTCCCATCTTTTCGAGGTTCGATGGGTAAAGGTGTCTTCTGGTGAGGAACCGGACAGGCTTCACACTGCTTCCCCGCTGCAGCTCGTAGAGGTCCTTAACATACGTCGATGATATTTCTTGGTTTTGTCCGAAGTCCTTGGATAAAAACTGTGATCGAATATTCTTGATAACGTGACTCTGGTCAAAAGCAAGGAGCAGTTGCCTAGATGGGTCGGCCGGATGGGTTACTTGAGTTTGCAGCTGCCCTCCCGACAAGATTTCCATCGCTGCAACGTTAGTTCTGTGATTGTCCGTAACCAGCCGGACAACTTGAAATCCAAGTTCCTCGGTTTTTTTTATGACATGTCTGATGGTTTCTGCAAGCAGCTCGCCCGTGCAACCTTTCGTAAAAAAATATCCCACGGGAATCTTAAATTTGGCGTGCAACCCACAGAGCAGAAAGCAGAGAAGTGAGTTGGCGAGTTCACCTTTATCCGATGCAGATAAAAGGTGGTCAAGATCCTTGCTCACGTCGACGTCTCCAAGAAACACGTCTCTTTGTTTGTGGTACTCGAGCCTCTGCTTAATCCGCATCTCGTCCACAACAAGGCTGCAGACCTTTGCCTGCGGCGTTTGGAGGCACTCCAGCTCGGTGTTCAGCCTTTGCTTCACCAGGTCACTGAAACCGGTTTCTCCTGAAGCGCTTCCCAAATACTTTTGTAACGTGGTGCGACATGGAAGGCCGAGCAAGTTTTCAGTTCTGATGTATTCATAGGATTTTGTTGAAAGGTTTCTGAGAATGATGCAATGCCTGACGGTAATTTCGCTCCATGCCGGCTTTTTCGCCTCGTAGTTGACCACCTGATCCATGATGAGCCTTGCTTTTGCATTTCCCTGGTGCGCGTCATTCACAATGCTTAGGAACTTGACCACGTTGTTATCTTCTTTCAGACGAGCAAGCTCCTTTTTATAGGCATCAACAGTTGCTTGCAACCTCTCATTGCGTGCCTTCCATGCTCGTTGTTTATCTGTCCATTTTTTCCTTTCCAAGTAAGCTGCCGAGGTGTACCGTACTTCTGCTTGCGTGCCAATGGTCCGTAGGGCACACGCAGGGCGAGGTGTTGCTGCCATCGTTTCTGCCTCATCCATGTCCGTTTCGTAATCTTGGCAGTCGCTTGAAGACGTGCGTTGGCCAAAAACATCGATTCCCTCCATCTCTGAGACTTCGCCTTGAGTTGAACATGCTGCGACCGTGGCAGCATCTCGTGAAGTCACTGCTGGTAACACCAACGTGGATGATGCTTTGTGTGCAGCACTAGTCGTTCTTGCTGGTGAGGGTTCCCGCTTTCTTTTTTTGATGCTGGCGTCGCTTCTTGTTTCTCTTTTCGGAGCCGGCTTCATGTACTTAGGGTAGTGCGGGAAAACACTAGGCACAGCATTTTGCTTCAACCTACGCCTTTTCGTGTCAGTCCGAAAATCTTCCGGCCGAAAGTGAAGGCTGCAGACCACTGAGTAGTTCGACGTTGAGTTCGGTTCCCAGTTCTTCCTAGAAATGTTCTTTAACCACTGCGTTTTCAGGGCTTCGTCCACTGGGAACTCATGGTAGGAGACATTGGGCTCCTTCTTCCGCACGCTTGATGTACAGAATGGAACGCAGCAACATCGCATTCTTCGGCTGGGAAGGTATACTTATTTCACGAGCAAAATCGTCGCTTAATTAGCGGGCAGTCATTACTTACTCGGCTTTAACGACAGGAATGCTGGCAAGAAGCGAGAATGCTCAGTGCGCGCTTTGCCCGCGGATCGTCTGCTACCGTGCGACGCGACTAGCGGGAGAGGATCGGTAGCGGGAGGATCGGTGGGTGGCGCCACCACACGGAATTCAGGCGCAGTGGGAGAGGGCAAGACGGGCACGCTTTGGGGTGACGCCGCAGGCATTGTAGTAATAAAGGAGGCGATGACTGTGCGAACCGTTTTTCGCCGCGCTTTAACCAACCCGTGTTCATCCGCGCGAAAGCGTTTTCTATCATGCTGTTTAAGCTAAAAAACTTGCAGCATAAAGCTAGCTTATACCTTATTTTTCTAGAACGCGCACTCAATTAAGTTCACACTGTGTCTTGCTACACATTTATCACAACAAATTGTGAACTATTTTTACGCGCCCATGGGTCGCGGACCAGCGGCGTTGCACGGCTGGACCGCGGAAAGCAGGGTTGCCACTGGTGGCTACTAGTGTCACTAGATAAGCTTATCTAGTGACACTGGGCCTCCTCGATTTACCAGTCCTGGACGGTCCGCGGGCAGTCCGAGGACTGCGTTCGGACTGGGAGCCCCATAGGAATGCATGGGAAAATCGAGCGCCGGATCGCGTCTCGGGCAGTCCGCGGACGATCCGGGACTGATAATTGAGGAGGCCCACTAGTGGCAGGGGTTTGGTCCACTGTGTTTTGCACTGTTGCGTGCTGCTTGAAATTCGAAAAGGGGGCGGGGCAAGCGTCGCTGTACTTATCTGCCCTTGGAGAGTGCTCAGCCACATCATAGTCTATGGCCACATAGAGTTTTACTTGGCCATTTGTTCTTGGATGGTACAGGCCGAATGTGACAGCTGTGATGCATTTGCGCAAAGATACATCACTGGCATAACGAGGAAAAAAAAAAAAAAAAACAGCGCAGGGACGTTTTGCGTCCCTGCGCTGCGTCCCTGCGCTGTTTTTAGCCCTAACTCAAACTTTAGTCCGAATAATTGGCATATAGTTGACGCATGACGCATTAATCGGACTTCAACATACTCTGGGGCTTGCATTTGCAGTATGTACGAATACCGTCCCTTCCATGCAACTGAATAAAATCCCTAGTAGCATAAATTGTTGCCGCAACGTTTCTGCCGTGTTGCCAATGTTGTGTAACGTTAGGCAACGTTACACAACGTGGTGACAATGTTGCCGAATGTGGGCCAACATTGGACACATTCAGCAACATTCCCGCAACGTTTACAAACAACGTATAGGCAACGTTGCCCGTATGCACATTTTTCACGTTGCAGCAATGTTGCCAAATGTGGGCCAACGTTGGAGACATTCAACAACATGCACGCAACGTTTACAAACAACGTATAGGCAATGTTGCCCGTATTCACGTTTTTTCACGTTACAGCAATGTTGCCAAATGTGGGCCAACGTTGGACCCATTCAAAAACATTCATGCAACGTTTACAAACACCGGATGGGCAACGTTGCCCGTATGCACGTGTTTTCACGTTCCAGCAATGTTGCCAAATGTGGGCCAACGTAAAATCAGTGTTGGACGCATCCAACAACATTCACGCAACGTTTAACGCATAGGCAATGTTGCCCACATGCACATTTTCTTGCGTTGCAGCAATGTTGCCAAATGTGGGCCAACGTTGGATACATTCATGTAACGTTTAAAAACAACGCATGAGAAACTGCCATTTACACGCTTTTTTCGCGTTGCAGCAATGTTGCCGAATGTTGGCAAATGTCACATTTATGATGATAAACGATTTCACGTGGAGTTACATAAGCTGCCTAAAAATTCAAATGATCCCGTACAGCACACTTGAATGTTTGCGATATAGTTACAGGATACGTTAATTTCGGGAGTGTGGTTAAAAGTGATCAACGCGTACGTACAGTTTCTACATATTTAGCAATGCTCACGAAAAACCTTCAAATTAACATTGTCTGTGTACATGTTTATCTAGGTTGCCGCAATATTGAGGAATGTTGAATGTATAGCAGCTTTCCATTTATTTATTATGTGAAACACTACACTAACCCATGTTTTGGAGAAATTACGTCGCCTATAAAAGTTCAAATGGTTATGCCCAATGGACGTCTTAGCCACAGTTCACTGCAACGTTTTTAGATTAGGTTGGTTTAGAAAATGTTGGTTCACTGCACCATCGCCTCGTGTACTTTAATTACTGTACTTTAGCTGCATATAATACGGCACTTACACGCACACGCACGCACATAAATGAAATCCCCATCGTCAGCCTGTCTACTGCAGGACGAGGGCCTCACCCATGCAGGAAAGAAAAGTATTCTTTCCTCCTTGCACGGCACTTGCTTCGCGCAATCTCCGCGACCCCGACCTGCCCCGACATACAACCTCCCCCTCCCTCCTCGCCCGCTCCATCGCAAGGGGAAAAAACGTGGCCGAGCTTTCTCTTCTCGCGCAAACCCTGCCGCAGCCCAAAACGAAGAATCTGACGCCCCCGCGCCGGCTCCCTCCTTCGCCCTGAGCACGGCTTTTGAAGCTCCTTTCATGGCGGCCGAGCTGGTGCGGGTCATTCAAAATGTAAAAAGGAAAAGTGCGCCCGTAGCCGAGAGGCAGCACTCGCGCCTTCTTGACTTTGCAACTTCCACTTGTCTTCCGGCACCCTCCCTGCTCAATTTGGCCTCCAACTTGTCCCTCCCATCCTAAAAAAGAACAATCTCCCAAACTTTTCTCCTCTTTTCGTCCTATTTCATTCACGAGCGTTGCCTCCAAAATTCTCGAATCCATGGCGCTCGCACGCCTCGAATTACAAGTATGCACGAATCTGCAACTTGAACCCTGGGCCGCAGACGGGTTTTCCTCGCCAGCGCAGTGCCATTGGATTCAATTGCCGACCTTGTCTCTGCACTAGAAAACGCGAAGGCTACCAAAAACCGTGGCCTTTGTCGTCCTTTTGAACATTCGCAAAGCCTTCGACCGCTTACGCCACGAGGCTATTCACGATGCAGTAAAACGCTGCAAAATTACTCGGCCGTCACCCTCATCTCCCCCGACGTTACAAGACTGGACGAGGCCCGCCACTCCATCGCGCAAGAACCAAACAAGCAATACCCATACGCGTGGGTTGCATCATGCAATGCACCCGCTCGCATCCCAAGCATCAAATTTGGGTGACAATTAAGAATCCTGCCTACTCAGCAGGCTCCGTAACTGGCTCCGTACTGCAGCCTCCGTACCAGTGCTCACCTACAACTGAATGAGAAAATCAACAGTCCCACTTGTTCTTCATCCACATAAATCAAGCAGCCTAAAATATAGAATCCAATTCGCGAATCAAACAAAGGCAAACCAGATTTCGCTCAAATTCCAAATCAAATAACTACCCGCTCTTCATTTAAAATATGAGTTAGAAACAGGCCAGAAAATATTTTGGAGCTGGAAAGACGGGGATGAGGGGAGATTTGAACTAAGACACACTTTGTGTGGCTCGGGCCCCTATATGTACACCACGCTATGAATGCGAATTCTCAGTGTAAGGAAAAATGTAAATTTGTGGACGTCCTAGTGATATCGCGTAATGATGTTATAACACACTTGCAGTGATATCGCATGGATGTCCACAAGCAGATGATCTTGGGTGAAACATATTGTATGGACATCACATGAATGTCCTGAAATGACATTGGATATTGTGACCATTTGTGGATATCCTATGGACTTTCGTGGTTTGCTGGGTTCAGATCGCAGACCGCAAAAACCCTACATCGATGTGTGATCATTTAGAAACACAGCTCTCGAAAAACTGCAGAAATGCATGTGGAGAAGTGTCACGCTGAGCGTGTAGATTCCCCCATGAAATCTTAAAGGAACCGTGAACGTTTGAACGTTTCTCAAAACGAAAGAAACGCGTGGTGCCGGTCCGACGGATGGCGTAGCCAAACTCGGCGGCAGATCCGTTTATTTTAGTCCCTCATTTGTTGGATGATCACACAATATTATCTTAGAGTGGATGCAGCCTCGAATAAAATAATACCGCCATTCCGCGCATCGTGCGTTACAAGCCAGGTGCTGCACCGTTCTAAGACGGTCATTTTTTTCAAGATGGCCGCCGGCTGTTCCATGAATGAAATTCGTTTTTATTTCATTTTTTAGTAAGCGGGTAAATCTCATCGCCGTTCTTGGTGTTAATGAAAATATACCCCAAATATGGCACCTTCGATTGAAGGTTGAGCGCGAATAAAATATTTTCTTGTTCAGGAAAAACTTACAAAAACACTCATTTATTGCTGTATCATTTTGTAAAGCCAAAAAAATACACCAACAGGCTTCGTTTACGTTGGAGAACAGAATTTTAACAGGTCAGGCAGGCAGATTCCCGATCATAGCCAATACTTTCTAGCCTCACTAAGTTATCAGTGTCGTGCGTGAGCTCGCGTCATCCGCAAATTCCCCCGCAATGATCGTGTTGGCAGTGGCATTTCTTTGTGTTGCACATGGGCCCGCGGCGATTTCCTCCACGTGTAAGAAATCGAACTTCTATTATTAGTCACGCAGGCGTAAGTATTATAATCATCGAAAAACTACGTCCAATAAATATAAATACAGTAGTCACTCGTTATAACGAAATCGCTTTATTCGAAATATCGCTTCATTCAAAATTTATTCTGGTCCCGACCCAAACGGATGCATTTTAGGCCGCATTACTCGAAGCGCCAGAAGAGCTAATTCCAACATAGGCGTCGCCGTGCCGCGGTGACCCAGTGGCGAGTCAGGCTGTCAACATGGCAGGTCAACACAAGCTGGTACTTCGCCGGCGGTTTTCCCGAGCCGGTCATGCTCGATTCGGGTGATCCCCATTTTGGGCAAACGGTCTAAATGCGTGGTAGGGTCATTGAACTTCGTCGCAACACATTGGTCAAGGGCGTGGACACGACGGTGCGCGAACACTGGCAATCGAACCGTAGAATTGGCAGTGTCGCCGACAACGAGGCGCCGAAGAACTCTTGTGTTGCAAACTTCACGGCTGCACAACTCGGGAAAACAATTCCCAGTGATCATGCAATGCCCCTAATACGAATCCGATCAGTTTTCATGATTGTGCTTTGTACGCCCAATTAGCGGTTAATCTTTTTATTATTACTATTTATTTATTTTTTTGAGCTCAACAAACAACCTCCGTCTCGAGCCACGGCATCTGCGGCGCTTTTCAGCGCAAAACTCTCGTATAGCGTTTCGTGACGCCCGCACGCCCCCCTATAAAAGGGGCACTGCCGCTGCCAATTTTTGTGGGCGGCGACCATAGCCTCCTGCATTGCTTGGTCAAATGATCAAATTGTAGCAAGGGTTGCTCTCGCCCGGCAAGAACATGAAACAGCCACCACAGCTTATTCTGAATAACGTTTTGCTTCAGTGAATACATTATGGTTTGATTCCTCGCAGCTGTGGCGTATAATAAGCTAAACTGGTTTAGCTTTTCTCGAGTGGTTGCTTATATCAATATACCGCTTATAACGAACTTTTTCGCCGTCTTGCTGACTTCGCTATAACGAGGGATTACTGTATCTGTATTCTACATGTTTCCTCTTAGTTTTACGGAATAGCAAGCTCAGTTTAAGCCAATCTTTGCAGCGCGTTATTTGTTTTCATCAGTAAACATGCAATAACAAGAAGTTTGTGTTCCCCCTAACCCCCTACTTGTTGCTTATCCCTGCTCCATTTATATGTCCCATTTGAACTTCAGCCTTCGTAATATCGCTCAAAAACAGTCACTTTCAAAAGCAATCATGACTTTTCTCTACTCGTCGTGCTAGTCGCACTTTTCTTATGGAGTTGATGAACAAATTTTTACTTTTTTACGGTGAGGTGCCCACAATAATTTGAAGATATGACTCAACAACGAAGCACCTTATTTCTATACCCGTTTTTTTTTTCATTCACTTTTCCTAAAGGTGTATACGCATACGACGTATACACGCAAAAATTTCTTGGCGACGTGCATCTGACACATGAATTTCTTGAGGACAGATTCGACTTACAATAACTCTAAGCGGCCGCTTTTGTTGGCTATGGACGCGTTTCCGTGAAGTCCAGTCCCCGCGAAATTTGTGAACGTGTGCAATGAAGCGTCGCTGTGCCACACCTAGTAAAAAGCCAATCAATTAGGCACGACAGTCACGCTCTGAAAAATCAATACCTGCAGTGTAAATCAACTTAGATCCGTGTAAATGACACCCAAATAATGACGTGTTTTAAGCAGAATTTCACTGATGTACGAAACCAACTTTTCCATTTTGCGAATGCGCTCTTATTGGAACATCCGTGCGCTCAACGGTTCGCACCAGCCCCTGCAGGCCGTGTCGCTCATGCAATTGGTATACCGATTGTCTCATCTTATAGTGTGATTTAGTTATTCTAGAAACCCACCACAGTGGCTGTTGTGCTAGCGCTGAGTCCAAGGATTGAGCCCGAGGACGCGGGCTCGATTGCAGGCCGCGGCAGCCGCTTTTTGTGTGTGTGTGTGTGTGTGTGTGTGTGTGTGTGTGTGTGTGTGTGTGTGTGTGTGTGTGTGTGTGTGTGTGTGTGTGTGTGTGTGTGTGTGTGTGTGTGTGTGTGTGTGTGTGTGTGTGTGTGTGTGTGTGTGTGTGTGTGTGTGTGTGTGTGTGTGTGTGTGTGTGTGTGTGTGTGTGTGTGTGTGTGTGTGTGTGTGTGTGTGTGTGTGTGTGTGTGTGTGTGTGTGTGTGTGTGTGTGTGTGTGTGTGTGTGTGTGTGTGTGTGTGTGTGTGTGTGTGTGTGTGTGTGTGTGTGTGTGTGTGTGTGTGTGTGTGTGTGTGTGTGTGTGTGTGTGTGTGTGTGTGTGTGTGTGTGTGTGTGTGTGTGTGTGTGTGTGTGTGTGTGTGTGTGTGTGTGTGTGTGTGTGTGTGTGTGTGTGTGTGTGTGTGTGTGTGTGTGTGTGTGTGTGTGTGTGTGTGTGTGTGTGTGTGTGTGTGTGTGTGTGGAGGCGAGAAGCGGAAATGCCCGTGTGTTCGGAATTTCGGTGCACGTTAATTAGATCCCCAGGTAGTCAAAATTAATCCGGAGCCCTCTGCTACGGTGCGCCTCATCGCTTGTGTAGCGTCGGCGCATGAAACCTCATAATCAGTCAAATCAGATATTTTAGGGCGATTTTAACACATCATTAAACTTAAAGAGCAAAACACAGCTGCTGAGCACCGATAAAGCCGCGCAGCTTTCACCCTCAACTGTGCGTTGTCACGTATGGCCAACTATGGGGCTGTTTTCGTGAGTCTTTTACAAATGCCACTCGGGTGCGTTTTTGTCCATGTGCATGCCGCATATATCCAGGAAACTGACCAAATGCACAGCGCCTGCTAATTAACCCAACGCGCGCGTGAAACGGACGGCGCAGCATTTCGACGTCGTGAGGCACGAATGAGAACTTGGGTTTCATTGCCGTGTGTTATCTTGCAATCATTATTTGCTGAATAAATAAACAAACTGGAATTTCAACAAGAAAATAGCTTTTTATGCCATCGTCAAATGGTATCTACTCCGACTTGGCTTCATTTACGTTCCATAGCCGCCCACTTCACCATGACATCATACCGAAATTTAACGCGGCCTCTTTACAATGGAGATGTGTTCTTTTGGGAAACGTGCACCATATGGAAAGACAAAGTGATCGGGTATACGCCGTGTTTTTCATTCGACGTGTTGGCCGTATCTTTAAGAAGTTCGCGCACATTTCTTTCATAACTGCCTGAAAACAGCATCCAGAAATGACTTCCCAACTTTCCTTTCCTATTGTTAAAACATTGCGCGCCTTCCTTTGGTAGTAAACGGTTGCATTATAAAAAGGTAATCGTGCATCGACAAGGAAAATTTCCAGTTGCATTTTGCTAAGTTTTCACAAGCGACTCGCACTGTTAACTTTCTCTTTAAAGGAGTACTGACACCAAATTTTTGCTTCATGTTTTTATTCGTTAGGTGTAATAGGTGTAATATTTGGTAAATGTTGCCGTGAATGGGTATTCTAGCGATTGCGCGATTTCAATGGCGACCTTCGGAAGCCTATTTATGGCCCCTTTAAAGCATGCATGGCCGGGTTGTTTTATGTTGCCGCCTGTATATCCTTAAACAAAAATAATCTAGATAGAAGGCTCAAACATTGCCTTGTTGCTGGATCCTCATAATTGCTCGAAAAAATTAATTTACTGGAGAAATTTTATATGCAAGCTATATAAATTTCTGTGCATCATATGGGTGTGCGAGCCGTATACATGTCGCCAGCTAATTACAATCGTGTGTTTTCCCTTCATATATACATTGCCGCAGTAATTACGGTTGATTTATGAAATAGATTCAAGCCCAAAGTTCATGTACTTTAAATTGCCCCCTTCTTGTGACATTTAGTCACTGTTATAGCCCCCTCTGATCAGCGAACGTTCCAACTAGTCCACACCTTGCACCTTTGTTTGAAATAGACAACATGAAGTGGGCTGTTTTATATTTCAACTTCCCCATAGACATTTCACCTACCTCGAGCGCCAAAGTCAGAGCACCATGATATTGTAACATATATGAAACAATAAAACAAAACAAAGACCTAACCCTGGTGTGACACCCATTTTCCAGGAGATACTGCCTGTACGAAAGCTCATTGGCCTATTTCAAGGATCTTTTCTCATTATACAAACGAACCTTCCAAGTAACCTGAAAATTTTTGCTCTTGTTCCCTTCCAATAGCATTGCACACACTATCTTCAGATTTTTCCTGGTGTAATTTTTATTCGTAAGAGGTTCCAATGCATCGAACACTTGTCGCGTTCTGCTTGGCGCGAAACGAAATACAGCAGGGCGCCAGGCGTTCTCGGAACCCCGCCTTTTTCCGAGACTTCAGCTGGGAATCAGGCACGCTGTCTCGCGCATTCCTTTCTTCCTGCATGCCTTATTTTTTGTTTTCGTCGACGCTCCGTCCCGTCCCGTCCCTTCTGTGTGTCGCGAAGGAAGTTTCAGCAGCCGAGCGCGAGTTGGGGATGGCCGAAAAAAAAAAAAAAAAGGCAGAAAGAAAACGCTTTCGTCCTTGGCCAGCGTCCTACCCTCCTCTCACACGCGCACACGTGCGCGCCCCTCGCAGAGGGGTCCTCCCCTCATGCTCCTTTGCGACTGGCAGCCGGCGGTGGGTTGGGAAGAGTAGACGAAATGCGCGCGCTTTTTTCAGAAAGGAGCAGCCATAGTGACAATCAAACGGAATGGAGAAGGAACCATGTCATACGAAATATTGTTGTGTGGCCGCATGCTACGGCGAATATTTGTGGGCCGGAAAGTTCATAGCAACCGACCAGTGAAGGTAAGCGCTCGATTTTCTGAGCTCGCCTCGTTCTTTCGAATGCAGTTTACTTCGTAAAAGAGCGGGAACAGGATTGCCCTCCCGTTTCTAACTTCTAAGCATATCCTTGCTTTTGTGAATGCGTACGAAGGGGAACACGTATTCACTTAAATTTTATGGAAAGAGTATAATGAGAAATCAGGTGGGCGCTCAGTAGTAGATTTTTTGTTATGATGCTGAAATCGAGTGTATATATGTTCTGCAAGAACCTTGATATGTACGATTGGCTTTTAATTTACTTCTCGCCGCAGCTGCTCACGAACGCGAAAAATACAACTAATAAATATAACTTTGTTATGTTTAATTTCACGCGAGTTTCGGCGGCATGCTGTAACGGAACACAATTTAGCGTTGCAGTTAAGCCATATGTTATCAGCTGCTTATGCGAACCATCTTACGATGTAAAACAACGCCTGACGTCTTTGTAGTATTCACATATTTTCCATGTGAAAGGCTGGTCTACGTCGGATGCTTATAACTATAAAGAAAATAAATGACAAATAAAAATAAATAAATAAAATGATCAAAAATAAATAAAAATGAGAAAATAAAACAGCTCAAGCCAGTTTTTAGCACATTTTTCGAGAGCAAAAGGTAAAATTAGGCAACCAAGAAAATACACGGTTGTAATTTCATCTAGTTGTACATGTAATGTTTCCCTTCTTTACATTTGCCTTTTTACTAATTTTTGTTCGTTGCGTTTTTATGTTTATGGCCATTGAGGTAATTATCGTCCTCTTTCAATGATTGCCGACGTACCACGTCGTCATCAGTTGGTCGGCTTCTCTTGTTAATTGAAAATTCTCTGGCAAGCTGTCTGATCGAAGCCTTTTCACTTAATTACTCAATGGCCTGGAAAGAAAGCTGTAAGGTATTTTATATAATTCAGTATTTTGTCCTTTTCTGTTTTCCAGGGATGCTTGAGAAACCAACTCAAGCGATGTGCGTCATAAAGTTGGCACGGGCATTAGAAAAAGTTAAACAAGCAAGACAAAGTGAAAAGTGAAGAGGCCTGTTTTGCTATAATATTCCTTCCTAAAGGTAAGGTTTTCTCTATTAGCTAAAATTTGCTTCACTTCAGTTTTCTGAACCACTTCTATACACTCTGTTTTGTTTCAGAAATACCTTATGATTTACCAGCACCACAACATTGACACACGAATAAGCTCATCTGGCAGCAAGCGTCATCCAAACTGCAGGTGAGCTTCTGAGCACCCTTTGTGTTAGAGCAATGCCATTTTGTTTGTTTTCCAGGAATGGCAGTCAAACCTCATTTGAAGTGCCAGTACAAGAAAATTGATGAGGCCATATTGTATGCCAAAGGTCCTGGTGTTCTGAGAGGTGAGACATTGTCTATGCTGTAACAACTTTGCAACTTCTCCTAAACTACAGCTTTTTTTCATTTCGCAGAAGCGTGGCAGTAACAACCCCATGTTACTGGGTTCATGGCCGTCAAGTATGTCATCAAACTGACTTGTCAAGGCAGAAGAACAAGCAAGCCCAGGAGGAGAAAAACGAAGACAACGGCTGAAACAGCGTACTTGCGAAATTCAATTGCTTTAACACAATACGTATTCGGATCGATTGTTAATGGTAAAATAAAACGCACATGTTCTTTCATCTTAAAGAGTGTCAGTGTTGTTATTTACGCTAGCTGGCATGTTCCTTGCTTTAAAATTCCGCCATCTTAGTTTGTTATTTTGCCGGACTGCCTTAATTGTGTGTGTTGGTCAGTGTAGGGATCAAATGTATAAACATGCAGTCTAAAATGCCAGTTTATACCTTTCAGGAGTTTATGAGGACGACGTTTGAAGTGCTCGCTTATCATGCAGTCAACAATCGTCTGTCTAGGAAAAAGTTAACTTATAATATTTTCATCTAGTTATTGTTGCATGTATATTAGATACATGTAACTGTAAGTTACCTGTACATTGCTGCAATATCATCACTTCGTAAGAGAAACATTGCTTGAACGTCATATCAACAGTGCGCGGATGCGGCCCTCGTGGGGAAAAAACGTATCTGTAAAGTCGCGGTAACGTTGTAGGAAGCATCGCTTGAACATGATAGCGATGTTTTCTAAATGTTACCCGCACGTTGGAAAAATATAGCTGGCAAGTTACCGCAAAATTGTAGGAATGTTATTGCAACTTCATAAAAACATTGCTTGAACGTTGCAGCAACGTTCTTTGTATGCTAACTTCATGTTAAAAGTGTGGATCTAAAGTTGCTGCAAGATTGTAGCAATGTTATCACAACGTCCGAATGGTACAGGGATATGCTTAAATGTGGTATGCACGTTGCGAAAATGTAGCTGAAAAGTTGCTGCAATGTCATCAGAAAACGTCTCATAACGTTGTTCAAATGTGTCCCGCACGTGGCTGGAAGGTTGCTCCAAGAGTGTAGCAACGTTGACGAACGTCAGAAACAACGTTATCCAAACATTAAAACAACACCCTTAAAACGTTGCCCCCATGTTGGAGCAATGCTAAAATCATGTTGACGCAATGTTTCTGGGAAACATTGCACTAACGTTAAAAAAAGCGGACATTAGCCACGTTTTGGCAACGTTAAGGGGAAACGTTGTGGAAATGTTCGGGCAACATTCTGTGCTACTAGGGATGCTTCGCGGTCACGTGGGGATATTTATGGGCAAGAGGCTGTGTGTGTGCGTGTGGGGGGGGGGGGGTTGCGTTAATTAAGACATTTTCAATTGTTTACGGTGCGTGTGTGCTGTAAAAACTATTGCTTATATTGCTTAGACATTTTACATTCGTCACGTGGATATTTACAGCCGAGAGGTTGACATGCCGTGCTCGTGTGCTTTAAGGTATTTTTAGTTGTTTACGGTGTGCGTGTGCAATAAAAATATTGGTTAAGACATTTTGCATTGCTTTATTATATACCTCCGACGGTCATATGGAGATTATTTGTTCACAGTGAGGAGGTATGACTCTCTTGCTCGTCTCCTGTAAGACTGCTGTCGTGCTACCTTCAATGAACTCACTATAATAACGCCTTAATGACAAGAATAAGCTCACAAAAGGGATTCAAATACGGGAAACTACAGCCAACACTTTCAGCGGTAGCGCTGAAGGTAAAGGTGGGGCCTCGGAGCGGTTATTTTAATGTTTATTATGATTATTAATTAAGCCTTTCCAGCAACTGTTGCTCCCTTACCCCACACCCTGCGGTACTAGCCTTCCCAGACACAAAGAAAAAAAAAGCTAGGAGATGCTTTGGCTAAAAGCAATGAAGGGATGTTTAACTGATGATCCCTCCGCCGCGAGCCCCGAGCACTCCCACAGCATGTGCTGCATTGAGGGCCTTGTCGCGTGACACGAGGAGCAGGTCACGATGGTAGTCTCCCTGGAGTTCTCGAGGGGTTCTCTCAGGTGTCGTGAGCGTCGGGGAACGTATGCCCGCCATTTTGAGAGAGATAGAAAGACTTATTCCAGGCTGGATCAGGGGGAGGGGCGGCCTGTTGGGGCTTGGGGCGAGGGTGGTATGGGCCTCCAGAGTCGAGCTCCGGAGGGCCTGTTCCCAGTGGGTGGGCGTGGGGAAAGAAGGAAAGGGGGAGTGCGGGAACTGGCAGAGGGTTGAGTCATGTTGAGTATCACTGTCACGGGGCGCCGCAGACTGGGAAGAGAGAGGGGTGTGAGTGAAAAATGGTGCCTCTCTGCACAACACTCTCGTTTGGAGGAGCGCCTCCTTTTGTGTGAGGCTGGGGGTGTGGGGGGTGTGGGGGGGTACGAGGTCACAACGTTCCTGGAGGGGAGGCCGTGGTTAGGCTCATACGAAAGGCATTCTTGGGTAGACATTGCTCAAGCTTGGCCGCTTCGTTGGTGCCTAATTCCTGATGGGCGGGAACCCCACGGGGATATGAGGAGGTTTTGGGGTTGGAAGTTTGATTGTGGCTTGCGAGTCTGACAGAACGGTGTATGGACAGGGGTCTTGTGCTAAGGCTAAGGATAAATAAGGCCGTTGCGAGCACAGTGGGGAGTCCTGTGGTGTGCTATCCTCGGAGAGCGCTACTACCAAAAAGGCAGCTCGGGAGGGGCAAACGTCTAGCTAGCAGCGTCTACGTGGAGGGTATGGGGTGAGGGGGTTCCAGGCGATGTAGGCTCGTTGTGCGGGCAGCGCGTCGGGCGGCGTGAAGTGTGGGGTGGGAGTTGCAAAGGTAGTGGCTTAAAGGAGTTGAGATGGAAAGGCGAGCGGGTATGGAGCATCCGGGATATGGGTGCCGGAGCCGTGCGATGCATGGCTTATATGAGTTCAGGTGTGGTGTTACGTACGCCAAGCAAAAGAAGGCGGTCGGAAGGGCCTTGGGTGGAAACAGAAGAGCAAGCCAGTCTGAATGACTTGGTAGGTTGCGGTGAGCCTGCAGTATGGAAGGTGGGTGTGAACCTACTGATTACGAAAGCGGGGACCAGACGCAGTCGTCCGGGCTCCGTCAGGCCGTGGTGCCGAGATGTAATGCCTGAGAGGTCAGCGTGAGCATAGTCGTTGGATGTTCAACGAATTACCGCGGTTATATCTTGTGCCGTGACAAGTATGCGCATTGAGGGTATAATAGGCGGCACGCTTCCGACGGCGGCCGACGCGCGGGGGTAGGGCGGGGGGGGGGGGGGGTGCCTAGGTCGGTGGCGCCTTACGGCGGCTACGCTGGATTCCTGCGATGTCGCTCACGGTGCTGCTGCTGCTGTTCCAGGGCGGGGCATGGTGCCGCCCGCGTCGGCGGCGCAGCCGTAGTATAGTGAACTAGCATTCTATTCAGGTTCACTGTAGCCGTAGTGGGGGCTTCTCTGCGCGGCATAGATAAACGGAGTGACGTCATCACAGCGGCGCATGGAAAAGGGTCGCGCAACTCTTAGCTGCCCGCGGTAAAGCCGACTATGCGGGTAGCCGTACTTACAGTTGCTTCTCCTAGCTGCAGCGTCTCTTCTATCTGAGCGTCACTGCCACAGGCCATCCAGACGGGGTCATCGGTGAATACGGAGGTGAGCAGTGTTGTAATGTTATTATCTGGTTGCGAACCCGGCTGACCCAAGCTCGGGCGTAGACGCTAATTATTAGCGCGTTTTCGTCGCCAGTCCCATCATTGCCATCGGCCTCGTCGTTTTCGGCTCGTGCCACGTGCGACTCCTCATTGAAGACAATGGTTCATCTACCCTTCAACTCTGAGTGACGACAGCGGCGTAACAAAGGAGACGACTTCGGCATCGCGGACACCACGCGACTGCTGTTTGAAGTCTGCCTTTGGGTATGATTGTCGGTTCCGTTTCCGGCGTTTTCCCGCGGGCTGTCAGACGCCACTATTGCCGACGACGGCCCAAAACCTCCAGCTCCCGTGCAACGCCCAGAGCTAGACCCAGTCTCGCTCTCATTCATGACGAAACTCGCTGCATGCGGCGAGCCACGTGGTCAGGCGCAAACCAGCTGCGGAGAGCGCATGCGCCAAGCCCGCAGCGGCGGCGGCAACGGCGAACGTGGCCGTCGGCGGAGCTCGGCTCAGCGAGTCACGTGATGTGTTGCCAAGGATACGGCGCAGCTGCGGTCAAATGAAGGTAAAATTTGACGCGACGGCGAACCCGCTCAACGAGATTAGAAACGATCTGAATCGGAACTGGGTCCCTCGCGTTATGAAACCGGCGTCTATGCGATTGCGTTATCATCTCATTCGGTGGGCACAGCATTTCCTTTGGTTTCGTAGCGCGGACGCGTTGGCTTAGGACTTTGGTTGAGTTGACTTTGGCTTTCACAGTTTAGATATTGGACTTCAGGAGGGTGGATTGTGTAATTTGATTTAACTGAGTTTGCATGAATAAAGCTTCACTTTTTAACCATCTTCTTTTTAGAAAGCGGCAAACCCAAGAAGAGCCAAGTTAGAGCTAGTGAAGATTACCAACGCCGCTGTTTCCTCAGTCTTATCATTTTAATTGCGGAGGTGGCCGATTTCTTTCTTTTCTTCTTCTTTTTTTTTTTTTTTTGCAAAGTGACATAATATTTCTGAAAAGTTTCTCTTCCCAACGTAAGAGACTTCCGGTTCCGCTTCGAACGCCAGCAAACGTGTCTCGCTTCGGGCCCCTCTTTATTTCATCCTATCGTGAGTTTTTTACCAAAATGACCGCTCTTTACCGGTGATCAACGATTCCTCAAGTTACCGGCAACGTGTTGGTGCCTTTTCCGATCGCCCTGGAATAGAGACTGGACCATACTGGACATTTATCGTGGTTTTTGTGCATCGCTGCCGCTAAGCCTACTGGCACCGCCGTGGGCCCAGCGTTCGAGCCAGCGTTCGAGCCAGCCACTGCGGGGCACGCGAGGGGAATCGCTCGTGGCGTTCTCTGGGCGCCGAGCGAACGCTGCCCTTCTCCCGCCCGGTGTGCCCATGATGGCGTCGGCGCAAATGACGCCGCTCCTGCCGGCGCTTGCTGCAGTGCACAGATTGGCGCCACAGGCTACAACCAGACCCTCGACGTCCGCTACAGCTCAATGTGTGCTGACTCCACCTTCAGCAAATGAACCCCAGACGCCTGCAAGTCCAGCCTTCAACAACGAGGACCCTCATGAAATGGAACACGACGCCGCCACCGGCACGGACCAAGGCGGCCCATGGATACCAGCGTGGACCCGTCGCAAGCCGGTCAAGCAAAGTGTCATCACCCGTTTGGACAGGGTGAGTAGACCCCGGGAACTGCTCTTGCTTCGGCCACTCTCTAAAACCTCTATTCGCGATATTCCAAAGAACGCTCTAGCTGCTCTCATCGGAGGCACCGCCCCTACCTTAGAATTAGCAGAACTTTCCACGCATAGGTATGACCTCGCTGGAAACTCCATTCAGATCACTCTTTACGATAAGGAACATGCTGCACGCTTATTGTCAGCTAACTGTGTTCAGTTCCAACACGCAGGCCGTCAGGTTACTGTACCCATTGAGCTCAAACCCCTACCCAGTCGCACAAACACATCACGTGGCGTCATAACGGTCGAGTCGAACGACACCAACGAAGACATACTGCAATAAATACGCTGCGAGCAAGCAGATGTACTATAGCAGTTCAACGCATTGGCAAAACTAATCGGGCCGTTTTGACTTTTGACTCCCCCACACAACCACGAGTCGTGAAGTACTACATGGCAATCGTCCAAGTGGCTCCCTATCAACCCAAGCGGATGGTGTGCTTTAGCCGCCACACGGTTGGCCATATGTCTAAATACTGCCCACGAAAACCTGTCTGTAAAAAATGTGGCCGTACACACGACGAGACGCTGCCTTGAGAGTGCACGCTCTTTTGCGCTGCATGCAAGAGGGATGGCCACCTGGTGGCTGTCGACCCAAAATGTCCCGGTCGAACAGCTACCCCTCCGCGGTCTACTTCGCGTATCCAGGATGGTATTACGTGGGCGGACCGCGTTGTTGGACGCACCAGCCCCCCCCCCCCACAGATGAGGCAGCGCCGCTTTCTTGCCCAGCTATGGAAGGCTCGACGCCGTCCAACACAAACGGACTTGTCAATCAAGGCATTTTAAGACAGCTCGACGACCTGCGCACAGAGCTGAAACAGTTGCGCGAGGAGAACCGACAGCTCAAAGTGGAACTCGCCGCCGCGCGGCAGGGGATGCCACAGCGGTGCCCATTGCAACAGCAGATCCTCCAAAAAAGTCGGCCCTTCGGGATCGTTCGGCTACTACAGCCTCTTCTCGGCGCAGCCGTAGCATTAGTCGCAAACGCACCCCCACCTCCCAACCACCTTCTGAAGCGCAATAATTCATGCAAGTTCTCAAATTCATCCCAGCCGACCTCCAGCAGGAACGCCGCGAACGTCTCGCGGATATGGAGAAACTGCGTCTGCTTACTGACCAATACGCCACGCAAACTGCAGCCATGATCGGGTACATTATTAAATATCTTCCAGGTATACCTGCGGAGGAGGACAAGCCACCACCAAGAAAGGTAACAGTACGCGATACGACCGCAGAATGAAGCAATCCCTAAGAGCTCTACACTGGAACTGCCGCAGCTACTTTCAAGCCGGACCTATTCTCGCCGCTCGTGTCTCCCAAATTTTACCGTTTCTTATTTTCCTTCAAGAAACCCGCGCTCCTCCATCTCTTCGAGGATACACTACCTTCACAGAACCAGCCATTACTCACGTTAGCAAAAAGCGCCCACCCTCTCAGCCACTGGTAGTTGAACAAGCAGCTGTACTGGTTCGTTCAGATCTTGGATGCCGCCGTGTCAGTGTTCCTGGGCAGTGTTCGAAGGATCACGAGGTCGTCATCGTGCACATTCGGCTCCCGGACGGTAAAGATCTGATTGCGGCGTCGGTTTACTACCGTCCGGTTAGTGGTTCTCAAACGCATGTTCGGTATAATTGGCTGCAACACCTGGTGTCTCAGTTTCCTCGAACTCCTGTGCTCATAGGTGGCGACTTCAACGCCCGCAGCACCACTTGGGGCTACCCTTCTACGGATGGCCGGGGAACTCGGTTGGAAACCATGGTTGACGATTGTGGGCTTCAAATTCTTAACGACCCTACTCTTGTTACCCGCATTGGCCTACATCCTTCCCAGCGGAACACCTCCCCTGATCTCACCATTGCGTCTCACGACATCGTTCGCGAATGGGCCCCCTACTCCACAACGTGGGGTAGTGATCATTTCCCCATACTCATTACATTACACGGCAAACGCTTTCGCACGCGCCAACGGCTCACACGCACGGACTGGGGGGCTTTCCGCGCACAGGCTGTGCTCGCAGGTCCGATAACCCTCTCGACGCTCATCAATACCATTCAAACGGCTCGGGATAGTGCACTTGAAGATATTGAATGCGACTCCTCAACACCAGCCCTCGACGCTCATATGGCCAACCTATGGAAACGGGCGCATGCACTCACAGCCCGTTATGCCCACAACGGGAAACGCCGTTCAGACCTTGTAAAGCTACGGCGCCAGTACAAGTTGATCCGGGAATACCAGCGAGTACTATCAAATGAGCATTGGCACAGCCTCTGCGACAAGCTAGGGCAGGAAAGAGGGCTATATAAATTGCGGGGCCTTTATCGGGCCCTTTCTAATAAAAGGAAACAGAAATCTCCTCTGTTTGCCTCTCTTACCCTCAAAGATCCACCAACAACGGTCGAGCATCAGCTCATCACGACTTTCTTCCCTCACGCCTCCCTCCAGCAGCAACCGCCATTACCAGTAATCACCATCCCAGCCCCCTCCGCGGACCTTGACTCGCCGTTTACTCTTGCCGAACTTCAGGCTGCGCTCTTCCAGGGTAAACAACGCTCGGTTCCGGGACATGATGGCATCACATGGCAACACCTTCGTAATCTAGATGGCTCCCCCATTGCCGCACTGTTGGACCTTGTTAATGATTACTGGGCCACTGGCGAAGTTCCAGAACAACTCAAACTTACGCATATTCATCCAATACTAAAACCGAACAAAGACTCTACTAATATATCTAATCTCCGACCGATCTCCTTAACCCCGGTGCTTTGTAAACTCATAGAACGCCTCATTAATATTCGCCTTCAACATCATCTGGAGTATGTCTCACCATGGTTTCATCCGGCGCAGACGGGTTTTCGTCCCAATCTGAGTACCCATGACTGTCTTTGGCTGCTACGCCGAGTCTTAAATCGCACCTCCCGGGCGGGTAACCCTGACTACGTCCTTTCAGTTGACATACGCAAAGCATTCGATCGCGTTAGTCAGGCTGCTATTCTCGAGGAGCTAGCTCATGCATTCCCTAGTCAGAGGGGCCAAAACTGGGTAGCCTATGCAATTTTCTTGAGAACCGGCCCATTCGTCTTAGCAGCACGTATCCGGGATGGAGCCCCAGGACCTACTACTTGGATAGGTGCGTGCCCTAGGGCTCTATCCTGGGGCCTGTGCTTTTCAACCTAGCCATGGCCCGGGTTGCTCGTACGCTCGAACGGGAATCTGCCGCTCGGTTTGCAATATACGCTGATGATCTCACGGTTTGGGTAGAAGCCGCCGACTTTTCCAACCCGGATCACATGTTGGACGAACTTCAAGGTGCCGCTAACAGCCTCAATCCCATACAAAAATATTGTATGGTCGGCTATAGAAAATCCTTTTTATGGTCGGCTTTAGCTTATTGGCCCAATATTCTTTAGACGTTTCTATGGGTGTCTTTAGCGAATCGTATCGCCATTCCTATGGGTGTCTTTAGCTTCTTCTATAGCCAGTTCTGTGGTTGTCTTTAGATATTCGTATCGACATTCCTATGGGTGTCTTTAGCTTCTTCTATAGCCGGTTCTATGGCTTTCTTTAGGTCTTCTTTCGATATCGCTATGGCTATAGAAGAAGCTAAAGACACCCATAGAAATATCCATTGAAATGGCTAAAGACAGCCATAGAAATGTTTAAAGATAATTGGGCCAAATAGCTGAAGACAACCATAAGAAGGATTTTCAATAGCCGACCATACGATATTTTTGCATGGGCTGCAGCCAGAAGAGAATCGCCACTACTTGAAACACAGCGACAGCAGCAGCCTCTGGGAAATTATTAACACGCTGCCATGCCGGCATATAGCCTTGCGGATCTCTAGAACTTCTCCTGTGGCACTTAGGTTGTGTGGCTATCTGCATTCTGTAATATATGCTCCATGAACACTTCAGCGATATAGGGGGAGTGCAAGGTTGCGACTGCAAACATGTCGCCAGTTTTCATTCACAAAAGGCTTAAACAAAGGCAAACAAGAAAATCAAAACCAAGGGGTTTATTCATCCCATTCATTACATAAAGGGCTACTATCTACGCTACTTCGCCGCCAGTAAACTGTTGTTCACATACGCCGATCCAAACACACAGCACACGCATTCCAACACTCTGGCTCACGCTTACGTCATTCGCTCGACAGCCACACTACGCGGCACATTTTCTACGAACGCCCACCGAGACACAATACCTGCAGGTGCTGGGTAGTCCACAGAAAATAGAACACTCAGAAATCGTTCATTTCACTCAACTCAATGCACGAAGTTGCAAGTATGGTGGCTAAAATGGAAATGCACTCTTAATTAAACAATGAACATAATGCAATAATAAAAAACGTTTTCCAAGCCCGTTCAATTAGTTCCTTGTACGTTTTCTCAGTTCGCGAAAAAATAATTATATTTGTCTCATCACCGCGGCGAAATCTTCACTTCTGTGTACATTGCAATGCCCATGTGGTGCAGCCTCTTCAGTTCGTAAGATCACTCACCCTGGTGTTTTGCGTACGATGAAATTCATGTCGCGGTATCGCAGGTATCCATTTTCGCATGACTTCGGGTTGATGTTGAATTAATCGCAACACTGTCACCGTAAACACCGAAATTTCCGACAGCGAAAAGCGGCACAATTGCTTGGCGTCACACCATCAACACGAACACATTGCAGTCGAGTCGTAAATTTCCAACATTTGGCAACACGTGCCATGCCCGCGCACATGAGCAAGGAGACGAGATGTGGCTGACTGAGTACATCCTGGTATAAGCAGGTCCATCGCGCTAGCAAATAGTGCGGAGATACGTGCCCATCTTTCGACCTTTTTCTAATTTGTTTTCTGGTAATGATTTTATTTGGCAAATACAACATCGCTTAACGTTTTGTTTTCTTCATCCGAAAAAACTATATCTGTTATCAGTACTCAGGGAAAATTTTCTGCCACTATTATTGCTGCGCGCACGAATACTAACACAGCTCGGAACGCCTGACCCTCTTTTCCACGAAAACTTCCCTTCCCACGACCGGGCTACAGCGTCGACGCGCGGGGCACTCACGCCGCACCTCCCCGGCCGGTCGTGGTCCCCTCTGCCTTTTCAATGCTTCCCAGAACTTCCTTTCCCTGCCTCCTTCGGTCCAGTTTGGGTCGCTCTCCCCCTTTCTCAATGACTAATTTCAAAGTGAGCTCCGCGGGAGAAGGAATGCGGTTGTTCGCAGATGCCACCATATTTCTGACTGCGCCCGCAGGAACGGGGGCCGCGAAAGTTCTTTCCAATTTGCTTCCACGCTGAGAAGGCCGTTTTCAGAGAAGCCCGCTTTTTCACTTGACCGCGGCAGCGAAGGGCCGCAGAGGAAGAATTCTCCGAACTTATACGTCTTTCGGTCTCCGTTCATTCGCAAGCTTTGCCGACGCACAGTATCCAAAGTTGCAACCTGAATTTGAGCGTTATCCTTTCATATAACTGGCCGATGAACCTCATCATCGTTATTCAGTCTGTGTGGTAGATGTAGCTAGGTAAATCATGAGTGTATAAATTACGCGGCATAAGTCATATTGGAACCAGCAGAATAGAATTTAATGGTGCGCTCGAATTATACCTTTATAGGCTAACACTTTTTTATTAGCGGCGGTAGACTTAGAGGCTTATGTCACTATGTAGTTAGCTAAGGACGCTTTTATGGATGCAAGCCTCTAAATTCTGCGCCAAACGCTTTCCTAATTCCGGCGAAATGTTGCTTAAAGGCCAACTGCACTCAAATTTCACCTCGGCCAAATTTGTTTTTACTGCGTAGTAAGTACCCCCAAATAAGCTGAGACACAAGTGGTAGCCCCGTGAAACGCCTCGTTAATCAGTGAGAAGCGTTTAAAAAGGCTCCGCCGCAGACCACTCTGCACCTGCCGGCGGATCGCGTAAACAGCCATGACGCGCCTGTGACGTTCCAGCCGACGGTGGCTTTTTCCTCTGGCCAGCCACGCAGCGGGAGAACCGGTCGAGCTCTGCTGCCCCGTGCGCGCGTAGAGCTTGCGCGCAGACATTCTCCCGAACTGGTGACCGTCCGGCCGCTCGCTGGACGGCTGCAACGTCACTGCAATGGCCGCGCTCTCCTCGGTTTCGGTTTCAAAATCGCCGATTTTTGCTGGCCGCTTGCGGCGTCCACGTGCGTATTTCAGCTGTTGTATTTTGCATGTTGCTTTCTTTTTAAGCAGACTATACGGAAATAGGGTTTTCAAGAAGTCGAAATTTTGAGTGCAGTTGGCCTTTAATTGTCCCACGTCTAAAGGTTTACAGTTATATATTGCGCTGTAGCCAGCCGCAGAAACTTTTATGGGTGCCTCTCTTTAGCTTTAGGGCAGATTCTCTCTAATAGCTGGCAGAAGACAGCTGAATGGTTCCAATTATGTAGACTTAGAGCTAGACAACGGCCTATAGCCAGCCAAATGAGCTTTTATGGCTTTCTCTCTTTAGCTTTAGCACGAACTCTTTTCAATAGCTGGTAAAAGACAGCTGAATGGTTTCAAGTCTGTAGACTTAAAGCTAAACAATGGTCTATAGCCAGCCAAAAGAGCTTTGTCGCGGCTGGCCTATAGAACTAAAGCCATAGATTTTTCTTTAGCTGGCTACAGTAGCCTGAATAGCTGTGACTCTATAGACTAAACACACTAGGATGTTCTATAGTCGTCTAAAGAGAATTGTATGGTTTACATTCTTTAGTGCAGGATGCATACAAACTTCAATAGCTGGCTATAGCCTAATTTATGCACTTTTATGGGTGACCATAGGGACCCATAGGCGGCCATAGCTCACCATACATTTTTCTATAGACGCCCATAAGGCATTTTTGTATGGGATGAAACCCTTCCGACACTAGGACTTGAGATTGCCCCGGAAAAGACGGCATTTCTCCTTGTTCATGGTCGCCATCAGCTCCCACCGGATATACGCAAGGTCATCTACCTCGGCGACACGCCAGCCTCCCCTAAAAGTGGGCAAATTCGTATTTTAGGAGTCCCGTTGGCCAGCAACAATAGCGCTAAGTGTTGGATCAGCCAGCTTAAGCGCAACTGGAAACCCATGCTTCGTCTCATTTCGCGCATGTCGAACAAGTACGGCGGAGCATGCCAGTCAGCCTGCCTTACGCTTACTCGAGCAGTGGCAATGAGTCGACTTACGTATGGCGCACCTGTCTATAAGCTCAACAAAGCGCATATGAAACATCTTCACGTTCTTCATCGGGCCGTTCTTCGCACCATTACCGGACTTCCGCGCCATACCCGCACGGAAGCCCTGAATCAATCAGCCCCGGTACCCCCGCTCGAACTGCTCCTCGAGGAAACCCGACAGCTGCACGAAGATCGCCGTTCCTTGACATGGCAGGGTGCGGCTCTTACAGCTTGGGACTCGCAAATGGCGCTCCCCCAGACCCTACCGCAGCCTCCCTCTCCTCCATGGAAACGGCCCTTAGGGGTTGACAACCTGCAACGCAGAGGCGTCCCAAGATCCCGATCCAGAGTTCGCCATCATGCTGTTTCTCGCACTCTGGAGGCTAAACTCCCTGATGAACAAGACATTTACACAGACGCGAGCGTGTCTGCTAGTCGCATGGGACTGGCTTGGCGATGTCCAGGTATACCTAGTTTAGACGGCGCTCGAACTCGACAAACATCCAATACTTCTATAATGGGCGCTGAGCTACATGCCATCCTCGCAGCCCTCGACCACTTGACCTACGAGACGTCTGCCCCATTACCACTCCACATTCGGTTCCTGACTCCCAAATGGCGCTACGTGAGCTCTGGAAACCCTTCTCCGATCACCCTTTGGTCCATCAGATTCAACATATGATTAGTCTGCTTGCTCGCAATGGTACCTCTGTACGTGTTACGTGGATACCGGGACACATGGCTCAGGGTTCCGGCAACCAGGCTGCCCATGAGGCAGCGCAGGAGAGTAATCGAGTAACTCCTCCACTGGTTGACAGCCCTGCTCCCCCGCTCTCCCTCAGGCAACAGCTGGATCGCGCTCGCCAGGCTAGGCACAACCGCCTTGCCGCTGCCACTCCTGTAGGTTTCCTGCATAACGCCCCATCCCTAACTCGTCCTGCCGAAGTTTTTATTAACAAATTTCGCGCGAATGCTGCATTGACTCCCCACATAACACGCAAATGGCATCACCCGACCGGCGATCCTCCGCCCTACTGCCCATATTGCAACACAGCTACAATAGCAAACCTGACCCACCTTATTTGGCACTGCTCTGCGTACCAATCCTTCCGCCCCATCCTGTTGAATTCCCTACCCAATCCAAGCGAGATACCTCCCACGACACTCAGCGACCCCGATTTCCTTGCTGCCCTTGGGCGCTTCGCTCTCGAGAGTGGTCTCGCAAAAGTAGTTTAGCCGGGGTCTACCACCCCTATGTGTGCATTCAGCAACTGACTATTCCTCTCCAGGATCTTCAAATGAACATCACCTCGTGACCACCTCTCCCCTCCCCTTTCCCCCCTTCTCCCCCTTCCGGCCCCTGGGCCTTCCTTGTGTTAATAAAAGACCTTCACTCACTCCCAACGTAAACTGAACATCGACCGCAGTTCCAACAAATGGAAGTTCCGGGACATATTGCCTCAAATTGTCGGTAATGTTTCACAACAGTTTCTGTTTCGAAACGAAGACCGCCGATTCTCTGTAATGGCGACTGGCGGGAATTATGCCGTTCTGTTCTTTTCCGTCAGTTGACGGAATTTCACGGAACATGACCTTTCCGGAGCGAGAACTGTTCATGGAGTGTAATCTTATTGCCTCAAATTGTCGGTAATGTTTCACAACAGTTTCTGTTTCGAAACGAAGACCGCCGATTCTCTGTAATGGCGACTGGCGGGAATTATGCCGTTCTGTTCTTTTCCGTCAGTTGACGGAATTTCACGGAACATGACCTTTCCGGAGCGAGAACTGTACATGGAGTGTAATCTAGATAAACGAAGCAGGTTCTGTCGGATTTTTTTTTAATCGAAAGCTTTCTTAGTGGGACCGAGGGCGTTCTGTAAGAAAAGTAATGCATTTCTGCATGCGCCTCGTCTCAGTCCGGTTAGCGTCCTATTTGTCTTTGTATTCAATATGAAACATTCAATATGAAATATGAAACAGCCCCATTCTACGTCCTTTCGAATTTCTCCATAGACAGGTTGGTCGACCGGAAAGCTCTGATAAGATCTCTGGACACACGGCACGTGCATAAAACCGGGCTTCCATAGTGTCAAGACGGTTACTTGAAAATTGCCAAAAAGGAACGGTTCTTGATAGGACAATACACGCGTCGATCATGAAGAAGAACCAATGTATACCTAGCGTCACTAAATAAGCTACGCTTTATTTAGTCATAGCGTCACTAAATAGAAGCCTTTATTTAGTGACGCTATGTATACCTATATGTCATAAGCCACGTACCGGTATACATGGAGATCGTTCGTATATGAGCTTATAAAGTGCACGAAACATCGCCGCATGAGTTCGTTCGCCATTTGGGTCTTTGAAGGTTTGACGATCGATTGGACGCACTTTCAGCGAGGGTTGAGCGCATTTTTAGCTTTCGAGCTTCCCTCAAATTTCTTTAAAAGAGAATGGTAATTTTTTTTCTTAAATTGATGAAATCCGGGAATTTTCCTGTTATGGTCAAAGACGAGAGATTTCCCTGCAACACCGCCGCTCGAACAAGTTTCGTGCACTTGTTTTTCGTAAATTGGCGGAACTTTGCGGAACGTTCCCCGTTGTGAAGAAAAACGAGATATTTTCCTGCAATGCCGTCGAACAGGACATGTTTCGTTCTTTTTTTTTTTTGTAAGTTGACGGAATTTTTTTTTTTAGTATTGCGTAACTAATCGCGTCGTCTGCTACCATTCTTCACTCCACCGTTGCGCCTACGCATTACGACTACTTCAGAGCTAGAAGCGGCTCGATGGGTGTGACCATGCTAGGCACAGCGGCTGCTCTTTGTGCCAATGGACAGTGCAGTAGATGCACAGGGGGCACGAGGAAGGAAATATGAATATGAAGTTAGCGCGTATATCGCCTCTGTCACGTTCAGTGCCTCGCAATCTATACTTTCAGACCGTGGATGGGGTAATTCAATACTTCTACCAGTGTCGATGCTCAGCGCCGCGTTCTTCTCGCTGAACAGCAGCGTAAACGACGCCATACCAACGTGCATCCGCTAACCCCGATGTGGTGGCTAAACTATAGCTGAAAACAAAACAAAACAAGGAGGACGTGACAATAAAAAATAACCGAGCGGCACTTCCCCATGCTTGAGCGTTACCACTCGAACCAGCCCTATGAAACGACCTCAATTTGTTTTGTTGTTGTTGTTGTTAAATGAAATCTCGATCTGCTGGTTTTCCGTTCACTTCCTTCACGTCCGTGGGACAGATATTCCAGAGAGGTGTCTCTAGTGTGATGGCGAGCAATGAGTCCACACTCTTATCGAAAAAGCTCGTAAAAGGGTGGTAACGTCTGCATTCACTAACTCCTTACGAACTTCACAACCTCACAGAATGGTACTTAGGCTCTGCCATTAAGTACGGAACCTAAATGCTATCGTTACTAGGCTAGACCGTGCACTTAGTAATTGCTGCTTGTTTGATACTAAATTACTAATAATACAAAATTCTATCAATTATCGAAAATAATACCTACAGCAGTCTTCCCACTCCAAATCACGATTGAAATGTTTCTGCGAATTCACATGCTGACTTGTATATGCTCTCATTAAAATGCATAATTCTAAAATTAGCGCTAAAATATTTGATTTTTGCAACAAGCCCACCGACTCTATCACAGGACTTTCCGTTGCTGGGTATAAAAGCAAGGAGAGCAGATGTACCTCCATGATAACTGCTTTATACTCGCTCTCCCCGCGTATCCCGTTGGTTTTCTTGTGCAATTTTTTTGTTGTCGAAGTGTGATATATGTGCGTGTTGAATGTGTATATGTTGTGTCGCGTGAACAGCCGATACACATTGTCAAGCGTAGCTTTTTACTAGGTTTTGCATGGCGAGTTAGTAAAAGCACTGAGTACCTAGTGTATACTGTGACAGGTAACTGGTTAGTGTTCTGTTAGTAAGTGCCACGACCTTTTTTAAGAGCACACTTTGCGTAGAAATTGCGCCTTATGTGAAGTTGCGGCCTGGTTCTTTGGAGTTCGCAAGAGTCACTGAGGAGTCAATTGGTGCGGAGAAGCAGAAGTCCTGCATAACGCAGTAGTTGCGGCCAGTGCACTCTGTGTTAAACTTTAGTTCGTATACGGCCAAGAAAAGAAACAGGTTTATGTTCAAATGGTGGCACACGGGGCCGCATTAACAGTTATGAGGGCGCAAAAAATAAAGACACAGAGGGGGCCCTCTTTTTTTCCGCCCCTCCCCCCTTGCACTTACAGGCCCCGTTCACACGGCTGCAACAGAAATGCATTGCAGCGAGCGCAGCGGCGAGATAATGGGTCCAACCCTCTGACACTGCGACTTCGGAGCGAAACGTGCCGTTATATATATATACATCACATCGACGCGACAGAAGTGTTCGCTGCGCTTATGTCGCAAACATGTATGTAAACGCGGCCACAGACTACATGTCTTACAACTTGACGTGTTTTAGCATTCACCTCAGAGAACAAATTCCGCATTTACTCAAAGAATCCCTAAACTGGTCATGACCATCGGATGTAGCTCTGTTATTGCGTAAATACGTCGGACATGTCAGCACAAATTTGCGCCGTCGATTCGTCAACAGCGAGCGAAAGGACAGATAACGACAGAGTGCATGGGTGAGGAGAAGTGGACGATCAGCGGGGCTTCGACAGCGCATGCGGAGAGGGGATGTAAAAAAACTAAGGCCGTTCCTCTCAATGTGAAAGCTGGTGGAAGTTCCTGACCAACACCTGTACGGTACCAGAGACCATTCGACAATGTTGTTATCCACAGCACTGCCACCACTCTATCGCAGCCGATCTCCACCACCTCATCTGGCACTGCCCCAAGTTTTCTCGCTTTCGTACATTCCCTCCCCTCACCACGACACCTCAACTTACATCGACCCAACATCCCTCTCAAACGACGCGCTCTTCGAAATCATCATTTATGCCACAAAAAGCGGCCCAGTACGGGCAATTTAGCAGTGGTCTGCACCAGGGTCGTAGCCAGAGGGGGGGTTTGGGGGTTCTAACCCCTCCCGAAATCTTTTCCAGACAGCGCATAAGCAATACTTACTGTTGCTATCGGCAAAACTACCCCCTTGCCAAAACCTATAACCCCCTCCGAAAAAAAATTCTGGCTACGGCCCTGGTCTGCACGACTTCTGAAGAGACCCCTTAAAGACGGCGTCACAAGGACTGTGCTCCGCCCTCCCCATTCCCTTCCTCCTCCCCCCTGGTCTTTGGCCTTCCTTTCTGATGAAGTTAACAACAACAAAAAGTTGTCGTGGCCGGTTACTATATCTAGTAAGTGTGTTGTCGAACTGTCGCTCGGCGTCTCGTTGTCTGCTTTGAGCCAGTTCACAAATGAAGCCTACACGCTGAGCTTTCGCAGGCGAAACACCGACAACGCGATGACCCCGATCTTTCTCCTTTAAGTGGATATATTGCCGGCAGCCGGGGGTGCATCATGACTTATACGCACGGAGGAATTTTGCTGTGGCGCCAGTCATGCATCACATTTTGTTGCGACAAAATCATCGCCATAATAATAATAATTAATAATAATAATAATAATAATATTTATAATCACCATTTCCGTCGTCATCATCATCATCAAAAAGCCCGACAAAAAGTGGGCCTAAAGTAGGGCCTGACGATAGCTAGAAGGGAGCCCTGGCAAGCGGTACATTGTGCGGGCAAAAGTACAAACTGGGACAATTACGAACCTAGAGTAAAGCAAGAAGATAAGGTACCACAAAACCAATCAAACAAAGACTACGCACGCTAAAAACAGCAACAGACGGGATCAAAGCTAACACAGAAATAGACAAAGGGAAAATAAGGAGATAACGAGTAGGCAAACCGACTCGCGAAAGGGGGCATTAGACGCCACTCTGTAGACACAAGACCTAAATAAGGAAACAGAATCACGCGGTTCCAGGAACATTCGCAATCCAGTCACACAAGAACGACTGACGCTAATTCAGCCTTGTCGCTCAATATCGCTGACGTTTATACGGTGAGTCAAGCAACGGACTTCCCCGTGTAACCAGGCCCTCGCCGACAAAGCAGATGAGCCACGGAGGTAAACGGCCGCCGAGCGTTAGCCCAATATAAAACTCGCGCGATGTGTAAGCGACGTGCTTGCGCCCAAACGATGTGCAACTAGCCTGCTCGTTTACTTAGGCCGCGCGGGAACGGGAATCCGCACTTAACGTCGAACGTGGGGAAGAGGGGCGCACGGCCGGTGATCCGTCTGGACAGCTGTCCTCTCCCCCCTCTGGCGGAAATGAGAGAAGTTCCGTGCTCTGGGGAGAACGGGAGTGCGCGCACCGCGCCAGAGTCTAGTGGAGGCCGAGTCGGAAATGATGTTGCCCGGGGCACACTGAGTGATCGGACAGACACTGCGGAGAAAGGTTGTACCTCTGCACGCCTTGCCTCTGTGGGTCGACATCTACGTAGAAAAGCTGCAAGCAGCAGCGATCAGTTTTTTCCCCGCGTCTGTTGCCTATCCAGCGAGGCGGGATGTCAGAACAAACAGTGAACATCGGAAGACATGTTCCCCCCAGGGGCCGGGCCCTTATGCACAGGGCATTTGTGAATGTGCCCGATCTGGAAAGCGTAAAGACGGCTGCGAGGATGCGATTACAAGCCAATCCAAGCTATTCCAGACAGCGAGATTTGCTCCGAATAGGAAGGGAGAGTAGGCTTCGAAAGATCGGAATCATTAACCACAACCGTCTCCGAATACGTGAAGTCAAGAAATGTTCCTTGGGAAGATGAGGGGTGTCGATGATGGGGAAAGGGGGAAGTACTTATAAAACTAGGAAGAGGTGAAGGAGGATGTATATGTAAACGAAAAGACAGAAACAGTAAAGGGCATGGCATTAGTATAGTCGCTAAGCAGTACCACAGCTTGCAGGGAAGCCTGGAGAGGTTTTAATGCCTGAGGTCGAAAGCTTTTGGTCAAGACGGGAACAGAAGGCAGTCTCTAGAGGAAACATGAAGCGTGGGGAGCGGCAGCAAAAGATCACAGTGCTACATAATTGACTCCTGTTCAGTATGTGTTCTTCGGTTTCGGTCACAGCACATTTAGTGCAGCGAGGATCAGAGGACAGGATAGGCTGAAAGAGTAAATCAGTGTCGGTGCTGTTTATTGCACAGCGTAACTGCTGTCAAGAGCACCTGAAACAGTTGATTGTAAGAATTAAATATCTTTACAGCGAAGCTGTTTGCATCTAGCTAGCCTCTGTATATGTGTTCGCAGGGGAGTTCCCGGGCCGGAAATGTCCGCGTACAGAACGCGTCCGCGAGCACAAAAATCCTGCAGAAATTCAGATAATTACCTACTTATGCGTAGTGTAGCATTCTTTTGCCGTTCGTCTTGAGCGTGTGTTTTTTCCAGCCATTTTTTTTTTTGGTTTTTCGAAATCCTGTCCGACCAATTATCTCCATTTACGCTATTATAACCATAACTAATGAAACTTTTGCGAAATCTGCATTATTGTGGAAATGCCATGCTTTATACGTTTTGCCATTTTTCGCAATTCTTTAAAATTTTTCTTATTTATTCCTTTTTCGAAATTTCGTCCGACCAATTATCCCCCATTCACGTTATTACAACAATTACATTTGGAACTTTCGCGAAATCTGAATTATTGTGGAATGTAGGGCGTAACACTGTCCTTGCTTGGGGGGGTACTCGGCAAAGAATGCTACGCATTAAAACCATTTGCGCGGCTTCCACTAGCGGCCCAATAAGGCTGGAGAAACGGCAGAGCTGGCGGCCCCTCGCCCTTCTTCGGAGACTCGGCTGTTGCACCTCCCATGGATTTCCGAACTCGTCGCTGCAAGTTCTCCGTGACTGGCAGGCCCGGATCGTTTTGTCCGCGGGATTGCACATCTCTCCCAGAGTGGACCGCGTTAGAACGCGCTAGAACCCGTGGCAACCGGCTTCGCAAACTCGGCGTCTGTAGCGCGAACTCGGCGTCTGCGCTCCCCTTTTCAGGCGCTAATGCACGCGAACTGGGCCAGTACAACAGCTCGCGAGAGATCAAGCCACGAAGGCAATCGCATAGAAGCCGGTTGCATAACACGAGGGGCCCTGGCTAGATTCCGACTACGGTAAGCGATTAGAGCGACCGTGTACACAGTGTTTGGATTGGATTTGGATTTGAATTTGGATTTGGACTTGGATTGGATTTGATTGGAATGGATTGGATTAAATTGAATTGTACCGGATTGGATTGCATTGGAATTGTATATACTGTACACGCGCGTTTACAGTTCACTCATTTACATGCGCGAGTGGGCAATGCCACGGGTGATTTACGGTAAGAACGATCCCCAGTGCTTCGCCCACTCGTCATGATTCACTTCGGGGAGATGCGTGAATTTTTTTTCCTTGGTTCGTCTGTTTTTGTTTCATGCGGGGCGGTCTTTTAATTGCTTTCTGTTGTGTTTAATTTTGGGCACTAGGGTATCGATTTTTTCGTTCCTTTATTATTTATTTCCGAACTCCCTAACCCATGCGTGCATTTGCCTTTCCGTCTCGTAATGAGGCGGCCAGGGAAGGCGAGATGGAATGGAATGGTTTTTGCAGGCTATGGACGCCGAAGTTCGTCGTTAGGTTTATTAATTCCTTTCCGCTTCATAATTAACCCATTTGGTTCTAATACTTGTGAAAATTTCTACCTGGCCTTTTTTTTTTCTTGTGGGTGTTGCGTTCGAGAGTGTTCTCGAAGGTCGAGCTGGCCGACGCTGGTTGTTGTTGTTAACTTTATTAGAAAAGAAGGCAAAAGGCCAGCGGGGGGGGGGGAGGGAATGGGGAGGGCGGAGCACAGTCCTTATCGTCGTCTTCAAGGAATCTCTTCAGAAGTCGTGCAGACCAATGCTAAATCACCCGTACTGGGCCTCTTTTTGAGGCATAAATGATGATTTCGAAGAGTGCGTCGTGTGAGAGGGATGTTGGGTCGATGTAAGTTGAGGGGTCGTGGTGAGGGAGGGAATGTACGAAAGTGAGAAAACTTGGGGCAGTGCCAGATGAGGTATACTCGGTGACAAATTAAGAACGCCACTGATGATGATGATGATGATTCCTATTGGTTTCCCCTTTGAAGCGGGGTGATGACATGTCATCTTACCAAAAAGGACTAATATAACCATGTTATACACTCTTGGTTTAATACTAGCGCTGCTTAGGGCAGGCACTAAAGCTTATTAGGCCCGAAATACTTTCTTTTCCCTGTTACAGGTGGTAACTGTCCTAGGCAATATTCCCGTCTCTGCTTTTCGTCCACCAGCATTCTAATCTAACCGGAAGTTGCCGCTGTGCCTTATCACCGTAGCCGGATGTTTCTCCGCGCGGCGCAAGTAGGGCGTTACTGGGAATATTTTGAACATGGCGTGAGCCGTTCGCGTGATTTTTTGGACTTAATATGCTTATAAACGACTCCAGTGACGACAAACAAACTGCGTGAGACAAGGCAGACGATATCACGCATTCATAGCAAACCCCTTTCAAAACGCGCGCGCACTGACGTCACGGGTCCGGCGCTTTGGCGGAGTGATACACTACATGAGGTGGTGCCGTTCTTGAGTTGTCGGCTGCGATAAGAGTGGTGGCAGTAGGGATAAGGGGGGAGGGGGAGGGGGCGTGCAGTGGATAATACCATTGTCGAATGGTCTCTGGTGCCGTACAGGTGTTGGTCAGGAACTTGTTTAAGAAGATTTCATGTGCTCGGGTCAGGGTGGGGAAGGAGGTGATGTGGCATGAAGGGGTGAGTACCTTGAGGCGTTGTTTCAGTTGCCTGAACCTACGGAGCCTGACTGCGGGAGCGAGAGTGGGGTCATCTTCAGGGCAGTTGGGCCAGGGGTGGTCCGAGAAGGGCGGCGCCGGGGGTCCATCGGAGGCTATTGTGAGAAGGGCCTCCGGTGCAGCCACGTGAGCTGCTTGGTTCCCAGGAGCGGCTGGTTCATGACCGGGGGTCCAGTCGATTCGGACTTGGCAGCCTGATGTTTGGAGCTCAGTGATTTGATGAATAATGTGGTGGACAGAAGGGTGGGTGGACCTGGGATGACAAAGTTCTTGGAGAGCTTCATATTATTCTGTTAGGATACAAAGGTTGGGGGGAATGGGGAGATGGTAATCGTACAGGAAGTTGGCGAGAGAATCGCGGATAGCGATGAGCTCCGCGTCCGTTGAAGTAATATTGGGAATACGGTGATATTGGGCTCCCATGATGGATAAATTATCCGGGCTGATCCATGCTGTTCCAACGTGTGGGTTCATGTGGCTAGCGTCTGTGTAGACGTCAATTTCACCCGGTCGTTTAGTTGAGGCCAGGCGTCGGCAGCGTTGCTGTCGAAGCTTGGGCTTCCTGCGTGCGACGGGTTGCGAGGTGACGGATTTAGTGAAGTGGGGCCGCTGCCAGGGGGTTGTTGGGTCTGGATAATTAGGTAGGGGAATATGACTTCGTTGATCCCACGCGGTGAGGAACACGCCTTGGTGGGTGAGTTGTCGTTTAAAGGAGCACTGACACGAAAATTTCATGTTACACTTTTATTGCTTTTATCAATGCTTAATGGCCTGGTGAACCTGAAACAGCACTTCAAATACTTCAACGCGCGATAGTTAATTACATTGAACGGCCTGAAAATCGTTTGTTTCAAATTCCCGCGCTTTCATCCCGAACGGCGCATATGACAGAATCCCTGCCTGACCTCACCGCTTTGTGCGGACGTCACCGGCGCCCGCTTGAGAGGGTGTTGCTCCCGCTCGTCGCTCGTGGGGCCACGCGCATGAAGTGACGTCACAAGTTTTTGACGAGCGCTTGCGCGCCACTTCTTTTGGTTTTCCTTGGATGATGTCACGCTGAAGTCCATTTGCTGAGTGCAGCTTCTAGCCACCTTAGTGCCGCTCCGCGCGCTGCTCCGTCGGCGCGATAAATGAGATCCAATTAAACTATGTTCTTCGCGTCGCAGGCCGCTCATATTTCAGCCAGGGTATTCGGTTGAGTGAAGGAAGTGAACTGTGCAATAATGTCAACGCCGAAAATTGGTGTCAGTGGTGCTCCTTTAAAATTGTGTTGATCCGTTTGTTCCTGAATGATGCGGTCGATTATTGGGAGGGTCGCTTCTTATTGGAGGTTTGCAATTTTTGCATGACGTGGGAGGTCAGTGATGGTGCGCTGGGTGGAATTGTGAAGAACTTGTAGCATGCGTCGTTGGGTGCAGTTGAGGTCATAATGTGTCCCTCCGTACGAAAGAATGCCCACCGCTACTGCTCTTCCGAGGGTGGTGATAGCCTTTTGTTTGGCTCCCCCATGTTTGTTTGAGAGCCGTCGGAGGGTGTGCTGCACGAAGTTCCATTTCTGCTTAAGTCGATTAAGCCATACTGTGGGGTTGTTCCTGGTTCCAATGTATACGCTGCGAGGAGTTCAATTGGTTCCAGTCTGGCTGAGGCAGAAATGGAGGCGACACTGACTTGACGTGGCACGTAATCGGTGGGGGGTTGACGGCAGAAGATCACGGGGAATTCAGTTTTGTGAGGTGCGAGGGACAGGCGAAGGTCGGGGAGGACCTTTTCGAGTCCCGTCACTGCTCACTGGGTAATCATGGCGTCTTGATTTGGGTATTGGGCTGATTCGGTCCATATATAATATCGTCCGCGTAGATGGTAAAGCGGGCTGTGGACTCAGTGGTGATCCGTCTTGCTATTCTGGTAATGGCTAAGTTAAAAAGAGTTTGGCCAAGTATGGAGCCTTGTGGTATACCCCTGTCATGGTAAAAGACTCGGGGAGACCAGCTGGAGTAGGTTCCGCGTAACTGAATGGGGCGAGCTTCAAGGAAGTTTCGGATCCAGGTTTGAGCTATCTGGCTGGGAAATGCCTCAGCAAATTCTTCAAGGATTGCTTGTTGGCTAACGCAGTCGAAGTCGAAGGCTTTCTGTAAGTCTAGTGCGAGAAGGTGGTCGGGGGGGTTGTCGGGAGTATTTCCGGTTAATCACCCGTCTGAGGAGCCAGAGGCTGTCAATGGTGCTGAGGTTAGGGCGAAAACCTGTTTGCGAGGGGTGAAAGCGGGGCTTTAGGAATTCAAGATAGTGAGCGATTCGGTTATGGATGAGCCGTTCTATTAGTTTGCATATAACGGGAGTAAGGGAAATCGGTCGGAGATGCGAGAAGTCGTCGGGCGTTTGTTGCTTCTTGTTTGGTTTTGGTATTGGAAATATGAGCGACAGTTTCATGTGGTTGGGAACAAGTCTGGTTTTCCACGAGTGATTGAGCTGGTGGAGGAGGTGTAGCTGGGCTAGTTCAGGTAGATTGCGTAGGTGAATTTGTTGAATTCCATCGTGGCCAGGGGTGGATTTGGGCCTTACTTGACGGAGCGCTGTTGTGAGTTCAGCAAACTAGAATGGGCTTCCAAGTTCGGGCACTGGGTCGTGTATAGTAATATTTGGTAGTGGTTGGGGAGGAGTAAGTGAAGCGGGAGGAAAGAAGCTGCGAAGGAGAGTTTCTTAATTCAGTTTGGAAGTAGTTCTTGCTGGCGATCATTAGAATTGCCACTATTGGTGTGCGGCTGCGTTGTTTGCCACCAAGGCTGCGATAAAGTCTCCACAAAGAACTGAGTCCAGGGAGCCTGCCGAGGTCGTTGCATAGTGCAGCCATGGCGGCTCGATTTCCATCGAGCGGCCGTGGTGCAGCTCAGTTGTCGGTGGCCAGTTGTTTTTGGTAAGCCGGGATCGTTCTTTACTGGTCACGTATGCGACATAGAAGAGAATGTCTTCTGCTGGAAGTACGATAGAGTTGCGTGAGGTACTCCATGCGCTTCCATAGGTTGGCCAAGTGGTTGTCAAAAGGAGGGGAAGTTTCGTCGCAAGTTATGGTCTCTGCTGAGGAAAAGTGCGAGTTCTGAATGATGTCAGTCATTTCCTCCACGCTGGGCGCTCCTAACGAGGCGCGCGCTCACGTGCACTCGGTATTTTAAATGCAGAGCATTTCAGTAACTCACGATGTCACCCGCGTTGACGTCCGTAGTCCGCACCGTCATTGTCCCTACTATATAAAAAAAAAATACTATCCGGCGCCCGGTTTCGATCCCTCGACCCTGCGGGCGGAACGCAATGTACATGGTGCTCTATCCACTGCGCCACAAAGCCGACACAGAATGGGACGCTACGAACGCGCCTTATATCCTTGACTCATTCAAATTACTGCTGACGAGCGCTCTCTCATCAGCAGTTGCCACAAGTGCAACAACATTAACCTAACGCAAACTACTTAACGTCGTGCGCCCCCGGAAATGCTCTGCATTTGATCGTGCCCCTCGCGAGGGGGATGTTTCACTGCGTCTTCTCTCGGTCGCGGGACCCGTGGCGCCATCTGGCGGAGGCGCGGCACAACTCGTAGCATTTTGATAAGATGCGGCACCAGCCAGCTGTGTGTGTGCGTGCCGCACTTGTACAAATGGCGAGTGCATTGGCTGTCCACAGAGCAAAGCATTCGTGCAAGTAAGCCGTTGCAGTCAGTCAGACAGTTCTTGTTTAATAAAGGAACGCTGCACTTATAAGTTGATTTACTCCCTCAGGTTTGCGTAATTGTTCAACAATGTTGACACGAATGAAGATTGCCACCGAAGATTGCCACCGGACTTAAGCATTTAGGTTTGGCTGTGGGTCTGTAAGTCTATTGGGCAGATTCAGTTTCGCTTTGGCCGGGTGGCTGAATCGAGTCACAGAGAGACAGATAGACAAACAGACATACAGACAGACCAAAATTTCTGTGTTTAAGTAGCCCAAGCAAGACTATCGTCTTTAAAAAAAAAAACATGAATCGCCCTGAGCAAACAAAGCAGTCGTCACCTAACTACTAAAGCCTTCTCCTTCTTTTCTTTGTATTTTTTGCGCGCTCCCCCGTGGCACAAGCCCGCGGGCAAGCCTGGACGACGCCGGGCGCTTCTCACGAGGCGCACGTGCGCTCGGCATGGCTGAACTTTATGGTAACGCTGGACGGCGGAACGCAAAGCTTAAAGGAGTACTGACACCAATTTTCGGCTTTAAAGGAGCCATGAAGAGAAAATACAACTTAATTTGAAATAACTAGGATTCAGTATCTCACTCAGTTCCATTAGAACCACAAAAATGTTTTTCTAACGAAAAAAAAGCAAGAAGTATTTAAAAACTTTCAAATTTTGCGCCGCAGTGACGTGTATGAGCAAGAATGACGTCATACGGGCCAACAATAAAATATAATTTTCAGTGCGTTAACTGCACGTTAGCATTCAAGTGATGTGGTCAAATGGAACTAGAGGCCCCATTACAGACGTTCAGTCATGTGTCGTCGCGACAGGTCAGTTAGGCGGCCGCCAATTGCACAAACAAGGTTCGGTGACGTCATAGAAAAGTTGCGGGAAATTGGCTAGGGGGTCGCGACTGCTTCACACGTTTTCTTTAAAGGGACACTGAAGTGATTTGTAAACAATGCGGGATTACGAGCGCATATTGTAGTCCGGAGTCCCTAGGCCCTGTTTCGACCACTCTGAGCGCGCTTACGCGAATTTATTTAGTAGAAAAATCAATTCGAAAATGCTGTCCTCCTCTCTGCACTCTCGCCCATTTTCTGTGGCGTTTTCGTGTGACGTCAGCAGGAGAGGAGCTGGCAATTGGCTGCGCTACTGCACGGCTCGCCGACCTTCCGCGACCGATTCAGTCGGCCCAACGTTTAGTCCGCCGGCCGCCGACGGGTCGTCGCAAGTCGCTCGATCAGTTGAAACTAAGCCACAACACGTTTGTGAATGGAAGAATGTGCCTTTCTTTACTTCGTTAGTTTGTACACTGTATCTAGCTCCAAGTCAAGGTCGCTTCACACAAGCGCTGCACAAGCGCACATGCGACGCTTCGCTGTCTGGTACGCCAGTAGGAAAATATAAGGCCTCTCGAAGGGGGAGAAGAGTCAGCGAAGTCATTATATGTACTAAGGAAATAAAATCAACTGATATATTTACCGTACAGCGTAAAACTAGGGTGCGGGAAGCATTTTTTTGCGCTGAGCGAACAAGCACAGCGGTCAGCAGCACGACTACGCATCAGCGAAGGCTTTTCCGTCTAAGAAATGCAATGCTAGACGTGAGCTATTGTGGAAACTCGGGGGACGCTTACTGCACGAGCGCAATACAACAAAAAGTCGTCTAAACTGCTTAAAATAGTAGACCTAAATAAAAGTGTAATCTGGTTATACATTATATACCTTATATTTGTAAGGTTAGGAAGGCTGGCCCCGTGGCCGAGTGGTCTGCAGCGCTATGTATGTCATCGCAAATGTTTTGCCAGTCATAAGTTCGAATCCCCGCGGGTGCAGGCTTTTTTTTTTATCAGTTAGCTTTTTCGTTTTTCGCGATGTTTTTTATACTGAGTTCCCCCCCCCCCCCTTTTTTTTTTTGGCCCGCAACGTTCATTGCTCCGCGAACTAGTCCACAGAACTCGCGCAGGCTGGCACTGGCGCGCTAGCGAGTTCTCGCTGGCGTGCTGTTGCCATAAGCACCGACTGCTTGCGGGCAGTGGGCACAGGCCAGAATCAACAGACCCTTGGCCTGGTGCGAACACGCTTTTTACGATACAGGCATGAGTGAGGCAAGCTCCAAATATGGGGGAAAAGCGCCTGTATTTGAGCGTCTGCGGGGACGCGGAGGGCGTTCATGCACATCGTAGGCCTCGGCTAGTGAATGCTACGATTCCAAGCCGTCCTGGGAGGCTTATGTTATGCAGTTTACAGCCTACAACATGGCAGAAGCGCGGTACTACTATTACTGGGATAGTAAGAATGCCTATCCAACGACGCCATCGGATGTCAAACATATTGTTTTACAGAACCGAAACCGAAATCGAAACTTGTTTGATTGCTAACCTTGGGCATCGTCCAATCACGGTGCCCCCTCCTCCCAACGTCACAGCTTAGTTGGTGCGGCCGCCGCAAACCGCGCATGGTAGTTTTTCTTCTTTCGCGCTTTGTAAAATAATTACCGATTTGTCAACCGGATAAACGATGAAAAGTGTGCTAATTTGCGCCAGTCTACGCAGTGCAAGCAAAAACGGGAGCTTGGCAAATTCACTTCAGTGTCCCTTTAATATCTCCGTTATTTGTTCGAAGATTGTGAGGATATTGGTATCATTGTTGTCGGGACTAAGCAGTCTTGTATGTTGTCTTCATGGCTCCTTTAATATTACTGCACAGTTCGCTTCCTTTACTCAACAGAATACCCTGGCTGAAATATGAGCGGCCTGCGACGCGAAGAACATACTTTAATTGGATCTCATTTATCGCGCCGACGGAGCAGCGCGCGGAGCGGCGTTCAGCAAATGGACATCAGCGTGACATCACACCGTGATAGCCAAAAGAAGTGACGTGACAGCGCTCGTCAAAAACTCGTGACGTCTCTTCAAGCGCGCCGCCCCGCGAGCGGGCGCCGGCGCATCCACAAACGGGTGCACGTAGGCAGAGCTACAGGCATAACCGCTGCCCAGAAAGACACTTGGTAAAAATAAAGTTCCACACACGGGAAAAGAAGCGATAATCTAGCCCGGAATCGCAATAGAAGTCGCCATCAGTACTTTTATTGAAAGCAGTCATCGAATTTCTGCCGCAGTGGTAGCCAGCCCTAGCACCTTCAGGCAGCTCAGCCGTTCTGCTCCGGCGGCGGCGCGGTCGAAACAACGCCCCCACCGGCCTCCCCAGTGTTTTGTCGTCCGCACAAAGCGGTGAGGTCATGCCGTGAGATCTTTCGGGATGAAAGCGCGGGAATTTGGAACAAACGATTCTCAGGCTGTTTAATGTAATTAATTATCGCGCGCTGAAGTATTTAAGGTGCTGTTTCGGGTTCGCCAGACCATTAAGCATCGATAAAAGCAATAAAAGTGGAAAATGAAATTTTCGTGTCAGTACTCCTTTAAAGGGACACTGAAGTGATATGTAAACATTGCGGGATTACTAGCGCAAATTGTAGTCCGGAGTCCCCAGGCCATGTTTCGACCACTCTAGGCGCGTTTACGCGATTTTATTTAGTAGAAAAACTAATTCGAAAACGCTGTCCTCCTCTCTTTACGCTCGCCCATTTTCTGTGGCGTTTTCGTGTGACGTCAGGAGGGGATGAGCTGGCAATTGGCTGCGCCACGGCTGCGCTACTGCACGGCTCCCCGGCCGACAGAGTCAGTCGGCCCAGCGTTTCGTCCGCCGGCCGCCGGCGGGGCGTCGCAATCAAGGAGGTTAAAAAAAATTGCTTGGTCGTAATTCGTTCGCATAGTTGAAACGAAGCCAGGACACGATTGTGAATGGAAGAATGTGCCTTTCTTTACTTGGTTTGTTTGTACACTGTATCTAGCTCCAAGTCAAGGTCGCTTCACACAAGCGCTGCACATGCGACGCTTCGCTGACTGGTACGCCAGTAGGAAAATATAAGGCCTCTTGAAGGCGGGAGAAGAGTCAGCGAAGTCAATATAGGTACTAAGCAAATAAAATCAACTGATATTTTTACCGTACAGCGTAAAACTAGGGCGCGGGAAGCACTTTTTTACGCTGGGCGAACAAGCACAGCGGTCAGCAGCACGACTACGCATCTGCGAACGCTTTTCCGTCTACGAAATGCAATTGCTAGACGAGCTACTGTTGAAACTCGGGCGACGCTTACTGCACGATCGCAGTACAACAAATAGTCACCTAAGCGGCTTGAAATGCCAAAACTAAATAAAAGTGTAAACCGGTTGTACAATATATACCCTATATTAGCAAGCTTTTCGCGTTCCGTTCCGTAGCCTAGCAGTCTGGGGCGGTAGGATTTCACCGTAAATGTTTTGCGAGTGACGAGTTCGAATCCCCGCGGGTACGTGCTTTTTTTGTTTTTTTGTAAGTTAACTTTTTTGTTTTCCGCCGATGTTTTCTATATTGAGTTCACCTTTTTTGGGGCCGCAACGTTCATGGCTACACGAACTAGTTCACAAAACGCGCGCAGGCTGGCACTGGCGCGCTAGCGAGTTCTCGTTGGCGTGCTGTTGCCATAAGCACCGACTGCTTGCAGGCAGTGGGCACAGGCCAGAATGAACAGACCCTTGGCCTGCAGTGCGAACACGCTTTTTACGATACAGGCATGAGGGAGGCAAGCTCCAAATATGGGGGGAAAGCGCATGACATTTGGGCGTCTGCGGGTACGCGGAGGGCGTTCATGCACTGCGTAGGTCTCGGCTAGTGAATGCTACGACTACAAGCCGTCCTGGGAGGCTTATCTTGTGCATTTTACAGCCGACAACATGGCAGAAGCGCGGTACGATGATTACTGAGATATTGAAAATGCCCATCCAACAAAGCCATTGGTTATGTTTTACAGAACCGAAACCGAAACTTGTGTGATTGCCTTGGGCATCGTCCAATCACGGCGCCCCTCCTCTCAACGTCACAGCCTTAGTTGGTGCGGCCGCCGCAAACCGCGCATGGTAGTTTTTCTTCTTTCGCGCTTTGTAAAATAATTACCGATTTGTCAACCGGATAAACGATGAAAAGTGTGCTAATTTGAGCCAGTCTACGCAGTGCAAGCAAAAACGGGAGCTTGACAAATTCACTTCAGTGTCCCTTTAAAAAGCTCTGCTGTTAAAACGGGTTGGGGAGAGAGGCCACAGCGTGGCAGCAGCCAAGGCGCGGGCGAGGGGGGATAGAATGTGCGTCGGCGCTCGGCGCTGCATTGGAGGTGCAGTGGGAGAGGGGGGGGGGGCGGCAGTGTTGCATAAGGGAGCCCGGACCAAAAGTTAGCAGTGGCTTAGCTCGGCTATGCCAGGATATACGTAGCGTTAGCTAAGGTTCAGCAATCCAATTCAATCAAATCCAGTCGAGTCCAGTCCAGTCCAGTCCAGTCCAGTCCAGTCCAGTCACTGCTCCTCGCGCATGCGCAGCACGGCTCTGCAGGAGCCACGCGAAACGGCTATCAAGCGGCTCCGGCGCAGCGTCAGACTTGGCTACTGCGCAACGGAGGCGCACAGCTGGGCACGCGCCGGCGCCAGTGCGTCTGCCGCGGCTATGACGTCACTCCTCTGGAATGCGCAGACCGGCGAATGTGCAGACCCAATAGACCTTTCCAGAAACTGCAGCGCCGCTCCTTCCCCTGGCGGGCGCGCGCAAGGCGTCATGGGAACTGCGTGCATGCGCGCGCCGGGCGAGCGCCGACGGGGTGGTCGCGCCGTGCGCCGCGTTCGCGGCGTCCGTCAAAGGACCAAGTTTAAGTAGCGCGAAAGGATGGGCTTGCAAAGTTATGTTGCGCATCAATTAAATCATCTTTAAACCATAGAACCCAAAATAAGAAATAAACTCCGCATCCTTCTGAAGCTGCCTGCACTGCATGAGAACCTTTTGTCGTCTGCTAGCAACGTCGTCTGCTAGCTGCTGGCAGTTGAAAAGCGTCTTCGTGCTTCTTGCTGCCCGCGGGAAAATAGACATTCCTCAACACGAGGAAATAAAAAACAAATGTGCACTTGAGCTCCAGAGAAAAATACAAATAACCAGCTCTTGCCTCCGGCAGCCCGCGGGGAGCTGAGTGGGAAAACGAAGAAGCTCATATCGTGTACACACGTTATTCGTGATGCATTTCCGCGTGTGTAAAGCTACACTCGTTTACGACCTGCCTTAGCGTTTGTAGTTCACGCGATACTGACGATATGGCGCCAAGGAAGCTGCAGGAGGCGGAAAAACGTGCTGTATGATCGGATGGGACAACAATACGCTACGAGACCGGCATGTTTCATTGCACAAGTTTCCGAAGGACAAGAAACTTAAAAAGGAGTAAGTTCGCCAGATAAATCGCCAGGGTCGTGATGGCCGATTCGCTTTGTGGGAGCCGTCCGAACATCACAGGATATGTGGAGCCCATTTCAACGCGAGCAGACGCAAATGTTACATGGACCGTATGCGACCATTTTTCCACACCGGGTCTTCTCCGAGAGGTGTCCTCCGGTAAAGACAGGTACGCCCAGCATTATAACGTAAATTCCAGGCATCCGCTTCCAGGCATCCAAGACGAACTAGTGATATGCAGCACTGTCGAGATACCGCTGTCAGCTCAGAGTAATCAACGCCCGTTTTGTAATGAATTTTAGCACTAACGGCGTAACAGGGCATAAAGCAATATTTTCACTCCAGCAGGCAACGATGCGGTTTCTCCAACGACAGGGACTGCCTGCAGCCCGTTTCCTGCGGCATTGGAGTAACGGAGTTTCTGCTGTAGGGAGTTCAGCATTTCGACTATTTCTTTTCGGTCGCTCATTGTGGAATTATTATTTCCCACTTTTAAGGTGTGGTGTACTTCCTGTGAGAAAACAAAGGAGACAGCTCGTCATAGCTGACCCAGGATTCTTGATCGAAAATGAGCTCCGTGAACTTGGCGTTAAATTGAACGGACCCCCCATGTTAAATGGTCGGCGTCAACTGACAGTAGCGGAGCAAACACGCACACGGCAGATCGCCAACCTGAGGAGACACGTTGAGCGAGTTATTCGAGAAGTGAAGAACTTGAGAATACCGTGGTATGTTTTCCCAAATGCGATGGCTGACAAGCCAAACCGGATACGGAAAATTTGTTGCTACCTGAGCAACTTCACACATGAACCAGTTCTCGATTGATAATTAAGCAAAATGTCAACTATGCGTGTTTTGTATTAGCGCCCTCTGAACAGTTTTACCTTTTAGTCGGTATTGGTTAGTTTTTCTAACGGAGTAATTAAAGTGTACGTGTCTTTTTTTCGACTGAAATAAACATTTCTATTTTCATATTTACACACAGCCGAAAACATCAAAAGAGCTTAGGATTGCACAATAAGACTCGCCAGCTCTTGGGCACCAGTACTTGAAACAAATGCAGACATAGTGTAGCATGAATGGACGGGATACACACTGCAACTCCCCAAAATGCAGCAGTTTGTTGAAGAAATGCGGGCGGTGGTAAGAATGCTGAAGTTTGAAAAAGAAGCCAGTGAAGAAAACAGCTGTCCAGGACTTGATTGATTGATTGTGGGGTTTAACGCGCCGACGCAACGCAGGCGATGAGGCGCGCCGTAGTGGAGGGCTCCGGATTAATTTTGACCACCTGGGGATCTTTAACGTGCGCCGAAATCTCGTACACATGGGTGTTTTTGCTTTTCGTCTCCATCAGAAAAGCGGCCGCTGCGACCGGGAATCAAACCCGCGACCTCGTGCTCAGCAGCGCAAAGCCTTAGCCACTGAGCCACCGCGGCGGGTCAGCTGTCCAGGACAGCAGATGTTCTGCATGCATCACACAATGTTAAACGCCGAAGCTGCACCGTCAACAAATGCTCCCTCCACAGGCGCTGTCGCGCACGGCACGGTTTGGCACGGTAGAGCTACATGAAGAGCGGCCCGGGCGGCAGCGGCGGCGGCTGCTGCGGCGCTCACAGTTCCCAGGCTGCTTTGCGGCCGCCGTTTGGGGGCGCGCGCAACTTTCCGGAAAGGTCTATTCTCTTTTCACCCGCACTCCAATTAAAAAGTCCAATCCAATCCAATCCAATCCAATGCTCCTCGCTTTTGCGCAGCACGGCCCTTCAGGGTCCACGCGAAACTGCTTAACCTCGGCCAGTGTAGCTTACGCTACCAAAAATACGAACATGCCCTCCGTACAGACGGTTAATCGGCGAAGCTGCAACGTGGGGCTGGCGTTTCACGTACGACGCGGGGCCTACTCATTTCGAAGCAACGTGCGGGCGGTGTTTGCCGTTGCCACGTTGACGCTGCTCCTCCCGCATGCACCACCGCCGCCCTTGTCCGCCCTTGTCACTTGAGCTGTGCTTCACGCAGAAGCTTGCTCCGCGCGGTCTGCTGTGATGAACCCAGCTAATTTCACTGCCCTTGCTTGTAAATCCTCTCCAATTCGTCTGAGCGCGAGGTCGCGGGTTCGATTCCCGGCCGCGGCGGCCGCTTTTTTGTTGAAGGCGAAAAGCAAAAACGCCCGTGTGTTCTAGATTTCGGCACACGTTAAAGATCCCCAGGTGGTCAAAATGAATCCGGAGCCCTCCACTACGGCGCGCCTCATCGCCTGCGTTGCGTCGGCGCGTTAAACCCTACAATCAATCAATCCAATTCGTTTCTTTCTTTCTTTTTTTCGCATGCACGTTGGGTTGCGCTGGAGGAGTTCTCTGCGTTCACAGAACGGCCGAATTTTCTTTTTCGCCTAACCATATAAAGCCTCGCTTTAGAAGTACGACGAGACTGACAGATGAAAGTAGAGGAACGCTAGACAAGCGTGGACAAAGTCTGACGCCCACGCTGACCTCAGTCTGCGGTCACATTTCCTCTGAACTCCGCTGTTGACAGAGGGGTATGGAAACACGCGGCATGATCAGAACTGTCTCCCTGAAAGAAGATAAGCGGCTCTGTCGCTTCCAGGAGCGCGAAATCTGGGCGCAATGAAGAATTACATCACGCATAGAATGAAACGGTAGAACGCGCGCGGACAAAGGCAAGTCTAGGAAATTAAGCGCAACCGAGTCCCGTTCGTTTGCACTGCCGGGCACCAAAGGAGATAAAAGCCAGTAAAAAAAAAAAAAAAAAAATTGGCCGCGTATCTGCTCCTTTCGTTGCAAATGACGTCAAAAGACGATAGTCTTTATCGGCTTTTGCGAAGTAAATGCCTCCCTTCGCTTTACCGCTCACCTCTCATGTTGTTCCTCTTGCGTCGCGCTCCTCCCAAGGTAAAGATGCCAAATGTTTGCTTAAATCATTTTAAATTTCCCGCGTTCCACTGCTCCAAACCGGGTGTCTCGATGCGAACGCTGCCGCACGGCGAAGACGCGCGTTAATCGAGGCACCCTACTTCAACGTTTATAGAACCGCGTTTCCCTACTCCACGTGCGTTGCAAGCAGAACGTAGAAACTATAACCTTGCGTAACTGTTGCCGGTTGATTTCTTAAAATGGCGCCAGAAGCTATAGTGGCGCGGGCGACAGCAGGCGACGGTGGAGTGAATTCTTTTTCTGCAGTTGATGAAGTATTTAATTTCGCAAAAGTCAAGCATGTTTGAATTTTTATAAAGGAACACTGCAAATATCACTTCTGTATTGATTTGTTGTCTCATATTTGCGTAATGTCCTCTTCTTCTTCAACAATGTTGACAAGTATGAACATTACACCGGACCAAGACGGGTAGATTTAGCTGTGACTATATAAGACTATTGCGCAGGCATTGTTTTGCTTTGGCCGGGTGGCTGAATCGAGTCACAGACAGACAGACGGACAGACATACAGACAGACCAAAATTTCTGGGTTTAAGTAGCCCAAGAAAGACTATCGTCTTTAAAAACTTAAAGAGCAAAGGAAGGCGTAGGGCGGCGCGACGCCAGAGGCGGTTCAGGGCCTCATATCGGCAGGAAGGGAGGGGTGATCCCTGGAATAAAGGGAGAGGGAGAGTTTGAAAGGGGGAATTAAAATAAATGACAACAACAAAGAACTGAAGAAAGGCTGGAACAGAAAATAAATTCGAAGTTTAAAGATAAAAACTTTGAGGTGCAGTGGGTGTACAGCGCATTACCTTCTATTTTGTTCGTTGTTGTGTTTTCACAGGTGTCGTGAAATAGCTGATCCTCTTGTAAGGGAAGGCACCAAAGCATCGCAAGCTTGGTGCGTAGCTTGCGACAGAAATAATCATTGTCTGGCAGTTGCCGCGTGCTATCGCTTTCTGTTTAATGGGCCCCGCGTAATCTTAGCCGCATATGCGCGATGACCCAATGCTAATGCTTGTGAACCCCTCTCGCAAACTCGTCACGTGTCACGAAATTAATCGATGGTTCCGGAACGGTGCGTACCAGCCTATAGCTTTTCAGCGTTCATCGAGAAAGCGGCTCTGTAGGATAGTGTGTGGGGAGAGAGATGGAGGCAAATTAATGGTTGATTAGAGGTGAATGAGAGAGTTTTAGAGTATGGGGGAGAGAGTGAATGCTCCTTGAACAGAGTGCCGTGACTTAAAGGGGCACTGACACAAAAATTTTGCATCTTGTTTTTTTTTGTTGCGATAAGTAGCTAGTGACCTACTTATAACCTGTAGAAACCTCATTTGCTTCAGCCTGCGACGGTTGTTTAATTAGAGGCATTTTCAATGCGGCCAGTCGCAGTTTCGGTTTCAGCGAGTGCCGCGAAACGATGGATTTTGTGGATTTTGTGTGAACAAAGCTGACCACGTGACCGTCGGAGGGATATCACAGAGCAGAGCCGCCGTAGCACTGTCGAATCCGCATCGACGGCAGTTTCTGCGAATGCCCCCATGTAGTGATCTCGTGAGGCGCTTAATTAAGAAGCGACCGTGGATGTGACGCAGGCGCTGCGAGTGCAAATGCTACCGCGGCTAAAGAACGACGCGCGACGCTCGAGACGGTGGGTGGCAAGACGCGCGCTGGCAGCAGCCGGCCGGTCTGCCTACAGGTCCGCCTACAGATGTGTTCGGCTTAGCACTGCGGCGGATATTCGAGTGCCGCTCTCGTAAGCGGGGCAGATGACAATTTTTAATGCAACCCGCCATCGCATCATTAACTCCTTTCTCATGTAAGCCACCATGGTCGGGACTTGGGGACAATTTCGTGCAGCGGTAGCAAGCTATCACTCGAGCTACCTGCGCCGGCCTGGGCCACTTCGCGGCCGTGGCCGCCGCCTGCACAGCGACCGTGCGGCTAGCTCAGTGGGCTTTTCGGGCCTCCGGCGCGTTTTCGCATCCAATGGTAATAAACAGTAATAGAAACAGAGTTCCTGGAATCGCTGTAGAACTTTGGCCGCGGCCAGCTGCCCGATGAGCTGACGAAATCACGGCGCCTCCGCCGCCAACGACCGGGTCATTCGTTCTCGAGAGCAGAAGCTCCGCCCTCCGGCCCTCCGATTGGAGCGGCGAGCCGGGCGAGCCGGCGAAAAACGCCGGCAGTGCGGAAGCGGCAAACACAAACTCGTGACGTGTTTGGATGTTGTTTATTTACACAATATCCTCGGGATGTCGATTGCGCGTGGTCCTCTGCTGGCTGCTCGGTTGCGTTTCGCACACTTTAAAATTGATTTTAAATAGGTTCTAGGTTGTTTTCGCCGCTGATATTTTGCAGATGATGTAAATGTGTTCCCACCAATCTATCTCCGAAGTTATCTCGCCTTCAAAATTTTGTGTCAGTGCCCCTTTAATAACGAACCAAAGCAACCCCTGTCGAGACGCAGAAGGCGAAGAAAAGTGTTATAAATGATCGGACATAGCAGGCCAGGAATGCATTCGGGTTGGGTTAAAGCTGCCTGTGAAATAACGAGGTTGTAACGGGCATGCCATTTAGCTATGTGTCCAACTGTACTGAGCTTTGAGGCTATATACAGTTGTCAAAGAGCATAGTCAACGTATACGCATGAAGGCTCGGTTACTTTTTGACGCATCGATAAAACCAATAAGTGGCGCAAGGCTTAAACTGCATTAGTCGACCTGGTATACCGTCGCCGTCATCTTGGTCTTCGTCGTGGTCTTGATCTGCCGTCGTCGTGGCCTTGGCTCCATCCGAGTCTCCTAAATAAAGAACTCAGAAGCCACTCCTTCCCCAAGGCGCTTTTTGGACAAAATGGGGTGCTCATCGGAAGGCATGTCATTTGTCAAGGCATCAAACACAGGAAGGTCCAATAGTTGCATGCAGCTTCTACTTCAAGAGTAACACTTCGGTACGAAAAATTCGCAAAATTTAACCGCCACGAAGAATGACCGTTGGTGAAGGCAACCCCTGGTCGCATGTGACAGAGAATCCTCCTGATGCTGATGAACCCATCTGCACAAGGAAGATGCTGACGCGGATAAGGTTCAGGGAGAAGAGAAAAGACCCAGATTTCTCGACAATTTTTAGGGGCGAAACTCCTCTTGCTCGGGCCCTGTCCCGTCCCTCGTTGCTGCCGTGTACATACCGCTGATGATGATTGTGGCAGGGTGCCCCTAGGGATTGGCCAACCTAAGATTGGACGAAGAGGTCAAAACGTTCAACGCGTTCGTTGCTACCCAACAAGGAGGAGAGGAAGAAGAAGAGGTTGTCGTTCGTCGTCTGCGAGCTCAAGACATGTACCGGGGGTACGCGACACAAGACGCTCTGCAAAAGGCGACGGCCAAGGTGGCTAAAATGTCACACACCGAATTTGCCAACTTATCCATGGAGATTCTCATCGTCCCAAACAAGCCCTACATGACCACCACAAACATCGACGTCGTCGACAGGCTTGTCAACGGAGCGGTGGGAAGTCTCAAGCTTTGCGAGTGAGGAGTGGTGGTCTTGACACGGCGGCACCCGGTTTCGATCCCACGACTCTCTGGCCGCGATGGGAGGTACGTGGTGCTCTTCCCACTGCGCTACAAACAGAGACGCGAGCATGGCTACGGACGCGCCATGTCCTTCACTCATTCAGATGGTGCGCGCCGTCAAGAAGACCTATAACAACGTGTCGAGTGCCATTGACGCGGCGGCGCCCGGTTTCCATCCCACGACTCTCTGGCCGCGACGGGAAGTACTTGGCGCTCTCCCCACTGCGCTACAAACCGAGACGCGAGCATGGCTACGAACGCGCCTTATGTCCTTCACTCATTCAGATGGTGTGCGCCATCAGGGAGACCTATAACAACGTGTCGAGTCTTTACATGATGTGTGGGCGAATGTTTCAAGGTTTTACCGATAAGCATTTTAGTTTCGCCCCTCTCATCATCATCACTTCGTGGAGATGGCGGGATTTTTTATTGGGGCTTCATACGCAGCAGCAAAACCTGGGCTGTGAGCCCTGCCATGGGGCGGGGGCTACGGATTGAGTGTTTAGACCATTTCGGAATCCTTAACATGCGCTGAAATTCCGAAATCATTGCTGTGCCCCCTCCCCCCCCCCCCCACACACACACATGGTAACACGAAAGTGTTTTATTCCGGGATTCACGGAGATTTCGCTAACGTCATATCCGTCATGGAAGTTATGCCAGTACACCGAAGCCAGCGGCCTGTAAGGGTGCACCCCTGCACACAGGGTTTTCTTGCGGGGAAGCAAGCTTTAGCATTAAAGAGTACGTTATACTTAGGGTTATGTATGTATGTATGTATGTATGTATGTATGTATGTATGTATGTATGTATGTATGTATGTATGTATGTATGTATGTATGTATGTATGTATGTATGTAAGGTCCACCAGGAAAGGAAGGTCCACCAGCAGGCGTAAATTGTCTCACCTAGGGGCGGACACCGGAACGCCTGCTGGTGTAGGGGAGGTTGGATAGAGAGGAAAGAGTACATAGGAATAGGTGGATAGGGTAGAGGGCTTACATCAATCACATATAGCACATAGGCAAGATTAAGAAGGAAAATACAACGAATAGGCGAAAGAAAAAACGAAAAAAAACTAGGAGTTAAACAAGAGCAAAGGACAAATACATATAAACACTAGACATAAATATACATCAAGGTATATGACACAATGGTGGCAGAAAAGACACCTGCACACATACACACGCACACACACAGGAAAGCTACGCCTGCAGCAGCACTCCACTACAACCTGGGCGGTTACATGTTGTTGTAGCGGAGCGCACTGTGCAGCCCCGAGGCCCCCAGGTATGCACCCAGGGCCTCGAGAACTTTGTCCCGCTCCCTGGCACTGCCTGGGGGCCAAAGCAGTTCCTCGATCGGCCGCACTCCTCGTAGCACGGCCAGCAGCTCTGCCCGCCATGCCGCAAACTTGGGGCACTCGTAGAGTACGTGCGGCAGGGTCTGCACTGGCGCTCGGTAGTGAGTGCAGGCGGGGCTGGCCACCCGCCCCAGTCGGTGTTTCCGCTCTGCCGTCCACGCGTCCCCCACGCGGAGGCGCAGGACGGCCGAGCGCAGTCGACGAGGCAGCGTGATGCCCGCACAGGCGGCAGGCCCCCTCCGACTCTCAGCCGCGGGTCTGGATGCCTGGTCAGGAGGTGTTGTTGGATGAGCTAGCGGGCGCCGTCCGCTGCCGCCTGGGCCACCATGTCCGACGGAGGCAGCTATAGGGAGGCGAAGCTAAAGTTTGCCGGGCGAGGGAAGCGCTGCCCTCTCCCCTCCGGGGGAGTACGCCGGGGCGGCCGCCTATTCGGCACGTGCTTTTTTCGCTGCGCGCGTGCTGCATTTTTCGCGCTAGGAAGAGGGCTGGGTAAAATTTTCTTTTGACTTATGAAACCATACGTGTCAGCACGTGTCCAGCAAGTTAGGTTTAAACGTAGAGTAGTTACTGAGTTCATTTTTGTCGACGTTTGTCTTGTCGTCTGCTACAGACCCGCCGCTCGACCGGCAGACTGCCCCGACGATTTTAAGTGGGGAAACGCGTTGTTCGGCGGTCGCCGGCTGCTGTCCTTTTGTCTGCAAGGCGACAGCTGTTCAGCTTGTCACATAGTACTTTTCTCTTCGCGTGCTGGCGCTTCGGACATCCGGATTTTCTGGACTGCAGTAACACTGAGGCTTGCAAGAAATGTAAGATAAACGTGATTGAGTATGGTAATAGGTTATTTTTTACTCTTGAAACAATCAGCTCCATCTTATAAAAACGCATTAGAAAGGTACACGCTAATTAAGGGGTGCGCTGACAGCGCCGCATTTCCATTTTACTTGTCCTTGAAGGAATTTTTGTTCGCAATGTTTGTCACCCGCTTGGAGTACAAGTATGGGTTAGAGTGACAGTGCGCGGAAACAACAGAACAGCTTGTGGCGTATAACTTTTAATTACTATTAATATACAGAATTTGGTGTATACCTCTTTTAATTACCAGTATTTGTAAATGTGAAAAAAAAAACAAACAACGCAGCAATCCCGTCCAGAACACAAGTCGCAATGACAAGACGGACCAGAGCTACTACAGCTAGGTAAATCGCTAGAAACTATTTTTTTTTCACCCATGCAAAATGTCAACCTATTGTGTTATATATGAACGATATCAAACGGTACCAGCTAAACAACTCCGAAGTTCATTTATTATACCGGAAAACAATCATTGGCAGCATGCATTAAAAAAGTGTAGAGGGGAGGACTCGTTAGAACACTACTTCGCATTTTCAAAGCCGGGTAATGTAAACTGAAAGCACACAGATACAAAAAAAAATGTGCCAACTTATTTCACCTTTCGAACCGCAGTGATCCATGCTTACCGTCTATCCTTTTGGTGCGCTTTCGCAGGGAATATGCAGAATTTAACAAATGGATCCTCTTCTTTCGCCTTGTTACTGTCGTGGCAGCTGACCATGGAACAATATGGGGGGTTTGCTTCACTTTCAGTTTCAACTTTTCGTTTCGGGCGAGTGAGGAGTGTTTCCGCCGCCCATTTTGCGTCCTGGCTTAAATGGCTCGCGCAGCCGGCGGTCGCTTTCTTCGCATTCGTGAGTAGGGGGCTGGATGCCTCAGGCGGTGCGGGAGACAGCGCGAGCTGCGCGTGCACTTGCCAGACGCGGAGGAGCGGGCCGGGAGGCGTCTGCTTCACAAGAGCACTCTTTATCCTGTGAAATCGCCGGGGCGCTCGGCCGTTCGAGCGGCGTGCAGCAGACGACGCGTCTCTAGCAGACAAGACATGCACCGGCAAAAATGGACCCAGTAGCTACTCTACGTGTAAACCGAACTTGCTGGACACGTGCTAATGTGTATGCTTTGATAAGTCGAAAGAAAATTTTACCCAGCCCTCTTCCTAGCGCGAGAAATGCAGCACGCGCGCAGCGAAAAAAGCACGTGCCGAATAGGCCGCCGGCTTGGCGTACTCCCCCTCCGGGGAGAGTGCAGCGCCACCCGGCGATCGTTCCGGAGCCTATTGTGCCCCGGCGGCCAGCTCGTCCGCCCGCTCGTTTCCGTCCAGCCCGATGTGGGCGGGGACCCATTGCAGGCACAGCCGAGTGCCCCGGTCCGCCAGCTGCGCTGCTTTCTCCCGGATGCCCCGCCCCGACAGGGAGTGCGAGTCACCATCCCGGAGAGGTGCCAGAGCCACCCGGGAGTCGCACAGCAGGGCACAGCGCTCGGGCAAGGGTTCCATCTCCAGCAGCAGGTCCAGGCTTAGTCCGACACCCACTAGCTCAGCTGTGGCCGAAGATGAGGGGTAGGGCAGTCGCGCCTGCCGGGTGGCCTCTCCCAGCACGGCGGCAGCTGCGGCCGACCCCTGCTGCTGCCGCACCGAGCCGTCCGTGTAAACAAGGGCGTGGCTGTCTAGGTCCCCCCAGACGATGCCCCGTGCCAGCTGCAGTTATCCGCAGTGGGGTGTCCGCCTCTTGCTGCGCAGACCTGGGATGTCCAGCGTCACGTCAGCTGCCAGAGCAGGAGCCGGGCCACCAGGTCCCGCATCGTTTTCGGTTTTCATATTTTAACAGGAAAGTGTTTTATGAATGAATGAATGAATTTATTGTCAAGAAAAAGGAAAGAAAAGACCACCAGCAGGCGTAAATTGTCACACCTAGGGGTGGACACCGGAACGCCTGCTGGTGTGGGAGTTGGGGTAGAGGATGACAGATTCACAGAGAGGAGAGACAGATGATAGAGGTGACATATTTACAGAACACAGGGGAGAGAGGGGCATATTTACAAGTTAACACACACTCACACACCCACACAAAGTCTGGTCCAGAAAAAAAAAAGAAAAGAACCCGTAAAAGTTCACAGTCACTGGGCGAGGGAGTCAAGTGCCAGGCGGAGCCCTGAGGCATCCACGATACCCTAAGATTTCGCTGACGTCATATCCGTCACGGAAATGACGCCAGTACACCTTTGCCGAAGTGACCCGCCAGCAGGACGTCGCTCGCCAAGCACACCCTCAAGACAGCCGCCGACCAGCAAATCATGCTCAGCTTCATATTTCGCTGCACATTTCACGTTCGCGTTTCACCGGTTCCTATGACGAAATCAACCAAGGGTTTTGCATCACAAAAACTAGCTGTGTATCTGCTCACTTCGCTGCAAATATCGTAGCAAGACGACCGTCTTCTCGTAAATGCCTGTCTTATCTCCCCCGCCCACCTCTCGTACCCCTTCGCCTCCCTTTCAACCCTTCCACGATAAACACGGAAGAGGTTTGCTACAGCCAATTCAATTGTCCCGCGTTCCGCCTGTTCGCGCCGTCCTCTGAAACCTTCTGTTACTGTCGAATTTGGAACACTACCACGAGGTACTGGATCGTGCATGCTCTTCTTGTAATTTTGCGCCAGAATATTGTTTTTAACGCGTATTTTTTATTTGCCATCGCAAATATCAAGCTCACATTTATTTTGAATTAAAAGAACACTGCGAGTACCAATTGTGCATTGATGTTTTACCGCCTCAAATATGCTTAATGTTTTATCATTGCTCAAAAATGTGACAAGCATGAAGTTTTTTCCTAGATTTAGTGGTTTGGATAGAGAGAGAGAGAGAGAGAGAGAGAGAGAGAGAGAGAGAGAGAGAGAGAGAGAGAGAGAGAGAGAGAGAGAGAGAGAGAGAGAGAGAGAGAGAGAGAGAGAGAGAAAGAGAGAGAGAGTGCTTTTATTTTGGCAGGAGTACTTGAGGTCAAATGGGGAAAGTGGGAGTAGGAAGTAGGGTGTTTGTGCCCTAGGAAAAGTTTTGCCAATATAAATGTATGTATGCATTTATTGTTCTTTGGAAAAGGAAGATCCACCAACAGGCGTAAATTGTCTCGCCTAGGGGGCGGACACCGGAACGCCTGCTGGTGTAGGGGGAAGGGGGAGGATAGGGAGAAAAGAATAGATAGGAATAGGAGGATAGGGGAGAAGGTTGACATGACAATGTATGTAACACGCACAAGGGTAAATATAAAACACAAAAGAGAAAAAAAAGGAAAAAGGGGAATAAGGGTAAATATAAAACACAAGAGAAAAAAAAGTAAAAAGGGGAATAAGAGAAAAAAAAGGAGTTGCACATTGAGAAAATTAACATTACAGAGAAAAACTACAGATATAGACAACACATGAATCTACAAAGGACAAAGTACACATGTGAAAGGGGTCACACACGCACACACACAAGTACAGAAGCTGCTTCAGCAGCAGCACTCCACCACAATCTGGGCAGCTAGGCAGAGTTGTAGTGGAGTGCGCTGTGCAGCCCCGAGGCCCGCAGGTATGTACCCAGGGCCTTGAGCACTTTGTCTCGCTCCCTAGCACTGCCCGGGGGCCAAAGCAGATCCTCAAGTGGCCGCGCTCCGTGAAGCACGGCCAGCAGCTCTGCCCGCCCTGCCGCAAACTCGGGGCACTCGTATAGTACGTGCGGCAGGGACTGCACGGGCGCTCGGCAGTGGGTGCAGGCGGGGCTGGTCGCCCGCCCCAGACGGTGCTTCCGCTCCGCCGTCCACACGTCCCCCACGCGGAGGCGCAGGATGGCCGAGCGCAGTCGTCGAGGCAGGCGTGAGGCCCGCACAGGCGGCAGGCCCCCTCCGACACGCAGCCGCGGGTCCGGATGCCTGGTCCGGATGTGTCGCTGGATGAGCTGGTGGGCGTCGTCCGCTGCCGCCTGAGCCACCATGTCCGACGGAGGCAGCGCGTGTGCCCCGGCGGCCAGCTCGTCCGCCCGCTCGTTGCCATCCAGACCAATGTGGGCGGGGACCCACTGCAGGCACATTCGAGTGCCCCGGTCCGCCAGCTGTGCCGCCTTCTCCCGGCCGTTCCAGTTTTCTTTAAACTTTTGGCTGGCAGGGTGAATCGAGAGACAGACAGACAGACAGACAGACAGACAGACAGACAGACAGACAGACAGACAGACAGACAGACAGACAGACAGAAGCCATATTCGAGTTTAAGTAGCCCAAGAAAGACTATCGCCTTTACAAAAATCACGTATCACGAAGTGAATCATGACGAGGGGGTAAAGCACTGGGGATCGTTCTTACCGTTAGTCACCCGTGGCATTGCCCACTCGCGCATGTAAATGAGTGACAACGCGTGTGTACAGTATATACAATTCCAATGCAACCCAATCCGACACGATTCAATTTAATCCAATCCATTCCAATCAAATCCAATCCAATTCAAGTCCAAATCCAAATCCAAATCCAAATCCAATCCAATCCAATGCTTCTCGCGCACGCGCAACACTTGGTACACGGACGCCAAGCCCCGGACAAAGCGAGGCCCTAAGGTGCTTCGCCCTTAAAAACGCCGCCGCGGCGGGAACCGAGCACGCAACTTCGTGATCCACGCGGCATCACCCTAAGCACTGAGATACCCCGGCGGGAGGTTTGCTTCACTACATCAGTTTTGAGCATGACCTCGCGTGCGATGAAACGTAACACGGTCGCGACAATTGGACGCAGCCCAACTCGGCGTGGGGCAGGATGTGCCGCCCTACCAGCCCAGTCGTCGTACCAATTCCGCAGTGGCAAACGTCTCCATGGCCATGGCCCGCAACCTGCTTGCGGACACCGCTGATTCAACCCAGAGGCTGCTCACACGTGGGCCCTAGCGCGCAGAAGACTGAAAGCGAGCCGGCTTGGAAGGTGGAGAACGTGGGCAACTTTTAAATGGGGGGCGATGGAACGAAAAGCGTGGCGTGTATAAAACGTGCCTCTAGACATTTGCACATCATTGGTGTTAAATGCGTAGCATTCTTGGCCGAGTCCCCCCCCCCTCCCCCACCCTTCAGGCAGGACCGCGTAACGCCCTGCATTAGCACAAAAATGCAAATGTGCGGAAGCAAGACCTGCAATCGTTGTAATAGTGCAAATTGAGATTTTTTGGTTTGCCAGAATTTTGAAAAACAAAAACAACAACAAAAAAGGAAAAAAAAGAACATTTTCACAAAAATGATGCTTCAAAATAAACACAACGAATCTTAAAAACCTTCCCAAAAAGCCACGGAACAAACAAGAAACGTACGCAAAATAACGTTGGAAATTCGAATAAAAATAGTACAAACGGGCCAACTCTGCAGTACGCCTTCTATTTAAAAAAAAAGCATAATCGGCGAAGTAAAGGCACTTCATCGCTATGTATGTATAAATTTACATCATTGGCGAAAAGAAACAAATAAAAACCCAAAGAGAATAAAATATTCCAACGCCTTTCGCTACTCATTGCCATATTTGCACTGTAAAAACAATCCATAATTTTACTGACAAATTACGGACAGAACGACAGTAATAAAACAGAGCCGTGTTCCTTGTCACGGAGAATGGAGAAAACACCTGTACTTTAAAGGGACACTGAAGTGAATTTGTCGAGGTCCCGTTTTTGCTTGCAATCCGTAGACTGGCTCAAATTAACACACTTTTCATCGTTTATCCGGTTGATAAGTCGGTAATTATTTTATAAAGACCGAAAGGAGAAAAACAACCATGCACGGTCTGCGGTGGCCGCACCAACTAAAAAAAAGGCTGTGACGTCGGGAAGAGGTGCACCGTGATTTAACGATGTCCGGGATTAGCATTCAAACAAGTTTCGGTTTCGGTTCTGTAAAGCAACATGCTTGACATTCGATTGTATCGTTGGACGGGCATTCTCGATATGATATCTCAATAATCGTCATACCGCGCATCTGCCATGTTGTCGGCTGTAAAAAGCCTAAGATAAGCCTCCCAGGACGGCTTTGAATCGTAGCAATCACTAGCCGAGGCCTACGCAGTGGATGAACGCTCCCCGCGTGACCGCAGAAGCTCAGATGCCATGCGCTTTTCCCCCATTTTTGGAGCTTGCCTCACTCATGCCTGTATCGTAAAAAGCGTGTTCGCACCAGGTAAAGGGTCTGCTGATTCTGGCCTGTGCCCGTTGGGGGCAAGCAGCGGTGCTTATGGCAACAGCACGCCAACGAGAACTCGCTAGCGCGTCAGTGTCAGTCTTCGCGCGTTCTGCGAACTCGCTCGTGGAGCAGCGAACGTTATGGCCCAAAAATGGTGACCTCAGTATAGAAAACATCGGCTGAAAACGAAAAAACGAACTTAAAAAAAAAGAAAGAATTTACGCTTCGGGGATTTGAACTTGCGACTTTCGAAATAACATACCTAGCGCCCCAGACCACTCGGCCACGGGACAACTTTTTTTTTTCTTTATTGCATGGAAATTTTAGAAAACTTCAGAAAAATTCACACAAGACACCTAACACACAATATAAACATAACAGGCAGCAAAGGGCAAGGACATAAGTCGAACAAAGATAGGCAAAAATCGGGAAAGCAAGCGCACGCATCCAAAAGAGCATAGCGGCCAGGTTTCCTGAATTATCCGGGAGACTCCCGAATTTTGATGGTTTTGTACGATTGTACGAGCGAAACAAAAATCTTCCGAAAATCTACATGTGTTTTGCCAAATCTTTCTACAAGTATGAACACACTCTGCCGGAGCTACCTGACAATGCAGTGCAATCCTACACTACTTGACATCGTTATCAACGAAGACATTAAAACGCATAGTCGGCCGTGCGCAGAAGTTGAACCGGTCAGTACCGCAGCAGCGCTGAATGCGAGAGACAGCTCATCAGAGCGGAAAAAAACCTCCGTCGCATGCCCCCGCGCGAGGGACACGAGTAAATGCAGAGCATTGGGGGTGGTCACGTGGCGTAGGTTGTGGTAGTTGGCGGTGGTAGTTGTAGTTGTTGTTGTCGTAGGGGTTGGGTAGTTGGGTTGCGAGACGAGAGAGAGAGAGAGAGACGAGAGACGTAAGTACGTAACGTGTTATTTATTGCCATCGTTTGCACCCCACCCTCTCTGCGGGGCAATCGGTTGGATCTTTATTATTATTCTTTTCTTTCTTTTCTTTTCTTTCTTATTATCCCTCTCGGGAGGGCAGTGCGCCATCGTCGAAGTTCATAAGCGATGGAAGCAACACCTTCAACCAGTACCGCGACGCGAGCCAACGTCAGCGTTGCAGTACCAGTTCAAGACATCGTGCCATCCTCTTCATCGACGGCGGCAGAAGACAAGGCGGCGAGACGGCGCGCTGCCGACGCCGAACGCAAGCGTCTGAAGCGCGCTGCCGACGCCGAACTTCGTGCACGAGAAGCCGCGGCCAAACGTCAACGTCGGGCCGCGGATCCTTCGCTCGGGCAACGAGTAGGTATATTCGTAGCGCGCGCAGTAGAGGGAGAGGAGGTAGCACCTGCTGCTGCAACGCCTCTTTCAGCGCCGGAGCACGCGCATGAGCTCCGGCGCTGAAAGAGGCATTGAGAGCGAGGAGGAGCGGGGGAGGGGCGCACGTGCTGGCTGGCTGCGGAGCGCCGATCGCCAACGGACGGGTGACATTGCCGATCGCCAACGGACGGATGACATTTAAATGCTCTGCATTTAAAAAATCGCACCCTGTTCCGACAATCCATGTCTGGTAACCCTCAGTCACGTTCAAGGCGAAGTGTCGCAGAGGCGAACTTAGTTAGCCTCGACAGTAATTCATAGAACTTCCTGAAAAGGGTAGCGTCAGCCATGTTGAAGGTTTAGCAAGTGACCAGTGGTGTAGGTTGTTAAGTTTGGACGACACAGTTCGGCACCTGCTCTGTTCTAAGTTAAAAATGCATGTAATTCTGATGGAGGCGAAAAGCAAGAACGCCCATGTGTACGAGATTTCGGTGCGCGTTAAAGATCCCCTGCAGGTGGTTAAAGTTAATCCGGAGCCCTCCACTACGGCGCGCCTCATCGCCTGCGTTGCGTCGGCGTGTTAAACCCTACAATCAACCAATCAATTAAAAATGCTTGTAAAATATTCTATTGTGTTACTTGTACCCTCCACCCCCTGTCAGATCTCCCTAATGCTATCTCGGCGAACCTGGCAGGTATGAAAGAGGCAGCCACTCCGGTTGATCACTCTGCGCAGCATAAACGCTCCGCAGCAACGCCGCCTGTTCCCGAAAAATGCACTTGATCGGCCTAAGGGGTTCCGCATGCCGATCAGTCATGCGGCACTTCCACAAGCTAAACAATCCTAAGAGAACAAAAACGTCGTATGGCACCCAATTAACATCTTCAAATGGCAGAAAGAGAATGGTGTACGGGGTGATGTCAATGTCCTTTTTTTAGTGTCCGCTGCAAAGCGTCCCAGAAGAACACAGCGTCCCGGCACAACACAAAACAATGATCAGTTGCCTCTGGTCGATTACACAGGCGACAATTGCCCGACCAAGGAATAGACATTCCCTTTTCGCGCAGCCATGTCTTAACGGAGTGTGAAAGAATGAAGCTTGAAGAAAAGTGTTTTTGCATTTGGCGGGATACACATGCTCAATTACGCGTTTTAAAACATTGCTTTTCTGGTGGCCTAAGTAAGGCTGGCGATAAACGGCACCGGGAATAGACTTTCAATTAGAGTGCTCGTCATAGTTTTCTTTGACATGCTGAACAGATATTCCAAGTAAAACCGTGCGGTAAGAAAGCTAAATGACTCCACGACCTCTTTGGGAAATCCCCATAGAGGCTTCGTATTGACTTCGCCCGTACATACAAGCAAAAAAAGGCAAATCGGAACTTATGCGCTGCTGAAGTGCAGCTAGTAAAAGGGGTGGTCAACCAATTTAAAAAAAAACTAAAAGACACAAGTTGGTGCACAAACGAATGCATGAGCCCAACACCCCCTGTCATTAAAGGCAGAAACAAGTTGTCCCTGCGCATAGGTTCCCATTGAGAACCCCAGACAAATGTTGCAAAAACTCTATGCAGGACCTGAACTTTTGATCACGCACAGTGATGCACTTGCAGCACATAAAGGAGCTTTGTAGCAAGGAAGACATTTCAGACTCTTGCACGTGCAAACACAGAGAGGTCTTGCCTAGTCCATGCCTGCGATGCGCGCTTAACTTGTATGAGTGCTGACGACCAATGAGGCCCTGTGTTCCGTATTTGATGTAACGGCACGCCAAGGTACTGGGGCGCTATCCCAAATAATACCTGCGAATCTGGATGGTTTCGTTCCCCATTGTCCGATCGAAAATCCCTTAGTTTTTTCCATATTAACATCCGCTCCAGACACATTGCAGAACTGCTTAGTCACTGTAAGGGCTTCCTGGACACTCCTTTTGTCAGCACAAAAATGCGCTATATCATCTGCATAAGCAAGCACCTTAACTTCGCACGATTGTAAGCGAAAACATTTTAGATGCAGGGCATCTGATTCACTCGCCTTGTCCCTCCGGCGTCATCGTCGTTTCGTCGGCGTTGTCCACCCCTCCCCCATTCTCCTCGCCGCGCCAGCTGCGCTCTCCGTCGCTCACCCCCTCTCCTCTCCGATAGCGAACACTCTCTCGTGAGGGGCATTGGATTGGACTCGATTGGATTGGATTGGATTGAATTGAATTGGTTTGGATTTGGGTTGGATTGGATTAAAGTGGATTGTGTTGGATTGTGTTGCGTCATGGCCGCGGCACGTCGCGTCATAGCCGCGGCAGACGCGCTGGGGCCGGCGCATGTGCAGTACTCTCTCTTCCGCGGTTTCCTCTCCTTCGAGCGCGCTGCGCAAATAACCGGTGTGCCGTTCTCCGGCGAAGCAACATCCACGCTTGGCTCAAACACCTAGAGTCCATGCCGCTTTACAAGTACGCCAACGTCGTCATCGACTGGGACCGGCTTACGCAGTCCCCTCAACGTTATGCGCGCTATAAAACGCGGTCCCTTCGCCGCTCCGCCTATGCGTCGCATCTACACAGGGGTTCCCGCGAGGGGAGGTGGGAGTTTTTACTCCTTGACTCTGCTGAATTATGAGACAAAGAGGCTCGAGGAAAAATGCGAACAGCAACGGTGACAGGGGGCAGCCTTGTCTGACAGACGACTTGATCGCAATCGGCTTAGACAAAATACGATTGACGATAAGGTGTGTAGTGCACCGATTATAGCACAGCTTGATGTCCTTATATAACACATCACCTAAGTTGACTCCTGCCAGAAGTGCGAATAAGAAATCATGAGAAACCCTATCAAACGCTTTTGCAAGGTCAATTTGTATTAGGGCCACCTGATCTACCGAATTGGACACGCACTCCAAGACAGAACGAGCAATATGAATATTTGTGTGAATTCTCCTGCCCCGAATACCGCAAGTTTGGTGGGACCCCTCTTAACTAGTGATTGCAAATTGAAGGCGCCTAGATAAGATTTTTGCCAATATTTTGTAGTCAACGTTGCAGAGGGAGATTGGTCGGTAACCCTCTACATACCGTAGTTTCTCTGCATCCGCAGTTTTGGGGATTAGCACCGTGTGTCCTAAATAAAAGGTTGTCGGCAAGATATTATGATCATAGGCAGCCGTAAATACGTCCAAGAGAACTGTAGCAAGGATACCAGAAAGCTGCTGATAGAACTCACCACCAAGACCATCTGACACCGGGGTCTTGTTAGTCTTAAGCGCGGAGATGGCATCCTTAACTTCCTCCAGTGCAATAGGCCCTGACACCATCATGCACTCGTCGTCTGTAAGCCTGGGAAGTAAGCCAATGAGAGAATGGAACTTTAAATGCCGAGTAATAATACTGGACCCCCCAAATAACATGCTGTAATGTGTGTGGAAAGCATTGACAATTTCATTTGCTTCAGTATACCCAACACCTTTATAACACATTTCAATTATCTCCTTTGCAAGTGCGAATTGGCGATCATCACTAAGATACCGGCGAGAAGGATAACTATCAAAGAACCTTTCAGTTCTGGACCGAATTAAGGCACCACGATATTTTTCGGTTACATATTTTTGCAATTGTCCTTTAAAGGGTCCATGAAGACAAAATACAACTTTTGTGAACTTTAAAGAGCTAGGCTTCAGTACCTCACTCAGCTTCATTCCGGCCGTGAAAGACGTTTTTTAACCGATAAAAATGCAAGAAACACTTAAGAAGTTTCAAATTTCGCGCCAAAGTGACGTGTTATGGGCACGAGTGACGTCATATGGGCCCGCACTAAAAACGTAATTTTCAGTGTGTTAAGTGCAAGTTAGCATTCAAGTGAATCGATCAAACGGAACTAGCGGCCCCACTACAATCGTCCAGTCATGTGTCCTGGCGATTGATTAGTTCAGCCGTCGTCAATCGCCCAAACAAGATTCTGTGACGTCATAGAAAAGTTGCCGGAAACTGGCTAGCGAGTCGCCACTCCTCCACACGTTTTCTTTAATATCTCTGTTATTTTTTCGAAGTTTGCGATGAAATCGGTATCATTGTAATCAGGACAAAGCAGGCTTTCTAATGAACCAAACTTGTATTTTGTCTTCATGGTCCCTTTAACAACCCCAATTTCTTCCAAAGTTGATCCCGCATTGACTGCTTCCAGTTCGTGAAGTACCACCAATGTACGGGAAAGTTCACGTACATGAAAGCGTTTCAAAAACGAAAGCCGAGCGGACTCCTCTATTGCATCATTCCTAATTTCCCGTGTAAATAGATCCCATTTCTGATACAGAGATAGTTTGGGAGTTGCGAGAATACTGTGTAAGAAATCAGATACCCTTTTGCAAAAAATTTCGTCAGCTGCTTCCGGCATTGGAAATATAAGATATATAACGTATAACCAGTTTACGCTTTTATTTAGTTTTAGCATTTCAAGCAGCTTAGGTGATTATTTGTTGTATAGCGCTCGTGCAGTACGCGTCCCACAAAATTCCACTATATCTCACGTCTAGCACTTGCATTTCTTGAACGGAAAAGCGTTCGCAGATGTGTGATCGTGCTGCTATCATCTGTGCTTGTTCACCCTGCGCAAAAAAGTGCTTCCGGCTCCCTAGTTTTACGCTGTACGGTAAAACTTCCCGTTGATTTTATTTCCTTAGTACCTCTATTGACTTCGCTGACTCTTCTCCCGCCTTCAAGTGGCCTTAGATTTTCCTACTAGCGTACCAGTCAGCGAAGCGCATCGCATGTGCGCTTGTGCAGCGCTTATGTGGAGTGACCTGGACTTGGAGCTAGATATAGTGTACAAACTAACAAAGTAAAGAAAGGCACATTCATCCATTCACAAAAGTGTCGTGGCTCCGTTTCTACTGAGCGAACGAATTGCGACGACCCGTCGGCGGCCGGCGGACTAAACGCTGCGCCGACTGACTCGGCCGGAAGGTCGGCGAGCCGTGCAGTAGCGCAGTCAAGCCAAGTCATCTCCTCCTGACGTCCCACGAAAACGCCATAGAAAATGGGCGAGGATGCAGAGAGGAGGATAGCATTTTTGAATTGATTTTTCTACTAAATAAATTCGCCTAAACGCGCTCAGAGTGGTCGAAACATGGCCTATGGGCTCCGGACTACGATTTGCGCTAGTAATCTCGCAATGTTTGCAAATCCCTTCAGTGTCCCTTTAAGGGACGTGTGTTCTGTTCCTCAAACGGAATCTTTTTCTGCGTTGCAAAATACGGACGTTTCTTCTGTGTGATGTAGAACGGAAGCAAACCAGTTTATCAAAAACTACAACAAGTCTATCGTCGTGTCGGTCATCGGGAATCGATCGAGAAGGGAAAACTGCGGTGTACGGCGGGTTTGTTATATTACGAAGTGCAGGTTTTATCAATTATGGAAAGACGTGTTTTCTGAAACGGAGTGTTCGTTTTATTTTGGTCTTTCCGTACTACGGAACGTCCGTTCTTAAAATTCTTTCTGTTTTCTAAATTACGGAAATGTGTCCGGCAGCATTTTACCAGCAGCTTTCTCCGTAAAATCAGCCATTTTTCGCAGTGTGGCTATAATGAGCCCCCTCTCTATACAAGCTGAATAAGAATGCTCCGCATTAGTAGACAACTCTCTGAATTTCTTCAGGTTTTGTTTTCCTCACGGCTATACCACTAGGAGTAAATGTGATACTACGTATACCTTTTTCGTAAACATTATGTCAGTGAGGTCAGAATGCAGCGGATGGGTGTTATGCTTGAAATATAGTCTCTCTTACGAAACCAGCAGTGATTGACGCGAATCTCAACTAATCTCAACGCGCGGTGTTTTGCAAAGGAACATTAAAAAAAAACACTTTTCCCAAGACTTCCAATGCCAGTAAATTAAATCGGCCGCAAGTAGCACATAGTGGGAGTAGAACACGAGAAGGGGTGTGTACTAGGAAACTAGACCCACAAACCGATTCAAAGTAAGAGATATATACAGGATCACGATTCTGTCTAAACTGTCGGACTATGGGTTTTGAATGGCAGGTCGAACCTCTTATACGCGCCTGGGCTTGATCGCCTGCCTAGTGCATGCCAAATACGACACCCTTTGTTGGGATACCTCACTAAACGCGAATATTTTTGTCCGTCTGTTCGTTCGTCGATTTAACTGCCCTGCCAAGAAACAGGTGAAAGAACTCTCGAACACGAAGTGTATACAGGTAAGGCAGTTTCAAACTACTAGAAGTGCTGCCCTGACTCATCACATGACCGCAATAGTCAGCGCAGATAAATAATCAGACATATTTTAAGCAAAATATAAGTACATAACCGACAATACCAGCGTTTTTTAATTAAGTAGTAGCAGTAGTAAAGTCCTTTGTTGGGAAGAACACGCGTTACATTGGTTTTTCGATAGCAAATGAAAAAAAAAAGTGTTGACATTGGTGTTGCATAGTCGAGGTAAAATCAAACGCTTTCAACCCTATTTAATCTAATGCAGTCTAGTTCAGTCCAGCTTAGTCCAGTCACTGCTCCTCGCGCATGCGCAGCACGGCTCTACAGGAGCCACGCGAAACGGCTATCAAGCGGCTCCTGAGCGTCAGACTTGGCTACTGCGCAACGGAGGCGCTCAGCTGGGCACGCACCGGCGCCAGTGCGTCTACCGCGGCTATGACGTCACTCCTACGGAGTGCGCAAACCGGCGAATGTGCAAACCCAATTCTCTACACACCCGTACTCCAATCGGATTGGATTTCCAATCCAATCCAAAACAATCCAATCCAATCCAAATCCAACCCATTCCAACCCAATCCAACCCAATCAAATGCTCCTCGCGCTTGCACAGCACGGCCCTTAAAGGTCCACGCGAAACTGCTCAACCTCGGGCAGTGTAGCTTACGCTACAAAATTAATTCAAACCTCCATTGCCCTCATCATCAGAGGAGCAAGGGAAAGGGATGCAGGAGCGTGGGAGGCGGGAAGGGGAGAGAGGAAAGAGTGCCACGGGGCAGGGGTGGTGGAAGGCTCGTCATTCGTGGACGTTTGCAGCGAAGTAAGCTATCCTGGCGGCGATGCCTTTTACAATGGGGAGGATGCTTTCAACTGTTCCCTTGGCAACCACGCAGGCCTCATGCGTCAACTGTGCAATCGAAGCAATCCACCTCCTACTGGCTGAGAGAAAAAGAGAGAAAAAATCGGCTCCATAGCTGTAAAAGTTCTCAATATCTACCGGCACGGAAACACAAGCAAGTATGCCATAGCAATGTGTGTGTGTGGGTACTTGGATGCGTGTGTCTGGACCATGTTATGGACGTATGTATAAATAGCAGTATCACGGCCTAGTCTGAGAGTGCGTGGACTCCACGTCTCTCGGCACGGGACGGAGTGCACCTTATATATATGCACTCTGAATAACCGGCCAACGGGCTGAGGTCGTTTGCGTAATCACGGGAGGCGATCATCAAACAGCCGTGGCTTTTAGCGCACGATCCCAATGAGACACTTCCTTCATGTGCGTGTGTGCAGGGAATCGCTATCCAAAGGCACCTTTGCCGCCTCATGCAACGACGCAAATGGCGTTGGGGTGTTATTCGAAGCGTCTCCTCTTAATGGGTGCTGCCACGAACGCTTCAAGACAGCGACGCTAATGGGGGATACGAGTCATTGGTCGGCCAAGAACGCTGGTTCTTGTTGGGAAGGGCTGTGCACCTTTGGCGCAATCTTCTTATTTTGACGGTTACTCATCTTGTCGTAGCATGGCGTTCAGTAGGTGCATGCGGGGGCGGGGCTTCCATCGACCCGTGAGATGCCGTATTCCGGGCGGTGCAGATACCTGATCAGGATCACTTCGCAACGGCTACTTGGATATTTATTTTTTTCTTTTCACGATGAAGTCGTCGTAGGGAGCAAACAACACAAGCACTGTGTGGTAATTTCGATAGAGCATTTCTTCCGTTTTCCCTCAAATCACTCCCGGGAACTTCAGCTAGAAGTCTCTCAAACGACACTATTTTCAATCTGCATGACCGTGGGACCCTTTTTGGCTACAGGAAGTGGTGCGCATTCGTCGCCAATCAAATAGACGCCCACAAAAGTTTTAAGAATGAGAAAAAATTGATTTTTCAGCGGCAACTGACAGATTGCATTAGCTTTACATTGGTCTCATTTGAAAAATGCATTGGACGTAGTTGACGTAGATCGCAAAAAATAGCAGTCGAGGTAGCACTACGTCTTCGGTATAAGTATTGATAGATTATAAAATCGACTTACAACAAAGGCATGGGCATTGATCAATATGATCATTGCCAGTAATTGCTGACAATAATCGCATTTGTCCTGCATTGGTTAAACCGCCAAATACGTTGGATGGTCAGCTTTAGGGTCGTTGTAGAAACATTAATAGAAGGTGAGAAAAGAATATAATGGGATATCCATCGGTCGAGAGCGCTGTTATTACCTCGCCTCCATGAAAGACTATGGCTCCTGTGAACGAAAATCGAAGTTGCGACATCAAGCAGTGGTTAAACTCGAACCGCGGAGTGGTGTTTTCTGATTTTCTGGGCACTAGCCTCCTCCTTCCACGACATCGTTAGTGAATGTACAAACAAAAAGTCTGCCCTGAAAAACCTTTTTTTTTCTTTTATAAGAGTGACCCCTTAGTACAGTTGCACAATGATGTCATAGGAATGCTTTTCTGCTAAAATATGTGCACTGTTATCCCCGTTGTCTGTCTGCAAGCGGGGTTCGGACCGCGTCAAGTTGGTTCATTTCTTTGCTGCGCCTTTTTGCTGTGTCCTTGTCTTTGCAGTGCCTTTCTTTGCTGTGTCCTTTTCTTATTTGGCCGTGTGGTAACAAAGGTATTTCACGATGTTTTTGAGACTATAAATGTTCTATTCTGCCACTAATTTTCTAAACATTTGCCTGACAATACCTTTGAGTGCCTTTGAATATTTTGGTTACTGCTCGAGCGCTGCGTACCATAATACACACAATGGAGGAATGATAGAAGGACTCGAGGATAAAAGGAGCTGTGCTTTCGTCTACACAATGTTTGCAGGTAAAGCCTGTTTGCATTTATGAATTCCCACTCCAGCGCTTTTTTATGACTGGCCGCAGAATAAGCAGGCGCCCTCGGCGGAGAGCCGTAAAACTGCCAGAAACGCGCACGCGTCAGGTTCGCACGCAGGCCGCAGAGTTCACCTGTCTTGCTTACCGCGGATGAATGGTTCGGACAAACGGGTGGAGCCTAAAGATGCGCACCCAAGGAGGCATCCGTACACCCGGTATAAGCAATTGGTGACAAGCCGGGAAAATCGAGCTCCTGTTGGCATTTGGGTCAGCACACCGAGGCGCTTTGATATGTGGGATTTCGTTTTTGTTTCCACCTGACCTGCGCTTGTTTGTTTGGGCAGTATGACGCTTTGTATGGCGAGGATGGATGGCATCACGAGGGCAACGGCCGCCGACTGTGCGCTTCGCTTTCTGTGCGTTTTTTAAAGACGATAGTTTTTCGTGGGCTCCTTAAAGCTGAAAGGTCTGCATGACGGTCTCCCTATGTGCATGTGTGTGGGCGCGTATTCTTCCTCATCGTCTTGCCTTCTAGATTTTGGTTAGTAAAGGTGGGCGAGTATACCAACGTTGCTGCGAACTGCTTAGCCCTACTTTTACGGGAGGCTTTGCCACAAGAGGCGTAGTAGGGCAGAGCACGCTTTTCAGGAGGCAAGCAATTTAAGGAGTCACTGCTGGGCCACTGGGTCGAAGGTTGCCCCGGTTAAGGACCTACCGGTTACCAGCCGCCCGTCGCAGTTGGGAAATCTACGTCATGACTCGTGGGTAAGCATTAAGCGCCATCCCGGACCTATGGGTGGTCATCCACCACTAACCCATGACCCGCAAATTACCATTGAGCCACCGATGGCTCACTCGAAAGTTACGGTAGGTCACGTGACCCACAAGTGGGTCCCCCACCAATAACCCGTGACCCAAAAATTACTGGTGAACAAAAATCCAAGCTGGCGGGCTAGAATGCGCCCCCCGACAAATCCACTTTCCTCACGGTCTGCGCCCGCACTCACAAAAAACGAACGGACACAATCCCCGATCCAAAGTTAATAGTACGCAGCCTCTTCCATTCCAGTTATCAGGACCCAACATTTTCCACATCTGCATACTTGCCCTCGGCACCTCCAAAACGGAAGCGGCTCTCAAATGTTCACTCCACCACGCGTCATTACCCAACTCACACACCCCATCCGCGTAGGCCATCGGCTCTCGAAACCGCAGAAAAAGAAAGCCAGCAACGTACTTCATTCGCCAGGCCTTCGCACTCACCGTGGGCCTACCCCGCTCCACGTCCACGAGTAATCTACTAACACTACACTTGCGGAGAATTTCACTGACCATCGCTGTTCCCAAACCGCCCGCCTTAAAGGGGCCATGCAGACAAAACACAGGTTTGGTTCATTCGAAAGATTGCCTCGTTAGAATCATACTGACACCACTTTTAGCGTAAATTTCGCTCAAATAAGCTGCAAAATTAGGAAAAAAGAATGCCCACGCGACCCCCTAGCTCATTTCCCGCAACATAACCTATGATGTCATATGTGCCAGCCCTACGATTGGCTGAGGCCGGCAAAAGCAAGCGCAAATTAGGCAGGGCTTAGAAGCTTGCCGAACAAGCTATATGCGCTAACATTTGGGGCACATTCTTTTTATAGCAGCGAGAATGGTGGGGTAAACAGCGGAAGTTACGAAAGTACACGTAAACATAGAAATACCGATAAGTAGAGCTGTTGGTACTGCTGGCACTATGATTGTTTTAGCTGCAGACCACCGTGACGCTTTGGGGTTGCCTCAGACGACACTGGCCGGCTGGCGTAAGCGGCGGTGTCTTACGCGACCATATTTGTCGAACGAACCACATTTTTCACGAAGCGATGATTTTCTACCTTAACAAAAACATGCCAAGTACAAATACGGTCAAAAGCAAATCACAGGCAGAAATCGGCAGGGTGTCCCTATTTGCACGTCACGTGGGAACAATTTTTATTTTTAGTTCGCACGCCTCGTAGGAACAATTTTTATTTTGAGTTCGCACACCGCGTACCAACAATTTTTTTTTTCTAGTTCGTACGCAACTGAAATAGAAAGGAGGAATGCACGTCTAGCTATCGCCTTGTGTTGGGGGCATCGTGTTCGGACTGCTACATGGAGAAAAACAAGAATTATTTGTAGTTGGATGGCCTGCAACATGTGAGTATGGGTTAATTGTTACCGGCACCTTTGTGACTATATTGCAACGCCACGTGTGATACATTCAAGCTGTGGTAAGAGTCAGAACTTCGGCGGGTGAATTTGTGACGACGGTGAACGGTACCGTTTCTCAACGTATCAGTTTGTAGTCCCGCGAAGGCTTTATGACTGCGTGCTATTCGCATCAATGAGAGAAAAAGTGTGCGTTCATATTACGTGCCCAGCGAGTAGCGCTTTCTGCACGCGTTTGTTCCCGCAACCAGCTTGACGCGGTCGGCAAACATCCTGCCCACGCCACCCATGACCAGGTGTTTTAGATGCGACTGCATCTCATTCACTCGCCTTGTCCCTCCATACGGCGTTGTTGTCCGTCCACACCCCTCCCCGATTCTCCTCGCCGCGCGAGCTGCGCTCTCCGCTGCTCACCCCCTCTCCTCTCCGATAGCGAACACTCCCTCGCGAGGGGCATTGGATTGGATTCGATTGGGTTGGCTTGGATTGGATTTGGATTGGATTGGATTAAAGTGGATTGTGTTGGATTGTGTTGCGTCATAGCCACGGCACGTTGCGTCATCGCCGCAGTCGTTCCAGCACCGGCGTTCCGATTTCCATCGATGCGTTGAGTGGCGCCTAACAATTCTGCTATCGCCCGCGCAACCGTAACAAGCACCGATCACTGGGATAACAGGAATGCTAGCACCACTGAAGACAAGGCTGTGAAGCGGCGTGAACGTGATGCTGAACGCAAACGATTGAAGCGAGCAGCCGATTCTGAACTTCGTAAACGTGATACCGAACGCAAACGGTTGAAGCGAGCAGCCGATGCTGAACTTCGTCAACGTGTACACTTCAGCGACCACAAGGCCGTCATCGTTAACGTTACGCGGCGTGTTAAATAAAGAATACATCATACGCGTTCCTCACACGTTTCACGCAATTAGAGAATCAACCCAACGGAAACACCAAGTGAACCCCCAAGATGCGTCGCATCTCCACAGGGTTCCCCTCGCGGGAAGGTGGGGTAATTTTTAATTGGTTCATTTATGTTGAGCAGCTATCTGCCTCTGACTGCGGCTGAACTGGCACAAGATTCCCTAAAATGATGGTCGTCATTTTGAAGTGATGCGATATTGGTGCAAAAACGCATGTGTTTCTTGGTTGCAAGTCCTGCAGAGGAGCGGAAGATTGCAGAAATCGCACAGTGAATCTTGCTACTGTGCACATCTACTCGACCTTAAAACGACAGGCAAAACAATGCACCCTCATTCTCCTGCTCCTCCACAGGATTCTCCAACCGAGGAAGACGTGCACATTAATGCCACATAACTTAAAAATCACAGCCATGGTTTTAGGGAATTCGTGCCCTGATGGCTGGTGTTTCATTGGTGTGTACTGTAACTGTGAAAGCACTGCTTGACTCAGTAGGCTAAAATCCGGCATCGCAATAGAGAAATGGTGGGCTCTGGTCACACACAATGCACCCATGATGTTTCACAGATTTCCAAATACGATATTTTACGTAGGATCGTACCGTCAGGCTCAGTTGTTATAACCAATAACAAAAATAAGTGTAACGAAGAAGGAGTTTAGTTTGCATACAGCATATAGCGAAGTTGATGGTGCCGTGACTTCATTGTTATATCCCATATGGTTATAAATGGGTTGGGTTGTATGTATAATGTTCCTGTGGGTTATTTGTCTATGCTTAAAGTCTATTTTTAATGCTTCGAAATAATTTTTTGGCTGCAATCTGTTTTTCTTTTCTCTTCAAAACAGGTGTATTGCTGCTCCCGAGCAGCCCAAAATGACTTGGGCCAATCACATCACTTCCAGTGGGTTACGGTTGCTGTGAGGCATCTGGACAGCTTGGAAGGTGTCCCAGAGCTTGCAACGTGTGGGGAAACCTGGAAGCCAATGCTTAATCCAGCTCATCCCTGCCTGCGAGCCAGTTGGCATGGCATCTGCAGGCAGCGCGGTGTGCCGGTAGGCCATCCATTCAGCAACGGGACTTGGAGCACTTTTCTCTACTTTCCACACTGCTGCCTTCAGCTGCAGTAGCCTCTGGTCCAGCTCGACATTGGTGACGTGACACGGTGAACCAGGTCCTGGAACAGCTCTACCCCCTTCACCAACTCCTCCATGGCAAGGCACTTGGAGAACTGGTCCCAGTAGGCGACACGGTGCTGTGTGGAACGCAGGGCTGGCTTCCTGAGTGGTGTAAAGTGCGGTGGCTAATAAAGCTCTCATTATATGCAAAGTCTCAGCTCCAAAAACTGAAGACGCAAAGTGGATGAATTCTCTGAGGTGCTGTTCTGTAACCAACACTGGCTGGGCCTCATGCAATTTCCCCACAGTGAGGCAGCACGTGTGACCTAAACCTTGTAGCTATCTTGCAGCTGTCACGATAAGTCTTGAAAACAAACTATTTTGTTGTTTTCATGACTTCTCTAGCCAGAGCGGTACCCATCATTGGAACTTGTACCAGTGAAGTTAATCACAAGCCTCGCTCTTTGATGCCAATGCTGTGGTTCTTGGCACCAAAGGTGCTTTTATGGTCAGTAATCAGTTCTAGTACCTGTATTTAACACCAAGGGCCGTCCAGAACTTTGGAAAAAACCAATTTGGCAAAGATAACGTAAAAATCGTGTCACACATGAGGAATGATGGGGTTGGCATTGCCTCTAGAAAAAAAAGCAGTTTTTTTGCAATATTTCGGGCAGGAACGTCTGCGTAACACGTCGGATTTGTTTTTGAGAGTGAGTCTGACCTTCTCTGTGACTGCATAACGCTTCAGACAATGACAAGAGTGACAATGATCATGATGGTGTACTAGGTAATGCTTGTGAGTGACTATGCATAAGCAATGGAAACCTATTGCTCCCTTTTTGTTAGGTGTCCGGCAGGCATTGAGGCAAAGCTGCCCTTCATATTAGCTTTTTCTTCACATTTTCTTAGTTAATTCCAACCTAAAACGCACCTTTTCAAATCTTAATGCAGACAAATTACGATTGCAGAAAATATTGATAATTAAACATTTTTGTGGACACAATGGGGGTATAAAACACAACGTGCCAACTTAAGAATGGGGAATAGAAAAGTATATGTTGGCTACAATTGATTTTATCATAGTGAACGAAAGGAGACATCGGTGCATTCTTGGCTTCGACATGGTAAAAAGCGCACTAGACGGGGACAGAAGAAAAGACAGTGACACGGGACGAGCGCTAATCCCGTGCCACTGTCTTTTCGCTCGTCCCGTGTCACTGCCTTTTCTTCTGTCCCCGTCTAGTGCGCTTTTTACCATGTCGAAGTCGTATAACCAACTAGCCCATATTTCTGCGTTGAATAGCATCCTTTGCGAAAACAGCTTGCCATATTCTAACCTCTATTGCTCAAATTTTTTTCCTATCAACACAATACATATGTGGATTTAGCAAGCTGACACCAAAACTACAAAATTTTGATTCATGTTTCACATTCCAAGGTTTATTGTATTTATTCCTACCTAACTGTGCCTTTGAAAAGTTGAGAAGTTCATGATGTTCTCCAGCAATTTCCGGCACGCATTTCGCCTCTCTAAAAGGCATGGTAGACAAACAACACCTATAGAATTTAAAATCAATTCGTATCACTTCTTTTCCTCTCCGCAGTATCTTGCACGTGCCTGCTGTACTCACATAAAGTATCAAGCGATCTATTTCCAGAAATATGCACATTTAAATTAGCAGCGCACTTAACCGCTGAACATGATGCTTGTACCAGAGCTTCTCATCCGTCACATACATATGATAGAGCGAAGAAAAACTACTGGGGTAGAGCTTTTCCCGGTGGAGCAACATCATAATGCCTACCGAAATTACAAAAAAGAAAAAAGCGAACGGGGGAGATAAGTCAGCTTCAACACTGAAGTTCACGAAAGAACAACTACACGTGTAGCCGTGTGGCCCCGCGGATCCAACATATGTTGGCTAACATTTTTATCAAATTTATCGCTGCAACAGCAACAAACTACTGAGCTACTTACTACCACAAATTAGCCAACAGCTGTGCGGCCAGCTTGACAATATTATGCTTGGGGTATATACCAGCAGAGAGCAAAGTGATTCGAAAAGGACAGCGCAAGCCGCGGTGGTCGCGAAGCAGGCGAAGGGGCGAAGGCTCGAAGGCGTGCGAACTAAAACTAAAATTGTTCCCACGCGGCGTACGAACTAAAAATAATAATTGTTCCCACACGACGTGCGAATACGGACACCCAAAACGGCACCCTGTGGTAAGGTGGCACCATCTAGTGACTAACGCTAAAGAAGGCTCCGCCGCACACCAGGTAGCTTGAAGTCATGCTGTTGTGATGTTGCAGACGCCATGAAAACACGATTTGGCGGGAGAATCAAAATTTTGCCTGAAATCTATTAATTTCTTAGTGAATAAAGCATCGTTTGCTTGTGCACAAGTGCTGGGGGCACAGTAAAACATGAAAATTTTCGAATAAAACAAACTTGTATATTGTCTGCACGGCCCCTTTTATGGGACCATGAAGACAAAACACAAGTTTGTTAAAGGGGTCCTGAAATACCTTCCGCCGATGCATGGATGTACATGTACCCAAATAAAGCAATGTATTTGCAATCTCCTCCCGCAAGAATTTTGTTAAAGCGATGAGTATTAGCTGAGAAATCGTAAATCAAAAACCGTGCATTATCGTCGCTCCGCGTTTCCTCCTCCTTTCGACTTACTCTCCGCTGTTGACGGCGCGCGAGCCTTGCCTCCCATGATGCTGCGCTCCGCAGCGGTGACGTACTTCCGCTCTTGCGCTGCTCAGACTGTCGTCTGCTACGGGCAAGCTTTGTTGACACCATGAATCCCTCAAGGCTGGAAAAGCGAACGAAAAATCTGGCCGCATGTATGCGGCGGCCTGGCCTTGCCCTTTCGCGGTGTACGTTGCTGGCGGCACATGACTTTTTATCGGCGGCGAACTCGCAGCCGCTGTGGAGGATCTTGCGCTCGGTCCCTTTCATGCACCGCGCACTGTTTATCCAAAAAGCGCCGTATCAGATGTGGCCCCGCTGGTGCCGGTTCTTATTTTGCGGCGGTGGTAATTCGTGCCGGCAGCATGTGAAAAAGACATTTTAAACCGATACAGAACCCGTGCACAAAACGCTTCAATCATGTGACCAGTTAAGCTTGGGGCGACGCGTGGTGGAGAGCGGCAACGTTGGCAAAACATGCTCCGGCGCGACTCTGAGCTTTCTAGTGCTGAAGCGAGCGCCATTTCTTTGACAATATCAAACATCGGTTGCCTTGGCAACAAGGCACAAACCGCCCCAGAAGTCAGTTACGGTTGCGTGATCCCGGTTCAGCTCGGGACCCCACCTCGCGACATGTGGGCACTGCAGGCGTACCACTCACTCCCATTGGGAAGTGTGAGATGCGTTTGGCATTACAGGAGGCGAAGGTGTGTGTGTTGTGGACGCCTTTGTTTCGCGATGAAATGCGACGTTGTGCTTCTGCGGGTGGATAGTGCTTCCCATGGTCTGGATTATCTTTCTCGAGCGATGTACGACTCAACCTCGCATGGGGTATGTGCAGTGTGCGTGGCTAAAAGCCATCGGCTTGTGCGCCAGAGTTAAGTGACTTGCTGTTCGTCCCCGCAAAGCGCGCGCGAGGTGAGTACCGAATTTACGACGGGCAGGAGGCAACCAATCCTCTGTCAATCGTGGTTCAGACTTTCAACGCATGTTGTGACGTTGTGTTCGTTAGAAACGCATCTCTGGATTGTTTTGAAGTTGAATAAAATGTATGCGTCAAACACGGGAATTCGGCTCAGGGAGTTCTCTGCGATTGCACGAAAGATTTTCCACGGGGCTTCAACGCTTTCTTTATGGAACGTACTCAGGTAACAGAATATCCATGTCGTGTTATGGCCGTGTTGCATTCAATACAAACGGTTATGCGTTTGTTTTACACTTGTTTCGTTTGTCGTAAAATGCCCAAGCACTCCGACACTCCGCTGGCAGATCAGCCGGCGAGCCGACGCTGAGCAGACGACTCATCTTTTTGCCGGAAGTGCGTGAAAAAGCCGCCAAATAGCAGGATGTCTAGCTCATGACGAACATCTGGGAATCGATGATGTAGACATGTGAAGATGGCGGCGTCCAAAAACACGAAGGAAAGGGTGAGAAAAAAACGACAAACTTTGCAACTAAAGTGTGAGCTTTCCGCTGCGCGTAAAAGAGTAATACTTGGCACAGAGGACGTTGACGGCCCAATCTAACGGTTGCGCTAGTTTATTTAGTGTGCTCAAAATGCCTTTCAGGGCCCCTTTAAATCGAAAAATGTCTTCGTCGGGATAAATACTCCCGCCACATTACTCACCAGCTACTTTTCCGTACCAAAGTTATTACTACGGTACGCGTGGGCCAATGACTGAGGCCGAAAAAATTAAACACAAATCAGACAGGGATTATAAGCTTGTACAACAAAATATGGGCTTGAATATGGTCATTTTTACAGCAGCAAAATTGTAGGGCAGATAATACAACCATGATAATCAAATTATAATACTCACAATCATAATAATTATCGTCGGTTTACTTATTACTTATGTCCACTGCAGGACGAAGGCCTCTCCCATTGACTTACAACCGCTCCTTCCTCGACCTGCCTGGGTCCAATCTTTGCCTGCGTGTTAATGTCCTTACCTTTTTCTATGCTCATCGCTCAGTATTCACTCTGTTACCCCTGTGGTCCACCGGTTGTCCTTTAGACTTACTACATTCCCTGCCCAAGTCCATTTTTTTTTTCGTTACTTGCACTATAATATCTTCATCACGAGTTTGTCTCTGGTCCATGAAGCTCGTTTCCGGTCTCTGAGCGTTACTCCTATCACCGTTGAACCGTTGAACCGTTTATGGCCCGTTGATGGCCCGTTGAACCGTTTAGTAAGGTGCCAAGTTTCCGCCCCATCTGTCATCACCGGCAGCACGTAATGGTTCAACTAACCCGAAACATGCACGCACCACGTACGGAACAGCCGCTGGCTGAAGAAGTCTACGTCATAGTTACTCCTCCTCATCCAACTCTGCTCCACTGCAGGTACCCCAATCAGTGCCTTGATTCTGCCCTCAACCGTGTACTCTAGTCCACATAGTCTTGGGGTGCGCTCATAGTCCTGTCCTCCCACCTACGTGCATTCTCCTTCGCCTCCCTGAGCTGTGGGAGAGCCTCACGACCAGCGCCGACTTGGATGCCCAGCAACTTCTGGTCTCCAGGGCGGAGACAGCACGGTCATCCCGTGGTTTCTCCTGGAATGAGGGACCACTCCCAAATCCCCAGGCTCCAATAAAGGTGTCCTAAAAATTAGGCGTGGTATACAAAATTTATCATTTGACACCGCGTAAAACGTTTTCAAACTCGACCACACTACCAAACAACGTAAATGTAAATGACAATCCTTGCAGATATATGTAGCCCGAAACAAACCCCCTTTAATGTAAACCCCACAACTGCATTGACCGGAACCACACTGGAGTTGCAGCTCAAAGGAAAACTTTTATTTAAAAGCAATTCGGTAGCATCGGCAGTTGAGGGTCCGTTTCTAGCAACCGCGAAGATGGAGATCTCGGTACGGCGGAACGGTATTGTCCAGCTTTGGCTCAGTTCTCACATGCAGCATGGAGGAGAACAAAATGCGCTTGGAAGTACACAAAGTTTGGCCCTCATCCGCCACTGTGAAATTGTTGAATTTGCACTTTCGCCTAAATTAAACAACACACGCCGTCTGCTTAAAACATTGCCACCTTTTTTCCTTTCCACCGAAATAAGCTTAACAGAGCCATCTCTCCGTTTCCCTCTTCACGCATATTTTCAGTGGTCAGAACAGATGGCACTGCTTCTGAGGATTAAGCGGGTCTCCTGGGGCACACTTGAACGCTTCGGCGAACTCTGGCACATACTGCAGAGCTAGGTTGCACACGGCGTCCCCATCGCTGTGAACACCGCCTTCGCATATTGTGTAGCAATATGCCATGAACAGCGTTTGCAGACCGGTGTATTGTTCGAACCCGGGCAAAGGAAGCTCGGAACTATAGTTTGCGCGCTTGTACGCGTCTACAAGAGCTCCGAGCCCCAGGACTGAGGCCGCGTAGTACCTCGCGGTGTCATTCGCGCCGAATGGCCCCTCCTGCAAGCAGTTGAGCATAGGCTTCACTCGGGACGCGCTCGCGGAGAGGTAAGAGTGAAGAAACCTCTCCCCGATGGCAACGGCCACCTCGAATCCAAAGCCTCCGTAATTAACAGATGGAGGCAGCTCCACATCAAATAGCGGAAACGACAGACTGTAAGGCAGCAGCTGGAAATCTTGTTCATTCTGAACGGAAAAGCTGTAACTCAAGGAGTTGATCGCCTGCAGCATACGATCGACCTCCGCCGTGGTTTTAACGAGAACCGAGTTTTGCCAGTTGCTTACGAAGCAGGAACTCTTCATGTCATGTTTTGAGGCACTTCCGTTCCCCGGAACTCTTTCGCGCTCGAATCCCCGAAACACCGTCGTCAATGAGCTCCAGTTGCCGAGTACATTTATTTTCTCGTCAAAGTGCTTCCACATGGAAAGACGGCGGAAGAAGCTTTTTCTCAAGTTCAGCGTGAGCTCTTTGGCCACTGTCTCGGCTCTTCCATGGAGAACTTCGTAGTTGTACCTCGCGAAAGGGGCTTCCCTAGAAAAGAATACCGCTCTGCTGAGGCAGAAGGCTCCGTAATAGACTTCCGCTCTTATCGCGTCCCGGTCGTAATAATTTAGAACAAGGTCCTTGTTCGAGTACAGGGCAGCAACCTGGACTGCGCACCATGAAAGGAACAAGTGAAAAGTGTCTTCGCCATGCTCCACCCATAGACTAAACACAGCTTTTGCAAAGTTGGTCTTGGTAATCCAAAACTTAAGAGGCGTGGACAGGTTCAGATTAAAAGTGCTCGATAGTTTCGCACAGCGAGTCTCAAAAACACTTGTGTCATTCGGAATGATTTCAGCTAAGGTATGCGAAGCCCAGTCAGAATCAGGGTCCACTTCAGAGAGTTTTGTCATCATGTCACAATCGTAGGCAGACACGTTCTCGAAGCTTACGCCATCGGAAGTGCCATTTTCCCCGAAGGAATTTTTCAGAAAATCGAAGTACATATAGTTGCGGTGTCTCGCGGATTCCCCTTTGGGGCAGGAGTACTGGGTGGGCAGAGACGGTAGGGACTTGCCGGGGCTCAGAGCCAGATAAGCCACCTTCCCATCAAGCTTGACATCGACGTTCAGTAAAGCATCCCAGCCCAGCTTGAGCGAAGTGTAGAACACCGTGTGCAGGGCGTCGGCCAATCGGGAGGGCCGCGGCCACACTATGCCGGCGTCGAGCAGCGCCTCCTTGACGGCCGGCAGCTGGTCGCTCTTGCCCAGTAACACCTCCCGGCAACTGCGGTACAACGCGGCGGCCTGCTGCTCTTCGTTCTGTTCCGTGGCCGGCACGTGGACGTCCCGCAGAACCGTGGTCAACCTGCCCAACACGTCGTCGCCAAACTGCTTCTCCCACACGCTCAGTTGGTGGTGCTGCCGCCAGCCGTCGCAGACGAAGTGCGTGAAGCTATGGCACGGGTTCACAGACTTGTTGACGGAACCGCGCAGCCGCTCAGCGTAGCCGCGACAGGCGTAGGTTCGACACGCTACCAATGCCTGCGGACTAGGCCAGGCAATCTTGATCACCATGAACGCCACCACAGCCACGAACAAGAAGACTAGGAGTGAGAGCAGGACGTAGCGCTGTCTCAGTGTCCGGTTCGCAGGGTCCTGGATTTTAAAAAGAAGAAAAAAAAAAACGCTTTTTACGTTTCTTTCCCCAAAGCGATATGCGTGGGCCTGCGAAACAAAGCAGAAAGATAGAGCGTTGCAAATGAGAAATCATGTTCTTGTCATTTCTTTTTGAGCTGTCGTTTCATGACTAACGTCATCATCATGGAGCCACTTGTGTCCACTATAAGGCGAAGGCCTCTTTTAAGACTTCTTTCTTATCGAGAACCATCCGCAATAATTACTTTCTTCATTTTTTCTTATGTCGATTAATCAAGTTATCTGGAACCCCCTACTTGTAGCACCGTTTCCCGGCAGTCATTTTTTTTTCTTTTGGGTCTATCGGTTGTGAGTTGTAGACATTACGTGCATCACCCATTTCTATATTTTATTGCATTAGCAATAAGGTGGTCATACAGACAAAAAAAATCGGCCAACTTCACAAATGTGAATACGAATTGCGAACACTGAGGAAACAACGGACCTGGTGGTCTTCACAAGCTTTAACTTGGCTTTTCGGATTGGTCTATTTATCTTTTTGGTATATCGGACACTGATGCCCCGGAGCGCACGCCGCCTCTCTCAACTAGGCGAACACCTGACGTCAGAGCTTACGTCATCACTAGGCACAGCCAATTCCCGACGCGTGCTTTCTCACCCGAACATTTGTCCACTTCAACTGAGCCCAAGTCCAGAGCCAACTCCCGCGCTACGATCCCAAAGAAAAAGCTGCGCGCCCCGAAAGCGATGCTTGCGAAATGGGATAAATGCCGGTTTCATAATCCGAGGGACCTAGGTTCCATCCCGACATCGGGGAGCGCTTTTTAAAGCAAACCTTTTTAGCTCTACCAGCCAACGGTTATTTCGTGGCGTGCGGGACACAACAAAACTCTCAACGCGGCGGAGGCGGCGGTGGAGGGAAAGGGGGGGGGGGAGGGTTTCACTAACTGAGCACACTAGAGATGGCGCGGAGAATTTACCCAGCGTTCCCCGCGCGGAACTGCCTGCTCGCCGCCGGCGGCATCGGCGGTACGCCTTTGTCGTCTGCTTTAGCGACGGCTGTTTTGGGCCTGTTTTGGTGCAGCTTCGCGTCCATTGCGCGGTGCCTTCGCACGGCTTGATTAACTTGTTCGACAGCACCACCAGGATAACCCGCACCCGACGAAATTAAGTGGTCGTACGGCAAACATACGTTAAAGGAGCCATTAAAAGAAAATGCAAGATGGTTTTAGTCGAAAGATTTCGTGTTTTATAGTGCCCCCAGCGCTTGTCCGGATACAAACGGTGCTTTATTCACTGAGAAATTAAACAATTTAGGTTAAAATTTTGATTTTCCCGCTCAATCGTGCGTTTTCGTGGTCCCAAATGACATCACAGGAACCGACCGCTCTGCAGCCTAGAATACCTTCATTCACGCATCCGCCGTACAGGGTAGAGACACGTATACGCTGGCGCCGCCATTTTCGGTTGCTCGCTCGCCGCCGAAGCAAGTCATTGTGTCAAAACCGCGCTAAAATTATCGCCGCAACGCGGTTTACTGAAGAAGTTTGAATCATATTGTCTGTTTCGCGTTGCTAGGTCTCGTGGGAAACGAAAAGAATAACGCGTTGAGCCCGTTGGCCCAATTGCGGCGGCACGGGACCGTTCAAAGGTTGTCTCCACCCTGTACAGCAGTGTTGGTTTGTTCCCGCGTTTATTTACGTTCCGTAACCTAGATGGCGCCACCATACCGTGGCAAGCGTTTGGTTTGTTTTTGCCCGCATTTAAACCTGGCTTGTTTTTGTTCTGGGAGAAAATATTCGTTCCCTGAAACAGTGCTCGCTCGACAAATGGGGTCACGTAAGACACCGTTGCTTGCGTCAATAGGCCAGTGTCGTCTGAGACAACCCCAAGCCCCGTAGTGCTGTGCAGCTAAACCAAGCATGCTGTGCGCAGTACGAACAGCAAAACGCATCAGTACTTCTATGTTTACATGTGCTTTAGTAACTTCCACTGTTTGTCCCATCATTCTTATTGCTTTGTAAAGAATGTGCCCTAAATTTAAGCGCAAATCGCTCGTTCGTCTAGTTTGTAAGCTCTACCTAATTCGCGTCTGCTTCTGCCAGCCTCCGCCAATCGCAGAGCTTAGCTCATGTGACATCATAGGTTCTGTTGCGGGGAATGAGCTGGTGGGTCGCATGACCATTCCCGTTTTTCCTAATTATGTAGCTTATTTGAGCGAAGTTTACGTTAAAAGTGGTGTCAGTATGATTCTAACGAGACAATCTTTTGAATGAACCAAACTTGTGTTTTCTCTACATGGCTCCTTTAAGGATTGGTTTGCAGGGCCAGAAAACATCTGGCCGCTAGAGAAACGCTACCTTTTGCGCACTGCTTGCCACAAATGGGACTCCGTTTTCTAAATTGGTGATTACCAATTCGGTTGTGTTTTAAGAGGTATTACAAAAGGTGAAAGTAGCAACTGGTTCTGATAAATATATACTGATTATAAAAGTTCCCCCAGCTTTTTCGTAATTCTCAAACGTACTAAACTAACTAGTTTAAATCGGAATAAGTGGGGATCACTAAACTCACATGCCCAATTGTTTCGTTGTCTGCGCTTGTGTCGCGTGGTGGTGTAGCCCCAAGCTAGCACATCATGATGGCTAGGTTCCGCTGTCTCCCCCTTCGAAAGACGCTCCTCTGTTTTCTTTCTCCCTACTCACGGCCGGGCTACAGCGGCGGCGTCCACCCCTCTCGCCCGGCAGCGCCCGACACGCTGCTGCTGCGTTGGGGACGCCGCCCCCGCGAATTCCACATAACAGCTGGCAGAATCTCTGTTTTCACTCTTTCTAGAGCCACGTGTGTGAATTCATGTGACGTCGCATGGGCAATTGTTGTGGGTGTCGTTTAAAGCTTCGCTTTTCAACCACCTTCTCAGCGTGGATTGAAGCCAATTTTTTTAGGTGCGGAGCATCTTAGGACCGCACAATGTGCGTCCGCGTACGTGCGCATAGCATTTACAATCGCAAGAAATCACACAGGCACCCGCAGGATTAGAGCCTATGCCTGGTAAACCAGACAATGTTAGTGTCAGTCGTCTCACCCATTGGGCTACGACCGTGAGTTAGTACAAGAGTCAAACGGCTTACTCTCTCGCCTGTAGCGGTGAGGAGTACCTACCAATGTACGTCCGCGTCCATTTGTGCGCACACCACCATCAAGCGAAAATCAAGCGAAATTAGATTTCAGCCGTGAATCGCAGTTTCATTTAGGGAATAATCAAGGCGCAACTCATGGCTCAAACCGATTGACGGTCGGGGCGCAAATCGGATGTCACTCGGGGCGCAACTTGGATGTCATTTCGAGTCTCCATACTCCGAACCCTCGCCATCATCCGCGGAGTGGAGACGCTGCCACTTTTCTTGAGACGCGCTCCCCACACCTTTTCATCTGCTCCTTGCCTCCTCGTCACTTTCCTTCGGAATTCTTGGCCTAGAATTCTTTATTTTTCTCCTCTCCAGTTTGCTCCACCAAGTTCTGAGCGACTCCACGCACGGATGGAAGTAAAACTTAAAGGGGCCATGAAGACAAAACACAAGTTCGGTTCATTCAAAAGACGGCCTTGTAGAATCATACTGACACCGCTTTTAACGTAAACTTCGCGCAAATAAGCTATATCATTAGGAAAAAAAGGGAATGGCCATGCGACCCACTCGCTCATTTCCCGCAACAGAACCTATGATGGAATACCAGCCAGCTCTGCGATTGGCGGAGGCCTGAAAAAGCAAACGCCAATTAGGCAGAGCTTACGAGCTTGCCGAATGAGCTACTTTCGCCTAAATTTAGGGCAAACTCTTTTTGAAGCAATAAGAATGGTGGGACAAACAGAGTGACAGTTACGAAAGCACACGTAAACATAGAAGTAGTACCAATGTGTACTGCTGTTGGTACTGCGCGCACTATGTTTGGTTTAGCTGCAGAGGACTGGGGGCTTTGGGGAAGTCAGACGACACTGGCCGATTGACGCAAGCAACGGTGTTCTACGTGACCATATTTGGCGAGCGAGCACCATGTTTCACAAAAGGATTACTTTCTCCCTGAACAAAAACAAGCCCGGTTCAACCAGAGGCAGCAAACGGCTTGCCACGGTGTGGTGGCGCCATCTAGGTTCAATAACGGTAACCAAGGCTTTTCAATCGGCTACAGAGCTGCCGGTTCCGGTGATGCCATTGCAGACCACGAAAACACACGATTTAGCGGGAAAATCAAAAATTTAACTTAAAGATTGACAAGCGCTGGGGACACTATAAAACACGAACTCTTTCTAATAAAACAAACTTGTATTTTGTGTTCGTGGCCCATTTAGCAGCTCTTCTCTTAAAAGTGACCGGTGTCTTTCCATGGTTTTCAGAGAAAGAGGGTGGAAGAGTGGTGGAAAGTAAGCGGAGCGTGACTGATGCGGAGGCCAGTCTCGTAGCCAACACAGCGACAATCAGCCACGCGCAATGAGGGGGGTTGTCAAACCGGGGTGGCCGCGCATCGTGCAACCTCTTGTACGTGTTGACGTGCACTATAAAATGAAGTGTGAAGCGAATGCATGGTCGGCTGGGCGGACAAAGAGGGAGGAATGGAAACGGGAAAATGCCGAGTCTGCTGAACAACAAAATGAGTGTCCCAGTGGTCATCTTTACCCGCAAAGCCGCAGCTATGCCGGTAAAGTTGACCACTGGGACAGGATCATCTAGCAGAGCAAATCATAATTGACATGGTGCGCGGACACGGCTATAAGTGGAGTGCGAGAAACTCCCCGTTGCGGGATTAAGAAACATCAGCAGAGGGCGCACATCAGGCAGATCTTTCAAGTTTTACGAAGATCCACACGAAGTCTAAGCGATGCAACGCATATTACACCCGAGTTTGTTGCCTAGTCCAAGATGCTCGTATCCAATCTAATCATCCTTCTTTCCATTCTTGTTCGGCTGACAAGTTTTCCTTCAAAGTGATAAGTCGCGAGGGCCGACATATATGTAGCCCGCGATTCATTATTCGTGCGTGCGACCCTTTGTGCATGTCTGTTCAGGCCCAGTTTTGATATTTTCGTATTTGATTTCGATGGAGGGGGACGCACCCCTACGATGGAGGTTTGGAGTATGGTGTTGCGGGGGGGGGGGGGGGGGGCAGGACAAATAAGACCAATGGTGGCTGATGGCGAAGCGTTGTATTCACATGACGTCGCGATACGATCTATTTACAAGCAGCCACGGTTGCTCGAGCTGTGTCCGTGCCACCCACTGCTTCATCTTCGTCGGTGTGGGCCTCCTGGAGCTATGCGCTAGTGTCCACTTCTGCTTGCCGTAATAATAGTGTAGATTTCAGGGCACATAACGATCCCCGGGCGGTTTAAAGTACAGTCCTTCCCTTTGGCGCGCCTCAAAGGACAGGTACTGTGTCCACGCATAAAACCTCAAAATTTTAGTTGTCAAGAAATGGGATGCAAGCAGACGAAATAGGCGGATCTCGTTCATTTGATTTTGTTGGGTAGTTAAAGGAGGACTGACACGAAATTTTCGTGTTACGCTTTTTCCGCTCCTATGGGTGCCTATTAGCCCACTAAGCATAGAATGGCACATTCGATCGCAGCGTGACCAATCATTTACGGCGTCGTTTATTCATGTCAGTTTCGGTTTCGACGAAACGAACGCCGAGCGGTCGTAGCACATGACAGGCGGTAGCACATGACGTCACCATTCTTGTCACTTGCGCGAGCGAGCGCACGCGCTCGCCCAGACCGGCCAAGGTCTTCACCATCCCCGCGCGCCCGGGCAGCATGGCGTCAGTTCAAAAGCCATGACGTTTACACATTGTGTAGCAGCGCGCGCCAACCGCTGCCAGCGCGTCGGCTACGTCACGGGAGCCCCGACGTCGGCAGTTTGGGCAAGTATCAATGATGTCATGCCGGCCCGCTCTGGGCTTTCTCTTGCGGGCAGAGATTAAAATGGATTTAAAATATGTTGCACTGAACGGCTACTGTTCAAACTTGCTGGGAGGTATCTCCTGATAAAAGGAATCATTTTAGATAGTTATCCCAGCTTTTAAATTTCGTGTCACTACTCCTTTAATGTACACCACTGGCCGGCATTGCACATAAACCGTTGGACTGAGAAGAGAAATGGGGTGCGAAAGTACGAGCTACCTTGAAATTGCGAAAAGGCAAAAAAAAAAAAAAAAAAAGGGCGACAATGTAGCGTTATTTCGTAAGACCTTTCAGAGAGTATACTTCGTTGTGCGTACAGATCTTGAATAATGCGCAATGCACACGATCACTTGCAAGGCGCAGCCCCGGCGGTCAACTCACCTGCGCAGCTGGGGGGGTCCGTGAGAAAAGGAGATTTTTTGGCGGCGGGCATGACTCGTGCAGAAGAAGGTCCGTGCCCGCGAAAGAAGGGGCTCTGCTAGAGGCCTGCGACCCCACCGAGGACTTGCGGAGTGGAGAGGCCACCCCTGAGGGCGCCCTACTGGAAGTCGCCGACGGCCGTGTCGACCAGTGCGGGGATTCGCACTGCAGCAGAGCGCCTCTGGCTGTGACCGGAGGCGAGGTGGAGGCCGCTGACGGCCGAGGCGGGAGGCTGCCCCTGGGGTCGACGCTGCCGTACGTAGCCGTGGAGTAGCGCGGCTGTACGGCGACGCCTCGGTGTGCAGCTCCTGGTGACGTGACTGCGGGCTTTCGAACACCTGCCGACGAAGCATTTTTGGTCACCTACACGCATTTATCGACTTAATAAAATGGATTGTTGGGCGAGTTGGTTCATGGCTTCAAGAAAATTAAAAAGAGCGCAAAGGACGCGCGTCCCGTCTACTGTGTTTCTTTGTCCTCGTCCTTTGCGCTCTTTTTAATTTTCTTGAAGCATTTATCGACGTTTTGATGTGTCTCCGCTCCTTTGTTTGGGGCGATATTCTAAGCTCGCAAGAACGCCGTGGAGCAGGCGTTGCGGGAAAGCATGAAATCAATCAGTAAGGCAATATAGTTAGTTGTAAAAACCAGACCCCTATAGACGAGTCTGTTACCCTCAAATAGCCAGACAATCAGGATAGTAAAAAAATATCTACCCTGGTAAACAAGCGGAAGCATTGCGAATGTAAAAAAAAGTCAGTGCCTTTGCATTCTGTGAAGAAGGATGACGAGCAAAGCTGTGGTACCGAACGTAAACGTGGCGACAATATACTTTGACCGGGTCGTTGTTACGGAATGAACGAAGCAATACACGCTTGTTTGTAAGTGGCGATTGAGAATACTTTCAACTTTGACGAACTAGAGCTTTATTCCGGTGGACAAACATGGCGCTCTCCGTTTATTTCCTGTAAAAGTCCATGTATTGATAGCAGACGAGAATTCCACAATATTTACAACCTCACTGTGAACCATGTAACTTTGAAAGTAAATGAAACTCGGCGTAATCTTGGAGTCGTCTTAGCGGCTAATTGTCATATAACTTGTTTTGGGGTAGTTGCAATAAAACAATAGTTAGAACCACTTTCTATAGTCATACTCCCTCCGTAGATGGACGTGCTTCACTGTAGAACCCTCAATGTTGGAAAGCCAGCTCACAAAAACCAAGCTTATAACGACCCCGTTAAAGACGGCTTCGCCTCTAAACACAAATGCATTGCTTGGAAGAAATTTATCGAAAAAAAATGACATATATTAAAATATAAAGACCCTAGGTCACTTTTTTTTTAGTGGTTGCATACGTTGAAAATATGGCTCAGTTTTACGATCCCACGCATTTGAGTTGGCGCCACAATGTGGCGCTACGCTGGCGTGCGATTCTTGTCTACATCGCTATGGTGCCGGAGACCATGGAGGAAAGAAAAGGTTAGGAGAGGCCCTGACGACACATTTGTGAAGCCGAGTCCCGCCATGACTTGAGCCCACGGAGCCCAGCACTCTATCCCATCATCCTTTGCTGTCTCCGATTTGATTGGACTAACATGGCGTCGCCCTGCACTCCCGCTTCGAAGCGAAAACAGCCTCGTCGCTAATTCCTCGGTGCGATGTCATCTTCTAAGCTGTAGATTTCGCCTTCAATTTGCCCATTCTAACCCTCACCCAAAGTTTCGATCGAAAAACGGCCTTCGTTTTTGAGATAGAAGGGCAATTTTTCGGCTATTAAGCCTGGAAAAGTAGCGTTTGTCGTCGTCATAGCAACAGGCTGGCGGGATGGCGAACGCAGACGCCTCCGACGGCAGAGTTTTCAAACCGGCCTAATTTAAAAACGTTTGTCGTAGCGACTGCGCTGGTTTGCAAGCGTAGCGAGGCAGCCACATACCAAGCGCCTTAAAAATTTGTCCGTTCTATTCGCACAAATTTGGCCACCGCAGTTGTAAACAAGTAAGCAACATTGTCTATGGGCTCAAGAAAATTCACGTGACTTACTCCACACTTTTCGCAATGCATTGGGGTGCTAGGGGCCTCTCCTGAGTATTCTTTCCTCCATGCCGGAGTCGATCTGCTGGAACCTAGCCGTAGACAGCTTTGCTGTAAGCAACAGCCAAAATATCGATTGAGATTATGGGGCTTGACGCGTCGAAGCGACACCTGGGCTGGGAGGCGCGCCGAAGTGGAGGGCTTCGGGTTGATTTCGACCACCTGAGGATCTTTAACGTGCGTCGAAATCTCGACCACGGGCGTTTGTTTTTTGCCTCCACCTGAAAAAGCAACCACAGCGCCCGTAACTTAAACCGCGTCTTTGGGCTCAGCAGCACAGCGCCTTAGTCACTGAGCCACCGCGACGGGTAAATAGCCAAAATCACGTAACAAACGTCTACCATCTTGCACCTTACACACCGGTTACGTCATCTGCGACGCCATCACTCATGCACGCAAAGCAAAACTACATCACTGGCTGCAACGCGTTCCATTGGGCGTGCTTCCATTCTGCCAGGCAACGCTCGGTCAAGCGCATCGGCTGAAGAAGCGCGCGCTGCTAAGCAATGCCTGAGGCGTGGTAGTAAGTTAAAGTAGCGCTATGGAGTCTTGAAGGGGACTAAGCTTTCCTATGCTGCTCACTACTTCATGAACCACGGACTTAAAAACCACCGTGCACCATTGCGGAAAGCTTTATCAATCACACACATCAATGTTCACCACGCCCTGGTTTGCCTATATATATTACGGATGTCACTTATGTACTGAAATAAAAATAAATCTCTGGCTTGCTAGACATCTAGCGCCACCTAGTGAAAACTAGATGAACCAAAGTGCGTTTCTTGTTTATTATTTATCCCAGTAAAAAGTTACATATTTCTAAAAAGAAGCATACTATGCCGTTGGGAAGGTTTCTATAAATTTGTACAACTTTCATACCGGTGTATGATGCTTTTTAGGCCCGTAAGTTATGAATTAATAAAGGAATGTGCTCAGGTGATACCCCTATAACACGGAAAATCTAATGTCATTCAAAGTGAATGACATTAGCTGTTAATGGCATTCGGATTGGCCGTTCGGGTTTACGCAGCAAAATAAATGCCATTTGATAATGATAGCGGTGACGATTAGCAATCTCGCGAAATCGCAAAATTGTGGCTCAAGTGCATCTAGATTGCTTTTGTACATAGTCGTTTTTTAAAGCAAAGCAGATCATTCTTTTAAAAAAATAAGAGAATCGCCATTTTATCTGCCATAAAGACTACACAAGCCGAGACAAGTCGGCAAATAATCCGTATCAGGGTAGCGCGCGTATTGCGGACGAGACTTTTTTAAAATTACGTCTTTCTCTGTATTTGAAAAAACAATAGGAAGGGAAAAAATAAGTTTAGTGACAGTTTTTAGAAATAGGATGCTTTGGTTTAATGCTAACACTAAAAAAAAAAAGTCGACGAACTTCCTAACAGAACACTAACCAGTTAGTTGTCCCAGTTTTAACTAGGTGCTTAGTGCTTTTACTAACTGGCCATGCATAACATAATAAAAAAGTACGCGTTACAGTAGGGTACGGCTGAGCGCGCAGCACGACATATACACCCATTTAACTCGCACACGCACCTAGAGAACAAATAAATTGAGCAAGAAAACCAATGGGATGCACAAGGTGAGCGAGTATAACTTAGTTACCTTAGAAGTACATTTGCTCTTCTTGCTTTTGTACCCAGCAACGGAAAGTCCTCTGATAAAGTCGGTGGGCTTGTTGCAAAAATCAAATATTTTAGCGATAATTTTAGAATTATGTATTTTAATGTGAGCCTATACAAGTCAGCATGTGGATTTGAAAAAAAAAAGTTTTAACTGTGATTTGGAGTGGGAAAGGTGCTGTAGTTATTATCTTCAAAAATGTATACAATTTTGTTACTATCAGTGAATGTTAGTGTCAAACAAGCAGCAATCATTAAGTGCACGGTCTAGACTAGTAACGATAGCCAGTAAGTTCCATACTTAGTGGCAGAGCCTATACGTACCGTCTGCGGGGTAGCAAAGTTCGTAAGGAGTTAGTAACTACAGCCGTTACTACACTTTTACGAGTTTTTTCGCAAAGAGTGAGTGACGCGCCACTGCTGTCGGGGCTACGCATTGGGCCGTTGAATAAGCTCCCGAACCTCGGTTATCGGCTAAATGCCATTCGCCTCGAATTTCATTCTGTGTTCTTGTGTATAGCTCCGAACTAATGAAACTTAGAGCAAATGACAGTTGTTCTAAATGTCATTAGGTCTGCCGCGTGACAGGGGCATGGGTCCCCCTTGAAAGAGTTCTGACACGAAAATTTCATGTTTCTTGTTTATTGCTTTTATCCATGAGTAATGCGAACCCGAAACAATTATTCACAGTGAACGGTCGTTCGTTTTAAATTCCCGCGATTCCAGCCCGGAGGTAGAAATACGGTATATGACATTTAGTGCAGACGTCAAAACAGTGCGGGGGCCGGTAAAGGCGTTGTTTCGACCACTCCGCCGCTGGAGCTGAGCGCCTAAGCTGAAGGTGTAAGGCCCACCATTGCGGTGGAAATTTGATGACCGCTTTCAGTAAAACTCCTGATGGCAGACTTACATTGCGATTCTGGTCTATATTACCGCCTGCTTTCACGCGTGTGGAGCTTCATTTTTGGCTAGAGTGCCTTTCTGACCTGCGGTACGCCTGTAGCTCTGGCTACGTGAATAATACCCCGGCTACATTAGGGTCCGAATGTCATTTGAACCAAATGGCTTTTGAGTCAAATGGGGTGCTTCGAATGCCATTCAGAATCCGCCGTGGTACACTACGATTTCGATGGCATTTAAAAGCTTTCACAATTGCTCGCCGTGCTGTAGTGGCGGTGTGGCCACCCCGTTTCGTTTTCGTACAATAATACAACAATCAAATTTAGGAGCAGTGTAAGGCAGTAAAATGATATCACATTAGAAGACACACCAGTTCTGACTCTAATGTTTGGGCTGTTTGCGTAGTTTTATTATTTCTTTTTTGCAACTGACCCACTGGTTTTGACAGTATGAAAATTAAAATATTTAGTTCATATTTTAAGTAAATGAACAGTGAACAAAGTTCCGCAAACAAAAATATTTTGTTTGTTTTACGTACGGAAGTACTATATATTTTATTGCCGATCAAAGACGCTGCGTGAGAGAGTGCTAGATATGGCATTTGAAATCCCAAATGTTCTCTCGGTGCTCATTTGGCTCGAATGTCATTTGAGCCGAATGGCATTTCAAAACTTGGTGTAGCAGCACAAGTGGCATCTGAGTCAAATGACATTTGGTTCAAATGACATTCAGACGCTAGTGCAGCAGGGGTATAAGTTCGTGGATGGGCCAGCGCCCAGTCGCCGTTTGTCGGGCCCCGCGTGTGAAGTGACGTCACGAGTTTCTGACGAGCGTTGGAAGCACACGGGTGGGTCATTTTTTTTTTATTACGACTGTGTGATGTCACGCCTGTGTCCATTTGCTGCGAGGCGCTCCGTGTGCTGTTCCGTCGGCGCGATAAATGAGATCAAATTGTATGTTGCACGCGTCGCAGGCCGTTCATATTTCAGACAAGGTATTCCATTGCGTAAAAGAAGCAAACCGTGTAATAATATTAACACCTAAACTTCGTGTCAGCACTCATTTAAAGGAGCCATGAAGACAAAATACAAGTTGGGTTTATGAGAAAGACTGCTTAGCCCCGATAACAATGATACCAATATCATCGCAATCTTCGAACAAATAACGGAGATATTAAAGAAAACGTGCGAAGCAGTCGCGACCCCCTAGCCAATTTCCCGCAACTTTTCTATGACGTCACGGAACCTCGTTTGCGCGATTGGCGGCCGCCTAACTGACCTGTCGCGACGACACATGACTGGACGTCTGTAATGGGGCCTCTAGTTCCATTTGACCGCATCACTTGAATGCTAACGTGCAGTTAACGCACTGAAAGTTATATTTTATTGTTGGCCCGTATGACGTCATTCTTGCTCATAACACGTCACTGTGGCGGAAAATTTGAAAGTTTTTAAATACTTCTTGCTTTTTTTTTCGTTAAAAAACATCTTTTGGGGCTGTAATGGAGGTGAGTGAGATACTGAATCCTAGTTCTTTCAAATTAAACGAAGTTGTATTTTCTCTTCATGGCTCCTTTAAGCACATACATGGTCGGCGGCCGTAACGTCGGTAGTAGCTAAACGTGGGCGTCCACGCCAGTGGAATCGCAGATACCGGAACTCGAAAACATCATTCGCTGCGCATTCCTCACTCATAAGTGCTTAGGTAATGACAGTTTTTTTTGCCTCCAGGGACGATGGGGAATGAGAACAATGGGTTGACGCAATGAGGAGGTAAATTCCCGTAGCTGTTCACACGCAAGATGTTCTTAGAGCAGTTTGTGGTTTCTTTCTTTGGAGGCGGACGGGGAGGGGGGGAGGGGGTTCGCTATAATACGAATTTTTGCGGGGAACCAACCGAACATGGGCGCTGGTTTAAAGGCATTTGGCGTGACGTCTTTGTGTTGATACAGACGCCCTCCCTTACGTGTAACGCCGCACACATGCGTATGTGTAAGTGAATATAGAAAGAGAATCGGGACCGTTATGAGAATGCGATTCGTCGCGCCAAGCGCCGTGAACAGGCTTGCCTACTGAGACAAACCAGAGTTGTTCTGGACAATGCTTTAAGACAGGTGATAAATAATATTTCCAGTCACTCAATAGTTTCAATCAATCAATCAATCAATCAATCAATCAATCAATCAATCAATCAATCAATCAATCAATCAATCAATCAATCAATCAATCAATCAATCAATCATAGCGCAACCCCTAAGAGGGTCAACCACACGAAATCGGTAGGTGCACTACTTAAAGTCCTGTGTGCATACTCTTAAAGCCTAGCGGCAACGTTACATTACCACTTAGCAGCACACACCTGCAGACGCTTTCGCACGATGTTACGCGAGTGGCGTAGTTAAACCGCCTGTCATTTTATAGCGTATAAACTAGACTGGCCGAAGTTGAGCAGTTTCGCGTGGACCTTGAAGGGCCGTGCTGCGCAAGCGCGTGATACATTTAACTGGATTGGATTGGATTAAATTGGATTCCATTGAATTAGATTGGAAATTCAATCCGCTTCGAGTACGGGTGTGCAGAGAATTGAGTCTGCATATTTGCCGGTTGTGGCCGGCGCGTGCCCAGCTGTGCGCCTCCGTTGCGCAGTAGCCAAGTCTGACGGTGCGCCAGAGCCGCTTGATAGCCGTTTCGCGTGGCTCCTGAAGAGCCGTGCTGCGCATGCTTGAGGAGCAGTGACTGGGCTGGACAGGACTCGAGTCACTGGACTGGACTGGATTGGATTGGAAATCGTTTCAGCAGCAGTAAGCATGATAATCAGCTAATCATAGACAACCAGGAAACCCTTGGCTGCGTCTAATCTCACGGCAGCCGTGGGAATTACCTCCAGGAAATTCTCATCGCAGATTCTGTAAAGGTGGCTGGCCTAAAGATAATTGAATATTACCTCCCAACGTAACCTAACATAACCTAACCTCACCGAACCTAACGTAACATAACTGAACGACGTACCATTACTTACCGAAATCCAGCCCAACTGCAACAAACCTAACCTAACCCAGACAACGACACAAACACAACCGATAATAAACCTAATCCAATGCATTCTAGAAGCCAGGTGCATCGATATCTTGATATAGCAATAACCAGAATGAAAAAAAAAGCAAAATCACGATGTGTAAAAACTGCAAAAAATTCCGCAAGCTTAAAAAAAAGAAAACGTCAATGCCGGGCTTGAACCAAGGCCCTCGTGTCCAAAAGCAAGTGCTATACCACAGCACTCCAGGAGCAGCTGTAGGACGAACATTTTAGGGAATATTTGTTCCAGCGAATCTTCGGGTGGCGTGTTTAGCCGACCAGTGGCTATTGTCGTGAGAAATATCTGGCGGTAATTCTTACGGTTACCGTGATAACAGACACTACCTCGCTTCTTTGCCAGTGTCTAAGCTCACCACGATCTGTCATAAGAGTAAACGAGGGTTTCCATAGCTACGACGGCTCTCGCTTGACTGCAGCTTCAATGTTACGTGTTCTCAGTCAGCCTAGCGCTTATACGAGGCAGCAAACAGGTTTCGGTTATAAAAATTCACTCATCTCCACGAAGTGAATCATGATGATTGGGCGAAGCACTGGGGATCGTTCTTACTGTAAATCACCCGTGGCATTGCCCACTCGCGCATGTTCATGAGTGACAACGTGTGCGTAAATTATATACAATTCCAATGCAATCCAATCCCACACAATTCAATCCAATCCAATTCATTTCAATCCAATACAATCCACATCCAATCCAATTCAATTCATTTCAATGCAATCCAATCCAATCCAATCCAATGCTCCGCGCGCATGCGCAACACTGTGTACAGGGACGCCAAGCCGCGGACAGTGCGAGGTCCTAAGGTGCTTCGCCCCTAATACGCTGTTGTGTTTTGTAACTGTACCTGCCTGGGAGCACAAATGCTACGAGCTCACCAACATGTACGTTGCTTTTTCCATCATTTCTGTACTGTTTAATAATTTACTCATACTAACAGTGTTTATGGGTAGTGAAGTACAACGTTAGTTCATAGCTTCGCAGGTTTTAAATATTTTAGGTGAATTCAGGTCAGCTTGCCTGCAAAGCTAATGTTCTCAAGCTTGCGTCACGCCTCAGAGGCGTCAAGGCGTTGTTGGCATGGCATATTCTGATGATTGATACTGGTAACTGTCCCGTGAAAAGGTGAGCCTTGCGTAGTTAAAGCCACGACTTCATCGGCGGTTCGAATCTTGTGCCGCCACGTACACCCGTGACTTCCACGCAAGATAAAATGGAGGTCGCAGATTGTACCAGGCCGGATCGTGTAACCCGAGGAATGTTTTACGAATATTTACAAAAAGTGGCGCGGCGAAATTTGCAGGATATCTGTTAGCCTTATTAGCCCACACTTCACACTTATGGCACAAAATGAGTTGAGTGTGACGTCTAAAAACAACAATAAGTAGATAAATATGGCTGGCGATTACTGTACTCCCTAAGTCGAAATTTGTGCGCAGCGCGGACTGCGGTCTTCTCGGTCACGGCGCATAGTGACTGTGTCTCAGGAAGGGATCACGTGATTTATTTATTTATTTATTTATTTATTTATTTATTTATTTATTTATTTATTTATAGATACTGCGATCTCGCAACGAGATCTTAGCAGGGTGGGTTACATTTATTTTATTATTTATTGATTTACAAATACTGCTATCTCAACGAGAGACAGCAGCAGTGGTCAAGTTACATGAAATACATATACACGACAGATACAAGTAATAAAGACTGTAAAATGTACACGTCTAACAAAAAAATGTTGCATCACACATATACACATGAAAAACCACCTAAAATTCAAACCACCTAAGCGCCTAACGAGTAGATAACATGACACAGCATTATACAGAGACATAGTCGATAGCAGGTAATGGGAAAAAAAAGAGACACACAACAACAACAATCAAAGCAAGTGCGACTCGAATAAGGATAATGAACTTTGTGAAACAACATCATTTGCCAGGTCACTCCAGTCTATAATGGTACGTGTGACAAGAATATTTAAAGCAGTTATTTCGCAGAACAAGCGGTGTAATCATGAGTGAGTGCCGTTTTCTGGTAGCATAACCTGAAGACTAGGACAAAATGTGCGAAGTATCTACACGGGAGTGCCCTTTGGCTAATTGAAAAAGAAATTTTAAGCGACAGATGCGATTTCTCTCGGAGCTACCATATCAGTTATATATAAATCGAACAGCTTTCTTTTGTATTCTGTCTAATTTTTCTATATTATTCCTAGTGACAGGGTGTCAAATGACGACTGCGTACTCCGTTATTGGGTGAATTATTGAATTGTAGGCAAGAGCGAACAGCGCACGACGTGCGTGTGCTGTTCCAAGCTGTCCCCCACCGAGCGCAAAGTAATGCCCCTACTCCAATATGAGTGTGATTAATAACATATCTGTTGACACCACCGTTGAGAATCGGGTTGAAACGGGGCAGACGACGCACGCGGGTGTTTTTTTTTTCTGCGGCGTGCGGGCGCAGTGGCCGAGGCCGCGCCATTTCCGTGGCGCATCGGCCATGTCTGTGGCCGTTTGCACTGTTGCCAAGCGAAGAAATTGACAGCTAAACTTTTCAACGAATACCACCTATACATAGCTTACGAACAGCCTGCAAAGACGACCAACAAAGGTGAAGAAGTCGACAGGATAAACGCTCGTCCGGTCTGTTTTCGGGTCATTAAGCTTGTTTGTTGCACACGGCTCCATGTAATCAGTCCACGCGGTGGGCTCTTCAGGTTTCGAATTCAGCGATAAGTCTGAACTATCCGGGCAGACCGTGTCGTTCGATCCACTAAAGTCGAGATTCTAAACAAAATCAAGAAGGTAGACGAGTTGCGGACTAATGGCAATGCTGTTATTGTGATTTCTGTTTAATTGGAAGTTAGGTTCATTCTAAGGTTTGTGCGGTCCCCCTGGACTTCGTATTTACGGGAGCCGACTGTATTATGTACACCGTACCACGGTATAGTTCAGCGTTATTCGTCTAAAACCACCTAGAAGATACCAAACCACCCTTACTAAAAAAAGATACTGCGTAGGACTGACGCAAGAGAACATTTCACAGAAAAATGTCAAAAAGAAAACTCTCAGAACTACTGAGGCTCGAACGCAGACTGTTAACGTCAAAACCTGACATACGCCACGGAAGTCGACGAGCGCGGCCATTTTTGCCGTATTAAAACACCCGCTGGTCTGTACCACAGAGTAGAGCTAAACATTATTTCTGGTCCCCAGAGTAGGCGTAGCGATGAAATTGGGGCGGACCTATTACCTGGAGCGTCCTGCTGTTTTTCGACCGAGGTCGTCATTGTGACGGGGGTTGCCGTGCCGCTGGGGGTAGTTTCCGGGGACATCGCGCTCGCCGGGCTGCGCGGCGAATGGCAGCTACCGGCGTCCGGGGACTCCGGCTCCCGCTTACGGCTGCGACGTTGCAGCGTGCGAGTTTTCGGTTTCTTGCCGCTTGCCCCGGCGGGCGCGCCCGTGGTGGCCTTGTGAGGCCGTCGCGAAGGGCTGGAGATCGGACTGGCGGCTTTTTTCTGCTCCATGTGGGTGGCAGAGGAACGGGTGTGCGTGAAGACTTGTCGCCAAGAATGGGATGCCTGACTGAGAGCGAGCGCCGATCGAATGTTGTTGTTGTTGCTCCTTTGTGTGTGATGCATGCCCACTTGGGGGATTGGCCAGGATCGGGAGCTTTATTGGAATGTGCCCGATTTAGGAAACTAATTTTTGGAGAAAAAAAGTTGATGAAAATAATCGCACAACAAATACAGGAATTAGTAGAAGAAACGTGTGCACTATGCGAGAATTTGCAAAGAAAGGCTATGCGGGAATTTGGATGAAAAGGCTCTTCTTTCGTCTGTGTACAAGAAGAGCGGCTAACAGGGTAGGCACATAGTCTCTGAGACGTAGGTTTGGATGCCTGTAACCAAATTCCTGTGAGTAAACCCAAGCAAAATGGCACGAAACGAAAGTAAAAACGGCAATGAAAGGGCAAGTCCAAGGCGGTGAATTGGCTCCACGAGGTATTATTTTCTCATTAAACAGAAACCGCATCAATATGAGAAAAAATTCTCTATGGCTTCAGGTTAATCACAAAGAGCACAATGACCAGAGGAGGTGAGCCTATAGAAGTTGAGCTGTGGAACTCTAGAACGTAAGCGAGTTGTGTAACCTCGTATTGGCGAGATCGCAACATTGGGAGTTCCACGAATGCGCGAGCAGTGCGTGCAGCGCGAGCTTCGTGCGGTTTCCAGGTGGTCGTGGGCAATGGCTGCCTCCGAATGCGATGAAAACAATGTCGGTGATGATGGTTTTACTGTGTGAGCAATAGGCGAGCCATGCGGATGCCGACGCCGACGATGGTTGAACGCGAGCCTTTCTCCCGATGGCCCATCCCATGTGGCGAGTATGTGCTACTTTGAACGTACGCACCACTTTTCTAGAATATATCCACAGCAGCTCTCGGGTGGGCACTCCGTAGGCCTAATGTTTGGGTTTGGGGTGTGCGGCGCGAATCGGTACCTGCTGCTTGGCGTCCGCTTCGACCATGTCGAACTGGAGCAATTGGATAGACGCCGGCTTCGTAACGCGACAGACCCAGGTTCAATTCTGGCCACGGGAAGCGTTTTTTTCTTTCACTTCAAACACAATCCTTCATCACCATCGTCCGCGAAAGTTCGCTTACATGTAGGGTGTTTTGGTGTGCAAAGGAACCAGCGAAGATGATACAGCTTCTCTTTAAAATGTTAGCGTCACTCTAAGCCGCGTCGGTCTGCAAACAAAGCGAGCGATAGAAGGGCGCAGAACGAGAACGCTGTCTGCAAGAAAGAAGAGCAAAGCGTCAGCAATGGTGCCCAAATTTACCACCTCCGGCGCTTCCCCATTACCCTGAGCAGTGGAAGACGCTGCTGCCAGGCTCTCTCCTTGGCGATCAGCTCCTTCTGGTTGAGCGAGTGGTAGCAACCGGGACGCCGCATGGCTACATGTAAGAAGGCTCCACTCCCACAAGACACTGCTCAGTAAAAAAAGTTTTACTCGCTCTCAAGTTGATATCGGCGCGCCACTTGTCTCTGTGCCGTCTCGAAGAGTCTCATAACTCCCGCCGCCACTTGTACGAGCTGTGAAACGGAATCTGCAGCCAGTACAGGCCTTGTTTGGAACCGGGGTAGCGTGCGTGGTCGAAGTGGACAATGGTTGGTGTTGTTACGCATCGGCCCGCCGCCGTACTTTCCCGCATCACTCCTCGGCTGTGCGACGAAGCCACTGCGTGCGCCTTTCAAACAAGACCCACCGTGTTGGTGACTCATGTTTTCATGCCGGGACAAGCCTGGGTCTCCGTTTCAAAACTTCGGTGGCTCAAGCGCTGTAACCCATTCCTGTTTGAGCAGTGAATCAATGCTGTCACTCTGCTCGAGTCCTGTGCTGTTACCTCGCCCGTCAGGGCATTGTTCTTTGGCTTCGGCTCACCTATCTCGCTATGAAGTAAACAGTTACGTTAGCCTACGGCTTCTGGACTTCTTCACGGCTGCAACAGCGGCTGGCCGCTCGTCACACCACGCTACCACACGTATGCCGGAGGCGACAGAGCTCGGCTCGGCTCGGCCCTCCCGGTCGCAACAACTGGTGTCAGCGCAACAACGGTCGCTGGTTGGCAGCGGTGGGATGGCAACTTCGTAACACCTGGAGCCAGCGGTGCGAGATCCAACACCACGAACGTCAAGGCGGCAACGGACTTTGCAGAATTCACGGCGGTCAATGGTGAGTGCGGGACTTTTCTTCACTGAGTTTTACCAGGCTTCTGAGGGTAGCTGGTAGGGCGTGTGTTTTTGTCGCGTGGGTTATTCGCGCAAAACATTTTTGGAGCAGTGGGAAAGCAGTACTCTAGACCGGCCATAAATTTGAAAGCGTTGAAAAAACCGCAGTTATTGGAGCTTGCAAAATAGTTGCGCTTGGATGCTACGGACGCGCTGAGAAAGCCAGAACTGATACAGGCTATACTCGCTGTTGGGGCTGACGATGAGGAGCTGTCGGAATGCATTGAGCGGATCAATGGCAGGGAGACCGCGAAACGTCAGGCTGCAGAGGCAGAGGCTGAGCGCCAGCGTGAGGAACGCGAGGAAAGAAGGCGAGTACAGGAGCTCGAGTGGCAGAAACAAGATCAGGAACGCAAGAAAAGAATGCGCGATCTGGAACTCAAACACGAGGAAAAGATGCGAGGGTACGACCTCGAGCTCAGGCAAATCCGACGGGAAAGAAGGACGCTTCAGCTAGAGAGACTCCAACGGGAGGGTAAGGCACTAGAGCACGAGATTCAACTCTTGCGGGAAAAAGCGAAGCTCAGAAAGCCTGAGTTAGAATTATTGCTCGAAAATGACCTCGTTGTCGAGGAAAGTACCGTGCCAGTGCTGCCAGTAGCAGACGCTCGGGAGCGCGAGTCGGGGGCGACGGTTGCGGCCCAGCAGCGCGGCGAGGTGGCTAAGAGAGATAGCGGAGATAGCGCATTTCCGGAGGCTCACGACAGAGGGCATTGTAAGTCCACTGAGAGCGGAAATGTGTCTGTGTTGGTTTCGGTGATCTCGGCAAAGTATTCAGGTGGTTCAAATTCGCGGGAGGTCTTGGGGACGGCTACCGGTCTGAACATGAACATTTCGCGAGACAGCAAGGTTTCGCTGGAGTGCGTAAACCATGAGGCTACCGAAAGGCAACACGAGTCCGCTGAAACGAAGGTTGTTTGGTTGTTTTTTCGGACGGCGGCAGTTCAGAAGAGACCGACGTTGTGGCAAAGCCTGCAGTCGAGGCAGCGAACGGTTTGCACGGTTCAGTTGGGAGAAATGACGATCTCGCCACTGAGCAAGCCGATTCCGTCCTGCCACCAGCTCAGGTAACCAACCTTGAGCAACGGCCAGCCGAGCTCGTAGATATTCCGGTGGCGCGGACAACTGAGCTGCCTTTTGAGACCAGCTTGGATCAAGCGTAGCCTTGACAGCCGCAAAACACAACAAAAACACCCTTCGGTGTTCGCTTAGTGAGGGTGTTGCGGAAAAGGCGAAGGACGCCGAGATAAGGACTGTTGGCAACTACAAGATGTCTAAAGAGCTCCTCGTGCCCTTGTCACTTCCAGCTGATGCTTCCGAAGATAGGCCAACATCGGCTGAGTTAGTTGAGGTTCCGGTGTCGCCTGGGGTTGAGCCGAAGTCGGGAACCGACGACCAGCCTAGAGAAGAGAACATAAACGCGTTCCGATGTTCGCTTGCCGAACGCGTTCGCGAAAAGGTGAGCAACGAGGAGAGAAGGAAAACTTCTGCGCGTACTTGCGGCGCGTGTTTCACTGCGAGCACGCCAAGGGGTAAAGCCGTTAGCTCGCATCGCGCCAAGGGAACGCCTCCTCCAAGAAGGAGTGCGCGCCGAACGTATGAACGGCGGAAAATCCCGCTCGCTCCTCCACGCACTCAATCTTTGTCGAAAACAACGGCCGCTGCCCTTTCACGCGGTCGCAGCAGTCGCTTTCACAGAACGGGCGCACCTAAGTGCGGTACAAATTGGGGAAAGCTCAGGGCAATGACGAGAGCTCAAATCGTAGCTCTCTGAGTGACAAGTGGCCTGTAGACGCCTGACTTTCTCAATTTCATTGTATTTCCTGAAGCAGGTTTCGCCCTTTACGATTGCATTTCTTTTTGTGTGGGACATTTCCAATCACGCGAAAAGTCACCTTTTCAAGTTTGTTAACTTGTCTAAAGTACTGCTGGGCTAAAATATAACTACTGTAGTTAGTTATTAGCGTATTTTATTGCAACTAAAAGCCTGGTAGATGTCAGTGTGGATTTGTCCTCGCACTTGCCGGCGATGCGGTTGTGTCTTTCTGTGTTGTTCGGTTGCTTGCCTCACCAAGCCAGATACGTTCTTGGGGAGCCACTGCTCGTCCAGTGACCGCCCCGGTGAAGCTCCAGCACGGTGTCGTACAGCCCAGGCCTGGAGTCGAGCGTCTGCCGAGCACTTCACTTCGAAAGCTTGCCTCCGGACAACGGTTCAAGACCCTTATCCATCGGGATCTCGCACCCCCGGCGGAGAAGCTGTTACGAATCGGCCCACCTCTGTACTTTCCCGCATCACTCCTCGGCTGTGTGGCGAAGCCACTACGTGGGCCTTCCAAAACACCACCCACCGGGTCGGTGACTCATGTTTTCATGCCGGGACAAGCCTGGGTCTCCGTTTGAAAACTTCGGCGGCTGCCGGCGAGGCTCGTCTCAGCGCTCTTCAAGGACACAGAGGCCCCGCGATCGCAGCGGAGTCCTCCTCTTTCCCCTCTCTCGGACTCAACGTGCGCCGATGCTATCGACTGCTCACGAACTGTGGAAAGAGCGTTGTGTGTGTCTGTGACATTCGTGGCGTGTTGCCGCTTGTTGGCGTTTTGACCGTTACCGCTTTTGGGTATAAAAGCCCCGAAAGCGCTATGACCTATTCCTGTTTGAGCAGTGTATCCATGCTCTCACTCTGCTCTAGTCCTGTACTGTTACCTCGCCCGTCGAGGCATTGTTCTTTGGCTTCGTTCGGCTCACCTCTCGCTATGAAGTAAACAGTTACGTTAGTCTATGGCTTCTGGACTTCTTCACGGCTGCAACAGCCGCTGGCCGCTCGTCACACCACGCTACCACACGCATGCCGGAGGTGACAGAGCTCGGCTCGGGTCGGCCCACACGGTCGCAACAGTGTCGTGCCGGGGCAGTCATGGTGACGAAGTTGACGGAGAAGAAAACTTTATGTATAAGCATTTACATGAGCCATATGGTCTGGCGCCACCACCACCACATCTCGATCTCAAAGAACAGGCAGTGTGCCCCTGCGTGCGAGAGATTAAATAGGCGCGTTGGGTCCGTCCCCTTTCATCCTTTCTCTCGGCTGACGTCAGGAGGCACCAATCACAAAATTCGTAGCACTGAGAGTGACGTCCACACACGCACACACCGAAAGACACGCTCCTGTATTGCGCAGGTGGGCGTTAGCTTGCCTCCGCCGTGGCAATCCGCCTGGGGTCGGAGCCCCTTTAGTCCTTTCGATGTTGAACCGCCGGGAAGACGTCTTGCGTTCCTCTCTCGAAATATTCGTCGGGTGGCTCGTTGAAGACATATCCAGTATCGTAAGACATGCCACAAAAGGGCATGAAAATGATGCGCAGGCACGCCGCCAAAGCTTGCCCTACGGGGCGCCAAGCGATGCTATTGTCAGCATCGCCGCTGGCCGGTTGGCGCTTGAGGGGCCGCGACGTCGATGAAAGGGGTATTGTCCAGTGGTAGCATAGCTCGCCGCGACGTCATCGTCGACACACCTGTTCGTCGAACGCATGTCGAACGGCGTGATTCCGTCTCGCTGTGGACGGAAGCCAGGAAGTTCCGGTGACGTTACCAAAATAAAGGAAAAGCTACGCAATCAGGAAAGTTTGCAAGTCAGGTTTATTTGCAAACGTAAAATGGAAATTAATAAAAACTTTTCATTGAATAAAACCATTCATCTTGCAAGTACCTGCGGACGTCGTCACACAGGTTGTGCCATCTGTTGAACACTATATAAAACAATGATAAAGGAAAACATGATGAAAACCGAAAAAGAGCTCCGCCCACCATAGCTCTACTTAATGAGTTAGCCACTCTTCTTCCCCGCCGCAGCAGGATTTCCCTTCGAATGCGCCATTTTTCTTCTTCAGGGTTTGATAGTTTCAAAGGGTTCTTTTACAGTGCGAGGGTCCACTTTTTCCTGACGGAGTAAGGGAGTACGCGGACTAGTTACTGTGGCAATGGAACGGAAGCTATGGGGGGTAGGGGGAAGGGGAACTAACCGCTCTGTGTTAGTGCGCAAAAATAGTTCCCAATAAACTGGTTTCGGTTACAGTTTCGGCGAGACAGGTATGCGCATTTGATACAGTTGTAACGAGGGTAATGAACAAATGCAATAGACGCAACATGCCATCCAGACATCGGGGTATGTGCCTCACCAGCATAGCCCATATAGGATTATGCCAAATCCCCACACGGGGATATGCTCCAAAGAGGTATCAGGGAAGACACCTCCTGCAATTCTCTCCTGCAATTAAACAAACTCAACCGGCTACCGGCGTGTCGGCTGTCTTCTTGACAAGTGGTGGAGGGCAGGAGTTTCGATCCCGCCCTGGAGCTTTGTTCCCGGACGCTACCACCCCCAATGTCCAGAGAAACCAGTCAGCCTGTGATCTTCCGCGGCCCCATGCGCGAGCGGGACCCGGCCAAGTTCAGCGGTACAGACGACAGCGACGCGGAGGACTGGCTTGCTTCCTTCGAACGCGTGAGTGCGTATAAAAACTGGGACGACAATGCCAAGCTTAACAACGTCGCCTTCTCTCTAACGAAAGTCGCGGAAAGATGGTACAACAATAATGAATCCGATCTCCGGCCTTGGTCTCATTTCTGTAGTGAATTTATTAGAATTTTCGGCCGCCCTGCTGTACGAAAACTTCGTGCCGAACAGTGCTTACGTGCACGCGGACAGAAGGCTGGCGAGACGTTCACCAGCTATATCGAAGATGTCATTGACCTATGCAAACGCGTCGACCCCTCCATGACGGAAGCTGACAAGGTCCGGAACATCTTAAAATGCGTTGACGACGACGCTTTCCAGATGCTCTTGGCTAGAGACCCCAAAACTGTTGCGGATGTCGTCAGCTTGTGTCATAGTTTTGACGACCTACGCAAGCAGCGAGCTCTGACTCGACAAGCCTGTGCTCGCGGGGAGCCCGTGGCGAGCGTGGCGGCTACGTATGACGAGGATTCCGCTCTGTTTTCCCGCATCAAAGATTTTATCCGAGAAGAGGTGGCCCGCCAAGTTTCCCTGCTCCCCTGCACCGCAGAGCCACCTTCTACACTGGCGCCTACACTCCGGAATATGATACGGGACCAGGTAGCTAACGCATTGCCACCAGCCGAACACACCGCACCAGTAGCTGCCCCTACGCCCCTCTCCCCTTTCACCTACGCCCCTCTCACCTACGCTGGAGCGACAGCCAGGCCGCCACCACCGCCTGCTCCATTCTTCGAGTCCCCAGCGCCGCAACCAGCCGTGTCGTTCCAGCCTGCGGTGCGCATTGCGCCGACTCACGTACCATTACGACCACTTCCAAGCCCTATCACCAGTCCTTACGATGCCAATGCGTGGCGCACACCGGACAATCGACCCATCTGTTTCGCGTGTCGGACACCCGGACATGTCGCCCGCTACTGTCGTCGTCGTGTGGTGCCGGCTGCCAATATTTTTCAAGCACCTTTTTACGCTAGCCCCCCCATCCCGTCTTATGTTCCGCCGCAAACTCCACAGAATTTGCCCACCGAGTCTTCTGAACAGCCGCCGTTCACCAGCCGCCGATCGTCCTCCCCACGTCGCCGCTCAGTTTCTCCCATGCGTCGACGCCCGACCAGTGACGGGAAGGAAAACTAACAGCCGCAGTTCCTGAGGCAAGAGCTGCGTCACCGTCAATCTGTACAAGCCCTCGATTTTCACCAAAAAATGTTATTGACGTAATTGTAGAAGGTGCCCCTACCGTTGCGCTAATCGATACAGGAGCCGCTGTTTCTGTTATCCATGCCCGTCTCTGCCGCTCTCTACAAAAAGTGATGACGCCCCTTTCTGGACTTTCATTACGAGCCGCCAATTAGCAACCCATTAAGCCGCTTGCTGCCTGCACTGCCCGGGTCGTCATCAAGAACATCTCGTACATCATTGAGTTCATCGTCCTGCCATCCTGCTCCCATGACGTCATCCTGGGTTGGGATTTGCTTTCCCGCCACGACGCTATTATTGACTGTGCTCGGGCTGAAGTTGAATTTTCCACTGATGTCTTAGAGGATTCCGATGATGCCCCTACTACCAAGCTACTAATTGCTGAAGACAGTGACGTTCCGCAAGGCTCCTCTGTCGTCGTTCCATTGTGTTGCACCACTGTCCCAGACGCAACTGTTCTCTTTACGCCCTCAGCCATTTTCCTACGTCGGAAATGTCTTCCTTTGCCCTGTGCCATTTTAACAACTCGTGATGGCGCAAGCACTATGTTAGTCACGAATCCGTCGGCGACTCCATGCTCCCTTTTTAGCAGAGAAACACTTGGGTTTATCGAGATTGTTGATGCCCGGAATAGTCGTCGACGTACCTGACCATTTGCACCATCTTCAGATTGACGGACTGAGCGTTAGTTCCGGCGTACCAGAACAATTGCCATCTGCTGCTTTACACCAGTGCGTGGACGCAGACCTGGACGCAACCCAACGAGCACGACTTGCTGCATTGCTTCGGAAGTTCTGTTCGTCGTTTGATCACGCGCAAAGCTCGCTGGGTCGCACGTCCGTTTTCAGGCACTCCATTGATACTGGTTCGCACGCCCCGCTTCGACAGCGCCCATATCGTGTGTCACCGACTGAGCGCCAAACCATTGAAGACAACGTGACGGATATGCTTAAGCGAGGTGTCATTCGCCCTTCCAAGAGTCCATGGGCTTCGCCTGTGGTACTTGTTCGGAAGAAAGACGGCTCCATTAGGTTCTGCGTAGATTATCGACGCTTGAACACCATTACACGCAAAGACGTCTACCCGCTCCCATGATGCGCTTGATTGTTTGAAGGGAGCCGAATTTTTCTCATCCCTCGACTTACGATCCGGGTACTGGCAGGTCCCAATGGCGGAGGCTGATCGCGCAAAGACGGCATTCGTCACCCCTGATGGCCTCTACGAATTTAACGTTATGGCATTCGGGCTATGCAATGCCCCAGCCACGTTCGAAAGAATGATGGACAGTCTTTTGCGCGGCTTCAAATGGAAGACGTGCCTTTGTTACTTGGACGATGTAGTCGTTTTCGCTCCAGATTTTGAGACGCACCTGGTTCGCTTAGAGCAAGTTTTGACGTGCATCGCCGCGGCTGGACTGCACCTCAATCTGAAGAAGTGTCACTTTGCCGCGCGCTAACTGACCATCCTGGGTCATGTTGTTTGCAAGGAGGGCGTTCGTCCGGACGAGACCAAGCTTCGTGCCGTCGCGGAGTTCCCGAAACCGACCACCCTAAAGGCACTTAGGAGCTTTATCGGGCTGTGTTCGTATTTTCGGCGGTTTATTCGCAACTTCGCGTCCATAATTTCACCACTAACAAAGCTTCGCAGCAGCGAAAACGGCATTTAGGCTTGGTCAGCGTCCTGTGACGAGGCGTTTGCGACACTCCGTCGTCTGCTCACATCGCCGCCTATACTTCGACATTTTGACCCGTCTGCTCCAACAGAAGTCCACACAGATGCTAGTGGTATTGGCCTTGGTGCCGTGCTCGCGCAGCGAAAATCTGGCTTTGCGGAGCACGTCGCTGCATACGCGAGCCTAACGCTGACAAAGGCTGAGTCCAACTACTGAGTCACTGAAAAGGAGTGTTTGGCCATAATATTGGCATTGGGAAAGTTTCGTCCATACTTGCATGGCCGCCGATTTGATGTCTTCACCGACCACCACGCACTGTGCTGGCTGGCTGGCCTCCCTCAGAGATCCTTGTGGTCGCCTTGGTCGGTGGGCTCTTCGGCTCCAAGAGTACGATATCAACGTCGTCTACCGTGCAGGCCGGAAGCACTCAGACGCGGATGCCCTCTCGCGCTCTCCTCTGCCGGCTGACGTGTCTCACCTCGCCACTGCCGACTGCAGCTTGTCGTCTCTCAGTGCTACTGACATGTGCGCTGAGCAGCGGAAGGACCCATGGATAGCTTCCATGATCAGCTTCCTCTCCGGTGCGTCAACTGCCCGTGTATCAAGGGTCCTGCGACGGCAAGCTTCTCACTTTCAACTGCGCGACGAGCATTCCAAAAAAGGAATGAGAAGTAGACAGGACAGCGCTGCACTCACAACTGATCTATTTTGAAGAAAACATTGGCAATATACATAGATCAGTCTCCCACGCGGTGGTAAATTATTACAACAAATAAACACAAACAAAAAACGCAATCACTAATCGGTCTGCACATGTGTAGTCTTTTTGGTTTACTTGGTCATGCAAGGGTGTCACTCAGGTAAGCGTATTCTCGGTCATGCAGCACTATTGAAGGCATACTTATACAACGGTCGGCAGATCGTCTGATTTGAAAGGCCTCGATAATTTCCCTTGTTTTATCTCCGTGTCTCGACAACACGGTGGTTTCCTTAAAGAGCGGCACACATCCGTGTGAGCTGCAGTGTTTTGTCAGGTGGCTGTGCGGATTCCCTTTTAATGAACGCAGGTGCTTTGCCAACCTGGTGTTCAGACACCTCCCGGTTTGTCCCACGTATATATGTCAACACACGAAGTGGCAACATATACACGACACCCATTGCACATTTCACAAATGGGTCTGAATGATTTATCGGGCACGCATTTTTTGTCCTTCTATTCTGAAAAGACTACACATGTGCAGACCAATTAGTGATTGCGTTTTTTATTTGTGTTTATTCGTTGTAATTATTTACCGCCACGTGGGAGACTGATCTATGTATATTACCAATGCTTTCTTCAAAATAAATCAGTTGTGAGTGCAGCGCTGTCCTGTCTACTTCTCGTTCCTTTTTTGTGCCGTGTTTTTTCCGCGCTGGTTTGTCAATCATGAACGTTCACGAACTCGCCCAAATCACAGTCCTCTTGTCCAACGAGAGGAAAGATCCAACGAGACGGAGTATCCACTGTTGGACATTTAGTCTCGTTGGATCTTTCGTCTCGTTGGTCCTTTAAACGCTGAACCATGGACCAGCTCCCTTTTTAATTAAAAAAGCCGACTAGATGCTTTTACCCCATACAGCGGCGGTGTTTTTTTAGCTCGTGCTGATAAAAGAAATGAAGCAAAAAATTAACAATCAAGTGGACAAAAAGTAAACGAAAGTAAAATTAAACGAACAAAATAAATAAACGAAGAAATCTTTTATTAGCCTTCCTAAGCTTCGCCAGGAGAGATTTATTTTTAATTTACAACCGAGAACACCAGATTAGGACAAGGAAAAAGTGCGTGGACACGGCCGCGCCATCAGCACGGCAACAGAGGGACTAAGAAGAGGCACTCTAAAACCAGTTCCCGCTTCAGCCGCCTTCGAAGTACTTCCCGTATCGAGAGATTGACCGAGATGTTGCGGAATTACTGGGCGTCTTTCATGCTCCAAGGGACACACTTAAGGGGGCGATCAAATTTCCCCCGCCCGTTTGTTCTGTAGCAACGAAGCGGCTGATATGGTCGTCTTGGTACGGACAGAGATATTTTAAGGCGAAGAAATCAATGAAAAATAAATTGCGTCGGCCTTCTCGGTACTGAGCGTCGCGTAAACATGTTTACGCATGTGACACGAGAAGCTGTGCGTCATCTCCTGTGTGGACACACTGACCCGCCGATTGGTTGAATGATTGTGCTGTTTAACGCGCCGACGCTGCACAGGCGACGAGGCGCGACGTAGTGGAAGGCTGCGGATTAATTTTGACAACCTCGGGATCTTCAACATGCGCCGAGATCTCCAACACACGGGCGTTTTCGCTTTTCGCCTCCACCAGAAGAACGGCCGCCGCGGCCGGGAATCGAACCCCCCCCCTTGGCCTTAGCAGCACAACGCCATAGTCACTGAGCCACGGAGGGTTCTCCGGGAATGTTGACTGGCCAGCAAAAGCTTTGTATCATGGCAGAAAAGGGAAGCTACATGGTTAACAGATATTTTACGTTGACGTGCACTATATTGTGGTCCTGTGATGAAATTTCTCGAGGATAATACTATCAGCGGTTAGGGTACCGTTCGGCTTTTTTTGCTCATCGAATTTTCATTTGCTTCCTCAATTGTGCCTATGTTGTGAAACTACAAACGCTTCGTTCATGTCTTTTGCTAAGTAAAAACTACATTGGAACGTCAAAATTTGTTATCTCACCCAATTGCGGTTGTCAAAGCTTAGAAGTGTGAACGCAGCTAGGCCTGTATAGCCAGTACGACAGTGTCAATTATGTCGCCTGCAGAGAAAAAATAGTGGTCCTTAGTGGTAATCCAGAGAGAGAGAGAGAGAGAGAGAGAGAGAGAGAGAGAGAGAGAGAGAGAGAGAGAGACAGACAGACAGACAGACAGACAGACAGACAGATAGACAGATAGATAGATAGATAGATAGATAGATAGATAGATAGATAGATAGATAGATAGATAGATAGATAGATAGATAGATAGACAGACAGACAGACAGACAGACAGACAGACAGACAGATAGATAGATAGATAGATAGATAGATAGATAGATAGATAGATAGATAGATAGATAGATAGATAGATAGAGAATAAACTAATTAAATCGAGGAAAAACTTCAGAGAGGCCTCCTCATTCTATAGCATGATGCCATGAGCCCCGGGCCACGTCGACGCCCCTTCGATCAAGCGCAGCTGATCTTCGAAGCCGTGGGTGGCCAAAGCTCTCTCCCGCTCTGTGGAAAGGGAAAGGTTGGGGGATCTCGCGTAGTCTTTTCGCAGCCGCCCACTGTGTGTCTGAGTGTCCAAGGCTCTCCACAGAAGCGCAAAGTAGAGAAAATGGTGTCCGGTCATCGAGGTGAAGTTAGGTGGGATGTGGGAAGTTGTTGACCTTCAGGGCACGGAATAATGTTTCCTGGTACCTAGGTACCGATTTGTGCACGAAGGATTACGTTCTTCTGGACCGCCTATAATGCTGAGTGATTTTCGGGCACGTGGCTACAGCATCCACGCGCTCGGGCTCGGCTTCAAGAGCGCTGGCTCGGCTGGTCAAATATTGAGCCACGACGTTGACGATCTCGTTTTTGGTGACGCCGCTGTGAGATGGTGTCCATGCCATCCAGACTGGACTCGTTGGTGGTCTATGATTCAACAGCCGAAGTTCTGTGACGTGCAATCGACTGTTGGGAAAGTTGTGGTACGCCTGCTGAGAGTCTGGGATAACTTTGGCGTCACTTTGGCTAAGCGCAAAGGCTATCACCGCTTCTTCGGCTCGGAGGGTGCTGTGTCCGGGAACAGAGACGGTACACCTGTGTTGCTTATTTACAACGATGGTGGCTGCCATGGTTGCTCTTCCGGTGTAACCGTCTGCGTGAGTGTAGGCGGTAGACAATTTATCTCCGCACAGCTGAAATACTGTCCGGGCTCGGGCCTCTCTGCGACCTTCGTGAACCACAGGGTGCATATTGCGTGGCAAAGCGGGTACAATTAATTTTTTTCGGAAAGAGTGGAGTACATTTCTAGTAAGGAGAACTGGGTGGCTGAATGGGGCCGACAGCACCAGGTATGAGAGGATAAACCTCCCCGTTTCTGTTGACCTTAGCATAAATCTTAGGCTACGCAGGTGCGCTTCTGTTAACTTCTCAACCGAGTTGTGGATGCCAAGTCGGAGTATCCGCTCGGTAGAGGTGCTTGCCGGGAGGCCAATGGCTTGCTTATACGGCTTTCGGATCATGTTGTTGATTTTCTGGAGCTCTGTGGCTATAAGCAGGGCGTGAGGTATAGCTAGGTAAGCCTATAGAAACGACAACGGCCTGAACAAGGCGAAGCGTGTCCGCTTCCCTGATGTCCCTGGTCTTGGTAACGACTCGTCGTATCACTGAGTAACGTGGTCTGTTGTGGTTTTAAGCTTGTGGATGAGAAGCGTGTTCTAGTGGTCCGCCTAAAATATTATGCCCACGATCTTCACTCTTGGAGATGAGATGGCGTGGTGATATGGCCCTCTATAGTAGGCTGATAGAAGGCGAACGTGGAGGGTGTTATTTTTTTGCCCGGTAAGACCAGGAGTAGCTCAGTCTTCTGGGGGGCGCAGCTCAGATCACATGACTTGGCATAGGCAGCCACCGCTTCTTGCAGAAGGCTGACTCTCCAACTTTGACACTGTGGATGACCCGATGGTTACGTCGTCAGCGTATGGGCCGTGTGGGATCCTGGGGTGGCGTCGAGGAGTGGCAGTAGGCCTAGCAGGGCTATATTGAGTAGGACAGGAGACAGGACAGCCCATTCCGGAGTGAACACCCCGATTCGTCTAGTTAAACAAACGGAGAACGAAACTTATTCGAATCAGTATTCGCTGCAAATCTTGACTGACAGCATTGCATCAATTAAAACATTATAATTTCATTTCATTTAATTTATTCCATCCTTAAAGGAAAGAGGGAATTACATAAGGGGGGGGGGGGGGGCAACAAATACGCTGTAAGGGTGCACAATTCAATGTGAACAAATTATTATAAACAATATAGTTCTAAATACGCATATGGTAGTTTGGTCAAGAACAACAAAAACGAATCAAACAACAAACAAAAGAAACGATTTGACTGGGAATCAGAGTACAAACAACTTGGCAAAAAAATTATACATACAGTACGCTGGTAGGATATATCTACAGCCACGGGTTATTGGGTGGAATCAAAGTGGGATTCTAGTTTTGCGCGGAATGATGTGCGGTCAGGTGTGGCAACAATGGTGTCGGGGAGGTGATTCCAAGGTGTAATTGCTTGGGGGGAAAAGGAGTCGTTCATTGCGGATGCACGGCCGTTGATTCGTGCAATGGGGTTGGAATGGTTAATGCGAGAAGAAGTTCTGTTAGGGGGCTGTAAAAGTTCGTGTCTTGATTGCGGGCGGAAAAGGAAACTGGGCAGGAGGCATAGGCGTGAGATGAGGCGGCGTGACGCGAGAGATGGCAGTTCGATTGATTGTTTTAGGGCGGTGACGCTGACTTCTCTGGAGAACTGTGAGGTTATAAAGCGGGCTGCGCGGTTTTGGACTGATTCTAGTTCGTTAGCGAGATATGCCTGCGATGGATTCCAAATGGACGATGCGTATGCGAGCTTTGGGCGTACGTATGTGAAGAATGCTAGTTTTTTAACGTCAGAAGATGCAGATTTTAGATTACGGCGCAGAAAACCAAGCGTGCGCAGAGCGTCTGAGCAGATGGACTGCACGTGCGGCGCAAATGAAAGAGATGGGTGCATGTGCACTCCGAGATACTTGTATGACGAATGCGAATCGAGAGAAGCGAATTGATAGAGTAGGTACGATGAACAGTGGCGCGCTTACGGGAAAATGACATCGATTTGCATTTGGTTAGGTTTAACGGCATTGATGAGTCTTGGCACCATAGCGCAACTGTGCCAAGGTCTTGTTGTGGTTTAGCACTGTTTTCAATGTTGTGAATGGGGGAGTATATGACACAGCCGTCTGCAAATAGTCGCAGTTTTGTTTGAATGTTTGTTGACAGGTCATTTATGAATATTAAAAATAAAAGAGGTGATAAGCCCGCGCCCCGAGGGACGCCTGATGATACGTTAGTTAAAGAGGAGTTATGATTATTAGTAGAGGTGAATTGTTTACGGTTAGACAGTGTATCATGTACAGTGAGTGCCAACTCGACCGCGAACGCGAAACTATGAACGTGGCCACACAGGTTTTGGCAATACTAATTTCGAAGTTGTACAAAAATAACAAAGCTCAATCGTGGTAAGGACGTAGGCACATCGCCCTTGAATACTTACAATACGCCGATATTTTTCATGCTTGAGCAAAAACTTGTCGATTTCTCTATTTAAATTTGAGTTCTCATGCTCCCGTCCACGACAAGTTTTCGTTGATTACTTTTATTTTACGTCTTCTCATACATCATTGCAGTCGTGCATGGCCCTAAATACGCAGCCAGTCAGAAAGGGCGTTCATTACAGTTTTGAAGAGGCTTATGAAACACTTGTGCTAATATACCACATGTCAAAATGTTCCAACGGTGTTTCAGTGAGCTGTCAGAAAACAAAAAAAAAAGCGTCATCATTGACCTAGTTGTCATTGCTTATTGTTACGGCTTGATAACGCATATAGGTTTCATGTCTTGTAACCAAAATTGTTTTAATGTTCTCAGCTTAGCACGTAATGTTATTAAGTGCCAAGCACCTAATAACATTCGGTGCTTAAGCACTGAATAACATTAGGTCCTTAGGTACTTTATCTCCCGTCGCTGGTTATCATGGTGGTATAGCAACAGATTCGTAAAATAAAAGACTGGTTTGCATTTGGCTGGTTGTAGTAAGGTTGCGCGAGGTTCCTTTAGTACTCAACTATGAATACGAACGCGAAATAATCTCGACATCACTGCCATCGTCATCGTCAAAGAAAGAAGGCAGTAACTATTTACGTTCAAATTATAGTAATCTACTGCTTCAAAGCCGCACTAAAGAGTGAGGTCCTTTGTTACTTTTTGATCGAACAAATAGTGAAGCCACCTATTTATTACTGTTATTTTGTATTTCGCGCCTTTAAGCCACGTGACCCAACACTACTCACTTTAATCCTCCCGTGTAAGGGGCCCTGCAGCCCTTACCATCGACTACACGGAATGTATTTTGGGGTAAAGTCTACTGCCCCAGCAATCTCCCCCCGCAAAAATTATTAAAATCCGTTCACTATCACCAAGACTACGCGCGATGAGAAATCGCGCATAATTGTTCCCTCGCAACTCAACCGCGGACAACGCGACGAAAGCTGCGCTCTCTCTGGCGGAGAGGTGGGCGGCTTGCGGCGTGCTCTTCGGCGGCCTTCGATATATCACAAGCTGGGGAGTTTTCTCCTTGTCTCCGCAACGTGGAAGGGTCTATTTCTGGTCTGGTTCCACAAAAAAGCAGGCATGGCTGCCTGCCCACAAGCTCGCGCTCGGGCTGGTACGGCATTTTCGAAGCAATAAACGTTTGTTGTCGAGGGGTCTGGTTGAAAGGGAATATTGAGCCCATCACTCAAAACACAAAAGAAACGGCAAGACTATGCGTACAGGTTCAAGCATAGAAGAGGTCGGTACACAGCGCGGACGACGGCGGATTGTCACATGAAATGCGAGAAATAAGCCGCGAAGTTGACCAGTGACTTTATTAAACGGGCTCATGAACTGAAACCCTTCCCGTTTCACCGAGGTATAACGGGTAAATTAAATACATTGAAATGGATGTTTGGATTTAAAATTAAAAAAAAAATGTAAAAAGGTAATTAAACAAGATAGTTACGCAGAAAATGACTCACTACAGAACAATGATGCCCATCGGACAGCCCGACAGCCATCGCCTCAATGACATCGTTTAGGCCATAAAAGGGGTGAATAATGAGAAAAATTGGAGAGCGCGGTGGGGTTTTCCGCATCTTTCACAGCAAATTGCGCGCTCACCGCTTCACGTACACGTGTAATATTTGGCTCGGGTATTCCTGGCAGTGTAAGCTAAATGTGGCGCAGGTTTACTTGCACTGCTCAAAGAGTGTTGCAGGGTCCCATTAGTCAGCCAGGGATTTCTCACTTTTGTATCGTGCTTTTGCTACGCCAAGGAATCAAGTAATTCCGTTTAGCATCTGTTTATTTGTAATTGCGTTTAGCATTTGGTAGGGTACCCGAGCCAGGAATGTCTGCAAAGAACACGCGTCCGTGCACACAAAATGAGGTAGCATTTGGCATTAATTTGGTTACATATTACTTCCAGTCGTGCATCTGTCGGAATCGTCGAGTGGTCAAAGGCGCCAAACTCAAAGCTCCGCCTTGCCCTTGATAAGGGTACGGGATTTCTGGTCCAGGAATGTGTGAGTGCGTTCAAATATCACTTCTGACATGTTTTTTTTTTATTTCTATACGGCGAAGCTGTTTACTTTAAAAATAAGAAGCTTGTACCATGGCGAATGGCTTTGCAGTAACTGAAAGAAACCGGCTATGGTGTGACCTACCGAATAACCAAGTATTTGCGAACGCGATTGACCCGGAGTTGAAATCAAGATTTCCATAACAGCTCCCTCGTAGCCTAGAAACATTATATCATCGCCTACAACTGAACTCGGCTTACACCAACAGTTACCTTTCGCCTCGGACTGACGACCAGCCCGTACTGCGACAACTAGTCTTCTGTAGAAACCGTTGAACATATTTTATTAGAACCTGTGGCCTACTTGACACCAAGATCCCGTTTTTTGAAGATGTTGAATGGCTAGATCAAGGGCCGGTAACTCTGACGGCTATCCTCATGAAATCACCCCTCAAAGCAACGTGAGCTGTAAAATTTTTTTAGATGCGACACATCTCTTGCTCTGAGGCATGTCCGTCCTGCGTCGTCGTCGCGCCGTCCGTCCGCATCCCTCCTCCGTTCTTCTCTCCCACAGCTGTGTGCAACACTCTCACTCCGGCTCATTAGCATACCACAGCTGGCGCGCTTGTTCGGGCGCGTTTCGCTGCGTAACGCTGCATTAACAACTGCTCCGGCGCGCGCAAGTGCGCGCATGCGCGACTCTCCTCCATTGTCTCCTCTCCTTCAAGCGCTGTGAATATAAAGCGGGTATCGCGCTGCGGCTTTTCAGTCAAGCGCTCGCTCTCGCACTTGATGTGACCTTGCTTGACCGACCATTGCTACAGCAACCGTTGACGGTCCACTTCACTGACCATAAGGCCATCATTCTTAAATGTAATAAATAGCTTGGGGGTGGCCAATGCCGCTAAAACACGTATACTCGCTCATTGCGCGTATGCATGTGCATGAAAAGTAAAATTACGCCCATCGTCCCGCGTATAGGAACACCCGCATGTGATGGAAATGCATCATACGCGTTCACAACACGTTTCACACGATTTAGAGAATCAACCCAACGGAAACACCAATTGAACCCCCCGATGCGTCGCATCACACCAGGGTTCCCTCGCGGGAAGATGGGCGTAATTTTTTTTCGTATTTGGAGGAGATTAGCAACATTTTAAAATTGTGAATTCTGCGACACAATCTGAAGAATAGACCGTCAAGCACGTCAAGCCACGCCAGTGTGTTTTTTTTGTTTTCCCACCTCTTTCTAGGGCCTGCTTTGCCTACATCCCAGACCCGTAGCAGAGAAGCACGTAGGTGATTGCAAACGCCGGCAAAACTATCTGCTTTTTTCAATAAAGAGCCTTATCTTTCTTCTCTCTCCCTGTTTGCATAATCCGCGTACGTTCCCAGATGGGAGTACCTCAGCCAGAAAATCTCCGCGGACATGATGCGTCCATGTACTAAAACCGAGTAGGGGAAAAGGGTGGAAAGCGTGTGGTGCCGGTGCTCGACGGTGCGTTGGAGCCGTAGTGAGAGGGAGAGTTTACGGCCCAGCTAGATTGAACTAGCCTATTCTAGTTCACTCTAGCAGCAGCAGGAACACGAAAGAGCGGAGAGAAGGTGTCTCCTCGAACACACACAACTGCTGCCGCCACCAGTCACGCGGTCACCTACGGCCGGCAACACGCAAGTTTCGTGCGCTCCCTTGGAATGCGCCCCGGTCAGCCGAGCTTTGTATCATGAATGTGTATGTATGTATACTTCAATGAATCTGAAACAGCTTCGCTCGATGATCCGCCCCCTTACGGATAATTCCGCCTACCATTTCTTGGAGGGGGGGGGGGGGGTGTCTAAAACACTCCAAGAGATTGGAAGCCTTTCTTTTTCTACTTCTTATCGACGCCTTTCTTTTTCTACTTCTTATCGCTGCATGCAGGCAAACTTTTGGAGACTTGGCTTGCTTGTGTCCCTCCCCCACTGTCCCGTTAAAAAAAGAACTTTAAGCGTAACGGTATGCGCGAAGCTGGCAGATAAAAACAAGTTCTTTTTTTTTTTTTTTTGCTTAGCTGTACTGCAGGAAGCTGGAAGTCGCGTCCGATACGGGGGTATGTGAGTTTATCAAACCCATGGTCACTCATTAAACGACGGAAACCTATTTTTGTGCTGAAATCTCGCTTTATGTTTGCCCGGCGCTTTGCCAAATGAGGGAAACATAACTCGGAGGCTTAAATTATTGATGAGAGGTTAATAAGCAACAATCTAGTATCTTTGATCATTTTCACAGATCCACGCGCCAGGGCGGTCGGGCGCACGCACTCGACAGTAGCGAGCAGAGACAGCCCAACCTGGTGGACGAAAGAGCAAGGAAGAAATATGGAAGAGAAAGAAAGGGCACACTTTTGTAGGCACTGGGCAAGCCCGAGCCGCTCTGCGAAATTAGATCGCTGAAAAACAGGGGCCAAAGAATGCACATCAAGTGACAGGTTCTCCTTGTGCCACGAGGCCGAATACACCTGTGTAGTCCTGTTTGTTCAAGCCACGTCACAAGCTCATGATCGCTTTTGGAAGTTACGCAAACTTACACTTAACACACTGAAGCTGTTATACTATTTTCTTAACTACAGCACGCACAGAAGACAACTAGTGGTTGGAAGTTCGGGCTAGAAGAGTAGTTTGTAGTTTATGAACTATATTTACCACATTGCTGCAGCTATTCAACTGAACGGCCGCTTATTCAAGCTACGAACCCTCTAAATTGAAACGTAGTTGGTACCGTCGTGCTACATTTAGGAACTGTATGAAATGTTATAACGGCGTGGGCTGAAAGAGCGTTGTTTCCACGCCCTCATTTCACACAAAGAGCCTCCAGCTTCGCAATCGATGGTGCACCGGCAGCTTGCAGAATAAGCTTTTGTTCCCGCAAATCCTCCGATGAAAAGTTTTCCCAAGCTTTCTTTAGAGATCGAGTTTCCCTTTTGTAAGAACCTTTCGTAAAGGAAGCAAGAGGAAAGCTTTCAGAAAGTCGTTAAATCCGCGGAAGCTTTCTGAATCCAGTTTGTTGTCGTGATGCCGGGTACAGTGCTTCGATGCACCCCCCACCTCACCTTCCCCCAGATCCCCGCTTTCTCTTTTTCTCTTGTTCGGCGCCAGGTGCCGTTCTTTCAACGTGAACGGCCCTGGTTGGCAACCAGACTCCGCCTGAGGACAGACAACCTGAGTCTTCCCACTCTACTCCGCCTCTAGGTGGGTCTTTCGTTCTCGCCGTGACTCAGGGCAACCGGTTATTTGTAGGGAAAAGTTAAAAAAATCCACGCAAGCTGCATTATTCTACGCTGAGCAAAAACACGCCCTCCCTTCCTTAAGAAAGTTGAAAGAAGCGCGGACGCGATGATTTTTTGCGCACTAAGTAAACGCATCTACGAATGATCCAAATGCGTACCGATGCCCGGTTTATGAGATAACGGTATACCATTGTACTCCTTCTTCGTTATCGATGCGTGTATCGTCTTATCGAGAACAGTTCCTTTCCCGCGATTTTCGAGTAACCGCTTCGACACAATGGAAGCCAGGTTTCACGCATGTAGAGTTGTCTTAGCGGGTAATTGTGATATAATTTGTTTCGGGATACTTTTGATAACACACGAGTTAGAGCCGTTTTCTGTAATCACACTCCCTTCGTAGGGGGCCAGGCTTCACTGCAGAGCAAGCATTGTGAAAAAGCAGCTTACAAATGTCAAGCTTACACAGATATCTTGCAAGTTGGCGTCACCTTTGAGCACAAATAACATGCTGGGAAGCCACTCTTTTCAGGAGCAATTTAAGCCGTTTTATATCAAAGTATGAAGGCCCTAGGACCTACTGTTATTTTCTATGAGAGATTTTCGGTCGACCAACCGGTTTATGGGGAAATGCATTAGTTCTTTCACAGGACACCATCGGTCCCCCTAAGAAAGCTTTCGCTTTGAAATCGATAAATGCGAAAAGAAAAAAACAACTGTTTAATAAATTGTTTTGGGCAGAGTTTAACAGCACTCATTTTGCGGTAAATGAAAAATATTTTACACAAGCACGAAAGAGTTGGGTTTTTATGAAATCAATTCATTTTGGGCAGAGTCGCCGTCAGACTAGAGAGGGATAGCGAAAGTGGCAGAGGGCGTACTTTAATGAAGGCAACAAAAGTGAGTTGCGTTCAGATGCCACCCTACTGTGCCGACTGTGGATTGGAGTTGCTTTCACTAAAGCTTACTCATTCACTATCGGCATGACTGACCGCCGCCCCCACCACCACAACGACAACAACAACGGCCACCGGCGACAAGGAAGCCGGAAAGACCGGCCCAGCAGCCCCGGGACAGGCCCGTCAACCCACAACCCCTCGAAACCGACATGTTGGAGGACGAGGAAGAGGAAGGAAATGCAGCGGACCCCCGATCGAGGGACGACACGCCCGAACCCCAGTCCAGAAGCGGAATAGGTGACGCCGTTCGCCTTCGCCGCTACACGGAGAAACAAGACAAGCTCGAGAAGCGAGTAAACGCCCTCGAACACCGGATGAACACGCGCTTCACAGCGATAGAGGACAGGCTCGAAGCAGTGGAAGTAACACTACAGAAGATGCAAGAATTCCTATACAAGAAGCTCGGACGGAATGATGACGAGGACAACCGCGACCCGCCCGCCCAACCAGACATCAATATGGCCCGGACCCCAACAACAGCAAGCTCAGGCCTAAGGATCTGGCACTGGAACGCCAACGGGTTCCAGTGCAGAAAGGCGGTACTGCAACAATATCTGCAAGGCGCCGACCGGGCGCCGGACGTAATAATGATCCAGGAGACACACACCGAGAACGCGCCATCCCTCCCCGGCTACCGAGCGCACGCGAGCCCCCCGAGCGCAAGGAAATGCGGCAAAGGAGCTGGGCAGGGAGTGTGCACGTTCGTGCGGAAGGGACTCACTTTCGTCAAGCACGAGAACTTCCTTGGACGCAGCACCATTGAGCATTGCGCGACCGAGGTGGTGATCGGCAGGAAGAGGAAAGAATCCTTTCTCCTGGTAAATACCTACAGCAATCCGGCGCACCGTCAGCAGAAATTCCGCGCCCTTTTGCACAAGGCGATACGTTCGGCGCCGAAAGGCACGGTCATGGTCTGCGGGGATTTTAATTCCCCGCACAAGGAGCTCGGGTACGGCAGGACAACGGTAAAAGGAAGAGACCTCCTGGACGATGCGGCGGACGCGGGCTTCTCCCTCTACACGGACCCAGCGGCCCCCACTCGGGTAGGAACGTCCACCACGCGAGACACGAACCCGGACCTGACATTCGTCCGGACGGCGGATACAGCCAAGCGAGGGGTGAAGTGGCGGAACACGGGACGGAACCTGGGCAGCGACCATTACATCATCGAAGTCGACCTGCCTGCGTCCATACCGATCGCCGCGGAACCCCGACGCAAACACAAGATCACGGACTGGGACCGTTTCCGGCTGGATCTGGAAGGGCCACAGCGGACGGCAACGATCACAGACATCGGGGAATGGGCGGAAGCCATCGTGCGCGCGACCTCGGACGCGACCAACGAAGTGGAAACGGACGAGGGCGTGGCGCAGGTGGACAGCCGCCTGGCTCACATGCTAGAGGCGAGGCAATCGCTGCAGCGGCGATGGAAACAGCAGCGCACGAACCGCCGGCTACGCAAGAGGGTGGCCCTGCTCGGACGGGCCATCGAGAAATACAGTCGGGAGCTATGCGCCCAGAGGTGGCATGACGTGTGCAACGAGGCGGACGGCCAGCTCCACAAGGGGAGGACGTGGAACCTGCTACGGCACCTTCTGGACGAAACGAGGACCCGAGGCTATCAGCAGCACCGGCTGGCCCAAGTAATGCACAAGACCGTCAAGACGTTGGGGAAGGCAGAAACAAGTAAGCGCATAAACGCGCGCTACCTGCCAAGCACTGCGAGCGAGAGGCACGGCGAATACCGGGGAGCGGACAATCCGGCCCTGGATCGCAGCATCGAAGAATGGGAAGTGCGGGCAGTGCTGCAGACCCTCAACTGCAGGTCTGCGGCGGGCCCAGACCGGGTAACCAACAAAGCCCTGAGGAACCTAAGCGACGGAGCCGTTGCGGCCCTCACGGACTACTTCAACCGCTGCTGGCACGCGGGCACGCTGCCCCGACAGTGGAAAACGGCCAAGACGGCCCTGATCCCGAAGCCCGGTAAGCCACCCGGCATCGAGAACCTGCGCCCGATCTCCCTCACCTCGTGCGTAGGGAAGGTCTTGGAGCACGTGCTAATGAATAGATGGCAACGCTACTTGGAAACGGAAGGGCTCTACCCCGACACCATGCTGGGGTTTCGGGAGAGGCTCAGCACCCAGGACGCGATGATACTGCTGCAACACGAGATACTCGAAGTGTCCGCCCCCACCCGCGACAACAGGGCGGTGCTGGGCCTCGACCTACAGAGCGCCTTCGACAAGGTGCGCCACTCCGCCATCTTGGCGCAGGTCTCGCGGCTGGGCATGGGCAGGAGAACGTACAACTACATCCGGGACTTCTTATCGGAGAGGACCGTAATGATCCAGGCCGGAGACCTGGAACTACCGCTGAAAAAGACGGGCAGCGTCGGGACCCCCCAAGGCTCGGTGATCTCGCCGTTGCTGTTCAACATCGTCATGATCGGGGTGGCCAACCGGCTCTCGGAGATCCCGCAGGTCCGCTACACCATCTACGCGGACGACATCACCCTGTGGGTCCCCGGGGGCAGCGACGGCCACATCGAGTCGACTCTGCAGACGGCGGTGGAAGCTATCGAAGATCACCTGGGGGACACTGGCCTCGCATGCTCCCCACAGAAGTCCGAACTACTGATCATCCCCCCGCCAGGCGCGTACCGCAAGAGGGCGGAAGAAGACTCCGCAGCAATCACGGTGCGGACGAAAGACGGCACGATCATGCCCAAAGTGAAGGCGCTCCGGGTACTCGGCATGATCATCGAGGGGAACCGGTACAACGGTGCCACTGTCGACCGAACGATCACAAAGCTCGGAGCCGCCACCCGCCTCATCAAGCGAGTGGCGACAAGGCACAACGGGATGAAGGAGGCGAGCCTGCTGAGGCTAGTCCAATCATTCGCCATCAGCCACGTGGCATACGTGGGGGCGTTCCATTTCTGGAAGACGCAAGAACGAGACAGGATAAATGCAGCCATACGGAAGACCTACAAGGCAGCGCTGGGCCTCCTGAACAGCGCCAGTACCGAGCGGCTACTGCAGCTCGGCATTCACAACACCCTAGAGGAGATCGGCGAGGCCCAGCGCGCGGCCCAGCTCGAGCGCCTCTCGACCACGAAGACCGGCCGTCACATCCTCGAACGGCTGGGACTCGGGGAACGGGCGGCTGCGGCGGCCGACTCGCGAAGCCTGCCGGCCGAAACCTTGCGAAGACCGAAGATCCCTCCGCTACCTCGGAACGTGAATCCGGAGCGAAACCAAGAACGCCGGGCCGCCCGGGCCAGGGTCCTCACGGAAACATACGCCGACGACACCGGCGCCCTGTTCGTGGACGCGGCCAGATACCCGGACAGACCCAACACCTACGCTGCGGTGGTGGTGAAAGCCACTAACGGCGAAGTGCACAGTGCGTGCAGCGTCCGCGCGCCGTCCGCGCGGCACGCGGAAGAAGTCGCGATCGCGCTCGCGCTAGCGGACCCGCAATGCACAACGATACTGAGCGACTCCCGCTCGGCCATCATGAACTTCACCCGCAACAGAGTGTGTACCAGTGCAGGGCGCGTGGTGCAGTGTAGTGCAGTGAGAGACTCGGTGCCGGCCACCCACCTGAGGTGGTTCCCGGCGCACACGGACACGCGGAAAGCAGGCAGCAGCAACAACGGCAGCGGCCACCCCAACCGCAACGAGACGGCGGACGCCGCCGCGCGCGCGCTCACCAACCGCGCGGCGGCTCGCCCGGTGGCCCCCTCCACCACCACCGGGATTCCCCCCGGCTCAGCGGCACCGAGGGACGGAGAACCGCACGGCGATGACGGCTGCCAGGACATCGAACAGCAGGAGCCCCTCGTCCAGTATGCCGAGGTCCTGCGCTGGTATCGGCTCAAACGTCGGACTATGCCGCAACCCCACCCGGGACTGACGAGGGCGCAGGCAGTGCTCTTCCGGCAGTTGCAGACCAGATCGGTAATAACGCCGGCGCTCGCGCGCCACGTGTGCCCAGACATTTATGAAAATGACGTGTGCAGTGTGTGCGCGAGTGCCAGAGCAACTCTGACCCACATCCTATGGGACTGTTCTCGCTACCCAACGGAAGCGGCCGCGCCACAGGGGCGGCTGCCGGATCCCATCGCACGAGCGGTTGCATCGTCAGACCTGACGGAGCAGCTGCAAGCCGTCCAGCAGCTCGAGGCGGCTCTCGCCAGGCAGAAGCCCGGGGAGGCGACGACGGAGGCCTCGAGGGGACATCCCCGAAGGCCCCTCGCGCGCCGAACTGGCGGACGCCTGCGGGGCAATGCTTCGAGGACGCCCTAGGCAGCGTCGAGAGACGGGCTGGCTCCGCGGAGCCTTTGCTCGTCCCTCCTGCAGGCGAACATTCAATAAAGTCTTTTCTCTCTCTCTCTCTCACAGCCCTGCATGTGACGTGTGCGCCACGGACGAGACAATAGAACACCTCTTGTGTCACCTGTCAACCGCTTTCCGGAAACTCGACAACCAGCCATTAACTGCGCAAACTGTCCTGTGTCACAGACGTAGCCCATCACACTACTTCGGTTATTAAAGAACACAGGCCTGTCTGAACGATTGTAGAGACACTGTGCACCATTGTTCATTTGTTATTTGGTTAGTTTACCGTTTCAGTTTAAGCTTTATTAGCGCTTATTGTTTTGTTTTTGTAGTTCTTTTCTTGCTCCTCAAGCTCTATTCATGTCTTTTCAATACTCTTTCTTTCTCTTTAAATCCCTCCTTCCCCACTTCCCATGTGTAGGGTAGCCAACCGGACTGTAACCTGGTTAACCTCCCTGCCTTTCATGCACTGTATTATCCTTCCTTCCTTCTGCTAACGCCAGGGCTTGAAAAATATACGCGGGGGTGACCGCACCGACATTAAGGATTATTGGGCTGGAATCACACCCCTTTTGCGTTCTGGCGAAGTGGCACTAAGGCCGAGTTCAGACTGTTGCCGCAACTGCCGTAATATCTTTAAGACGCCATTTCACGTCTTAGTCAACAGAACTGCGTGGAACGCCGTTTTTATGCGTCTATAGCGCACGATATGGCTGTTACGTCTGTAGTCTGAACATAGCATAAAACGTTATTAGTAGACTATTTTATGCACAACCTCTCTTCACGCACTTCGCTTCAAGCTGTGCAGGTCAGAAGTGCCACTGCGCCGACCGAGAACGGCGAGTGAGCATTCTACGCACGCGCAGTAAGCTTCTCGACCCACTCGGCAGCAAGCGTCACACAAAAGATGATCAGCTGAGACAACTCGCCGGCTGCGTCCCGAAATCCTAATCACCGATTGTTTATCTCCCTGCTTTTCATATGGTCCGTTCGATGGCACTGCCACTTCCACGCGGGAAGCATATAAAAGAGCGGCGGTACTGGGCAGTTCCACTCGCACTTTTCACGCAGTTCAGCAAGAGACGGCGCCGCGACCAGTCCAGCCGAACCAGAATCAGCGGGTCAAGTTCCTCCAAAGCGGGGCCTAGCGCTATGGAGGATGATAGAGATGATCGAGGCGTCGCCGAAATGGCCGACCCCGTTGAGCCAGATGCGGATTCGCCACCCCCGCCCTCCCTGGAACCGTATCAGCCGATGGCGGACTTGCCGCCCTCTCGCTTCGTGGAGCGACTCTCGTCTGTTCCTTTGGTGAAGGCCGTCTTCGGCGTAGCCTCGCGGTACTACTCCGGAGCCAAGGCCCGCTCGGCCCTGCTCGCTGCGGCGCTAGCTACAGCCGAGAATGCAGCCGTGGCCGTCGGCCGACGTTGCGAAGCCACGGTGCGTGCCAGGTTTGGCGCACAGCTGGAGTGCCTGGACTCGCTGTCGTGCCAAGGCCTCGACTTGCTGGAGGACCACTGCCCGCTCCTTCTACGCCAGCCGGAGGTGATCGCTGCGGACGTGAGCGCCTTTGGCCGCAGGAAGACTGCTGAGCTGAGACAGTACGGCTTCGAAAAGGTCAATGCAAGTATTTTTTTTTTTTAGTGCGTTGAATTCCGAAGACCTTGCCCGCCATTCGTTGCGAGCGGTTTCGGTGGGCGGCTGCCAAGTATTCCAAGGATTTATGTAACTTTTAATCATGCTGAACAGCCGTTGTGCAGTACAGGGTGTAGCAAGGCAATTTGTTCGCTATATGCTTTTCGTCACGTTGACCTTTTTTTTTTTTTACTCCTTCAGCTTCCCAGCTTCGTATAGTTTGTAGTGTCTTCTTCACCCTGCAAAGCCCTTTTATCGGCATGCGCTGCAATTAAATCCGCCCCATCCACAGCTCGGCGATAGCTTTTAAATGTGCTTCAACCAAACATGGGCTTGTACGTAATTGCAAGTCTGCGCTTATCAGCAACCTGATAGCGATTTCCCGCCTTGGCGTGCTGCCTTTCCTTCCAGGTGGACAGGGTTCGCGCTGTTTTGACCACTGCTGCTCACAAGGTGGCTCACCCCGTGGAAACCCTGGCATCGGTCCGTGATGGACTGTCCGAGAGAACTGACCAAGCTTTGGACTCGGTGAACGAATTGATGGACTTGGTGAGTCTTCGTGCTTTATTTTTGATCGACCATCCTTCATTTGCCCGTCTGTTCTTTTGCCGCAGTGGATCTCGAGCCACAACCGCCGATACGATCCTTCCCCCAATGGCCTCGCCACGCCGTCGACGCTTCGCTCACGCATTTCGTACGCTGCTCGCAAATTCCGACACGCGTTTACCCTCCAGCTTTCCCTCGAAACCAGCGAAGTCAAGTATCTCGCCAGTAGATTCTACGCCGGCTGTCTACAGGCTATGCAGGAGGCCGTATCCACCTCTGATCCCCCTGAGGTAAGTATTTCTACGAATGTTCAGCATTCCAACTCCGCTCGTAATTTATCCTGACTGGCCCGCACACTGTGGTTGAGATCTGGGCCCTCGTGACGTGATCACCCAGTCCGCTCCTTTGCCACACACACGGCTGTCCTCGTTTCTTTCAAAAACTGTTTCATCTCAATTGAGTGTTTTGTAAGTTCCCTGAAGCATCTCTCATCTCTACACAGTTAGTGCGTGCATTTCCGGTGTTTGCACGTAGAACGGCAGATGTGGGTCACTTGGCCTCGCCTTACGCCGAACTGCAGCAGTCTTCGACTGGTCAGTGGTCGCTGCGATGGCGCGTCTCGTGGTCTTGTATTCACCTGCTGCTTGGTTTTGTTCTTGCTCAGCCTTCTTTTTCTGCTTCGCGTTACACTTAATCGGCCGTTTCTGCGTCATCTCCCTCGTATGCGCAGACCCCACGAGAGCACGCCATCATTGCTGCTCGACATCTTCTTCTGGCCCTATCCCTGCTCTCCCAAAGGCCTCGGCGCATCTACGCATCTCTTTACTCAACCGTTGTCGCTCGCTTCCGTTCGAGGGCTCTTCCGGTAAGCATTTCCAATCGTTATTATTTTCAGTACCCTTTTGAATCGTGGTTCTAAGCCGGCGTTTCTGTTTCCGCAGGGACCTCCTTCGCTCGTGTCCTCGCCTTCGTCCTCGCCGCTCCCCCGACCTCCGTCCTCCACGAACAACCATTCTGCGGAGTCTGACGATTCCTTCTCCACTTCCTCGACCACGTAGCTCTTAGTTCCCGCATCTTGCTTTTTTATGGTTTGCCTTCACAATAAAGTATCTGCACTGCAATAACTGATTACCGCTGTTTCTCAATTCGCAAAGAGCTACCGGACACCTGTGTCGTAGCCATGAGGGTGGGGGAGCATTCTCGTCGACCGCTGTGTCGCAGTGGCGGAACTTTGAATGTCGGCGCCACTTCCTACTTCTACGGCTATTGCGCACGGCAGTATTGCGGCGTCGCTATATCTTTCTTTACTTGCAACTATAGATTTTCCGCTTAAAAAGGATGGAGAGAGTGTGTGAACTGTCATTTTCCCTGAGCTACATTCTTGCGCATGCCAACGTGGTATTCCTAAACTGTGCACTATACAGCCAGGTTAACTCAATTGAAGTGCCAACATTTGAGAAAAAGTTCAGCTAGAACTTGGAAGTCTGCAAGACCCAAAAAGAACAGGCCCCGCTTGACGGGAATTTGGCACAGTAAAACCGTATGTTTTATTTGCTACGGTCATCATTCACTAGTATGCATTGTTAAAGCAGAAGTTCCCCAGGAAGTTGCATTGTTTTGGGAAACGCGATGCGCTGAAATTTTCTCTGTATATGTTGGCTGGCTCTAGATTACGGTGCAACGTGCAAAGGAGTGCGTGTAGCTGCATCTTGGCACGCATATGGTTGAAACGCCTTAAATTTGCTTGTTAACATACCCCAAAGAGGAGGTTGCTTGCTGCTTAAGCTCGCACTGATTCAGAGTTCCCATTTACGCAGACTTTTTATCTTTTTGCAGAAAATCTTCAACTTCATCCCGAATGCATTTCCAAATTTAGCAGCCTCGGTACATGGACATTATGTAATTGGGGACATTCGAAGAAAGTTCGAAGTTATTAAACATCTCATTTAAACTATTTCGGGTTAAGAAGTCGTTTCTGAAGGCGATGGTAAGTGTGCCGCCATGTACACTCGATGCAAAACGTTCTGCGTCTTACTCGAACAAGTGCACACTTGTGGCGCAAGCGGTAATACTTGGCGGCTTGGGCTATGCCATGAAATCCACCTGCTCTCGCTTTCGTTCCGCGCCTACATGACTGCCCACCAAGAAAAAGGCGGATGCGCAGATCATGCTCAGCTGACGGTGAAAACGCAAGCCGTGTTGATTGTTTTATGCTTCAATAAAACGTGCTGTTGGGCTAGTTGGTACATACTGAAAGGGGGGACTTCGTTAAAGAATAGCGGCGAAAAAATGCGAAACGAAGCATGTCAAGCCTTTCATCAAGTGTGCTATAGGGGTTGGGTATGAGGTTCCTTTGAATTGCGGCAAAGTGTGTATCGGACAAACCGACCGATGCATCAATGACCGCCTAAGAGAACATGCCCTGTCGATAAAAAAAAAGCCTGCCTATGCTGACGCGTTCCTCCGGAATGCCATCACCAGACACATGAGGTTGGTGAAACGGTGAAGCGGTGTAAAAATGCTAACGTATGAAGACAATTCTTAGACTATGCGTAGCTTGCTTAAACAAATATTTTTAAGCACGCGCTTCACTCCAGTCCTAGCTGATTACGAATACAGGTAATTATATATCATGATGTGCTACATGGCAGAGGTAAAAAAAAAAAAACTTGTTTACATTAAGGTCCCTAATGGCCCCCAAAATACATCGCCAATTTCCCTTGAACGCCGGCAACGTCAGCCCGTCCACCACGCTATTGTAATGCGCTGAATTAAACGCGAAGACACAGCACCACGTCGCTCACTGGTTGTACTGGAGGTGATTCCTTGTGTTCTGCCATATTTCTATGAAATTCCTGCGTTGATTTTGATTTTGTGGTAGCCGAACTCAAGGACCCGAATCACTTTTTTTTTTATGTAGACATGCGTTTGTCAGGTTTCTAGGTGTTTTGCATGCACATGAGGTTATAACTATAGCGACCCCGTGAGATGCTCGCGGCAAAATGAAATTACCTGAACAATGTAGTCCTTTGGCCTCAGCACGTAGCGCTTGCCACCAATTATAAAGGCAATCTTCGGCAAACGAGGAACGCTGTCGCAGACGACTACAAGCTTGAACGAAAGGAATGTCGCCTGTCACTTTCAGTATCAATAAATACGTGCGAGGCACTTCGTGCATTTCTCGGTGTCAATAGGGAAAAAAAGGATAGAAAGTGTCAGGATTTCTGAGACCATTTCCGATTGCGGCATCAAGTTTCCCAAATATGGCTAAAAAAATTCCCGCGCCTTCCCGCGAGGGGAACACTAGTAAATGCAGAGCATTCGGGCCTCAGTACTGGTTGAAGGCAGTGTTGCTTCCATCGTTTCTTCCGTGATGCTGGAGTAGCAGACACGAGTAAACGTGGGAGCGAGCGTCAACCAAGGAAGGAAGGAGCAACGCAGTGACTGAAACACGAGCGACCGCTAGCCGCTATATTTGCAGCGCGCGCAGTAGAGGGAGAGCAGTACGGGGGGGAGAGCGCGCATGCGCAAGCAGCGCGCGCCCTTCCACGCCCCACCACGCTGCTATCACGCACCTGTTACGCCGAGACCGCGACGGAGCGAACGGGCTGACTACGACGCATGCGCTGCGCGCGCCAGCTGCTGTTGAGAGAGAGGAGGGAAGGAGAGGCGCACCTGCTGCGGACGCGGAATTGTTGACACCGTCCGACGCAGGAACAGGCGAGGCTAAGAAATGCTCTGCATTTAAAAATGGAACTGGGTCGCACTTGCCCCATCATTGTAAAGATTGTGATTGTTTGTGAACCCGACCTGGACAAGACAAAAATAATCGAAAGAAGCAGAGATGTGACTGCACGTGAGGTTGCCGAGCCATTTTTTATAAGAAAGGGACCCATGCGCGTGAGTGTACCGTCACTTTCTATTTATGATAAGGAAAGGGCTTTTCTACAATCTTTTTTCTGATGTTCGCGCTGTGTCAAAAGGCCGTGGTGTATGTTTTTCTCTCTCTCTCTTTTTCCTTTTTATTGGTGCATGCCTGTCATATATATGATCGTACTTTTCGAAATAAACTCAGTTGTTAGTAGCGCCCGTCTCCTCTGCCACCATCCTCGTCTTTTTTGGTCTAAGTCCCCCCATTCGATTGCTTTGTAGTATGCGCAAGTTCAGCTCTTCGCATCTTTCCGCAGCAGTGTAAAGTACACAGTAAAGCTTGACGTTGGGATATTTAGGAACTCATGATTTGCTTCCAAAACAGCGCTGCAAACTGGGGTCAGAGGAACGCACGGACGTTTTCGTTCTTTGCCCTCCCCAACCCCTAAAAAAATATTCCGGCACGACCAGAATCCAAGCCGAGTTCATAAGCTCACCACCATACGCCCCTGTGCAACCGCGGCGGATGTAATATTTCGCTGCGTACCAAAACAAAAATACCCGACTAATTGCATTGGGACTTTTCAGAGTGCTCAAATCGAGTGCCCTCTCCAGGCCATTGACAACAACGCAGATTACATGACACAATATTACGTAGCGTTTACACCCGCTGTAAAATATATCTATTCCCGGAGTGCACCGTTGTTAAAATACATTCGCTAATACGCCGGCTATAGCATCTAGCATGACACTCAGTGCTCGATTTGTTTTCTTTATTCCAGTGGTACAGATACGGTATATATGTGTGTCATAACTACGACTATTACTTGTAACTGCAAGATGTTAATTGGGTCATTAACGCCATAAAGAAATTCCAGCCTCTTTAATAGCCTTTTTATCTTACCGTTTCTCTGTACTCTGCAATGTGACCCTCGTCATGAACCGAAAGAATGTGGTTGAGTCGTGGGGCTCCTAACATCTTCCTTCTTTATTTTTGTATCTCCCTAGTGTCATTAATGAATTAGTGCGGAAAGTTGGGCAAGTTGGCACTTGAATAACTGGGACATGTTTTATAACCCAAAAAAAGAGACAAAACTTAAACCATGATAACGCCCCCCCCCCCCCCCCCAAAAAAAAAAAGACCCCCCTCTTCTGCGCACATTACATAACTAGGCGAATTTCGTGTTGAGATAACTCAGTTCCTTCTATGATAATGCCAGTGAGGGGGTGCTTATACATCTCTCCGCTTCCTTGTTGATTTTGTATGCCTCGAATATTTCTCTCTCAGTCTGCGCACAAAAGCTGCTCAAGACTATCGTGCTATCAAACTTAGGAACACATTTGTAGCGGCGGCGATGATCCGCCAACAAGGGTTATCTCAACAAGAAATGCGCCTAGTGATGTAATGTGCGCAGAAGCGTGTTTTTTTTTGGGGGGTGGGGGGGGGGGTGGGGGGGGAGGGGGGGTGGCGTTTTCGTGGTTTAATGTTTTGTATTTTCAGTTGGTGTCTTGCGTTTATCCCGTCCATATCCTTCTCTAAGTTCCCGTCTCTTTTTTGCGCTAGAAAACGTGTCCCAGTTATTTTATTAAAGCTCTCGTAATACAAACTGTGACAAATCTGGGCTATGATAACGCTACGTAACAATCACAGTGATTGTAATTCAAGCGCGTCTCTTCGCCGCACGTGCACCACCTAACTATATATTATAGGCGGCACGTCCGAGTGATTCACGCTGGGCGTTGTCTCTCGCCCGGGTGCGCCTCTATGCGTTCGGGTGTCCGCTGGTCCGCCGCGCAAGTGTAGTCTTGCACGTAGGCCTGGCGCGTTCACTGGGCTGACAAATGGCCGGCACGTCCGTTCCTCGCGCTCTGGGACGTTGTTTGTCTCCATCCACGCATCCCAACGCCAGAAACGTTCCCCCGCATCCCTTATGATCTGGGGCGAGGAATACGCGCCGACTGCTCTGCTCTTCTCCGAGAAGCGCAACGCGATGGGATATTTGCGGTGCGGATATTGTTCCGCACTGTCCAATCAGCCAGGCATAAAAACTGTGGAGGAGGAGGAGGAATGCCTTTAATGAATGAAGAGAAAAACTGTACGGCCAAAAGAGCTTGGGCGTGCTCGCTTTTTTTCTTCCTTTAGAAACGAGATAAAAAAAGGGACAATTTAACGCCCACCGCAGTGGCGGTATTTTTCCTTCACCTCAAGCTCACTGTCTATGATAAGGTCTTTACGACGTCGTCCGCGTAACATTCGTCACGATTTAGGCGCTGGCATAAACGACGCTGAAACCCGAGCGTAACGCGATTATATAGTGCGCGCCAGTTGGCCCCAATCGAGCAACCACGAAGTGCGTTTTTTTTTTGCTTGTTTTAATTTGTAATTTTGTTGGCTGTCAAACCAATCGCGCTGCGATGCGATTGTTATTTTGTTAAGGATTTATCTTAGAGAAATATTTCTTGTTTAGACTCAACCACCTGATTTTACGGACACCTGCAAACCACGATGACGATGATGATGAAAAAACTTTATTTGAGTCGAGGTGGTGATGTTAGGTGACCTGCTCGGTGGGCGGCTTCCTTAGACCTGGATGCCTTGGACTATGCTGGCCATCTGGGCCCTCTCCACCGATCGTCGCGGGTGTGAGAGGTCGGAGCTGGTCAGCAGCTCCACCCACATGCTCATAGGTAGGGTTGGGGTTAGGGGTGAGGGTGCGGGATTGCTGGCACTCCCATATCATGTGGCACAGGGTGCCTAATTGGGGGCAGTGTTAGCATGTCGCAGGTTTTAGGGTGGGATACATGACATGTAGCAGGGTGTTATGTGAGTAGAATTTAGTCCGTAGTCGCCGGAAGGTAGTAGCTTCATCCCGAGAGAGGTTCGGGTGGGGGAATGGGTATTTGCGACGCTTGTTCCCATGGTGGGCGAGTATATCGGCGTATGTTTGCAGTGGGGGGGGCTTAACTGTTGCTTCGGGGAATGGTTCGTTACCCTCTTGGTAAACGGCCCGGTGTAAATGTGGAAACCACGAAAAAAAATTGTAAGCCGCGCTTCCGGGGTGGCTCCGGGGAAGCGAAGTGTATTATTAATTTATCGCGTGCATACACTCACTGCGTGGGATCGGCAGTTTTAGGAATAGATTCATTAATTGTGGGGTTAAACGCACGGACGATATACAGTCGATTAGGAAAGTGGCCGCGGCGGCCGGGAATCGAACCAGCGTACGTCTTCGAGCTCAGCAGCACAATGCCTTAGCCAATGAGCCAACGCGCGGGTAGTTTTAGGAATCGCTAAATAACAAGTCTGTGCGTTATGACCAGTATAAGTTGGTTTGTACTAGCTCCAATTCACGTCAAGGCGCCTTTGGATCAAGTGAATGAAGGTGCGTGAGCAAATCAGTGTTTACGTGTAATGTGAAATGGGAGGTGGCACGACTGCACGGCCGACTAGGCGGGAAAAAACAGAATGTGGTGGATAGCGACGGAATGCTTAAGCTG